>NC_142127.1:57818125-58123333 GCF_024610735.1 Ursus americanus
TGCCAAAGGTGAGGAGCAGGAATAGGTGATGAAGGGTCAAAAGGTACAAGCTTCCAGTTATGAGATAAATAAGTCCAGGGGATGAAATGAATAGCATGGTCTATAGTATTGTATATTTGAAAGTTTCTAAGAGAGTAGGTCATAAAAGTTTTCATCATAAGAAAAAAATTTTGCAACTGTGTGGTGATGACATTTAACTAAACTTACTGTGGTAATCATTTCACAATATATGCATATTATCAAATCAGCATGTTGCACATTTAAAACTAATGCAATGAATACATCAAGTATATCTCAATTTTTAAAAAATCAAAAAGCAGGGGCGCCTGGATGGCTCAGTTGTTAAGCGTCTGCCTTTGGCTCAGGGCGTGATCCCAAGTCCCTGGGATCGAGCCCTGCATCAGGCTCCCCTGCTGGGAGCCTGCTTCTTCCTCTCCCACTCTCCCCTGCTTGTGTTCCCTCTCTCACTGGCTGTCTCTCTGTCAAATAAATAAATAAAATCTTTAAAAAAAATCAAAACATACATACAAAAGAAAAGCTATAAATGGAGACTATCTCTAACAGACATTAGAACCTACCATCAATCATTTATAAATGACATGGTGTGGTACTGGCACCTAACGAAGAGGTGGACCAGTGAAATTAAATGGAAATTATAGAAATAAACCCAAGTACACATAGAAGTTCAGCATGTATGTGCATATATATATATATATATATATATATATATATATATATCTCCAAATCCCTTGCCAAACCTGAAAATCTGCCTGTTCTCTAACTCTTCTCCACCACCACTTGGAGTCACTATCCTGATAGTTGGACCTTGATTTCATTCCTTGCTTGTGGATTTTGAATTCTACTCTATACCAGTACTGTTCAACACAGCTTTCTGTATTAAAATCTGCACTGTCCTATAGAGGGACTATTGAGCTTTTGAAATATGTCTAGTGCTACTGAGGAACTTACTTTAAAATTGCTTTAAATTTTATTTTTTTAATTTTTAGTTCTTTAAAGATTTATTTGAGAGAGAGAGAGAAGGAGCCGGGGGAGGGGCAGAGGGAGAGGGAGAAGCAGACTCTCCACTGAGTACGGAGATGGACATGGGCCTTGACCCCAGGACCCTGGGATCATGACCTGAGCCAAAAGCAAACGCTTAACTGACTGAGCCATTCAGGTGCCCCAAAATTGTTTTAAATTTTAAGTAATTTATATTTAAATAGCTACGTGAAACTTGCAGGGATTCTACTGGATGATCCAGCTTTATACTCTGAGCTCCTGTTTCGTTCACACCAGTGTCCAGCATGGTACCTAAGGGTGACTGGTTTTTATTTTTCCAGCCCATATTCATTCCATTACAGATAATTGGCCGGGGGGGCGGCAGTTAGACCCTGATACTCAGCTCCATCGCTGTGCGCAGTCAAGGAAGAGGTCGTAGCTTCGGTAGGTGCTCCTTGCATGGCTTTTCCCTTTGCCAGGCGTAAGCTGGTTTAGTCTTAACCATACAGCCTTGCAAAAATTCACTCTTATTTATAGGAACCTCACAGTATTGCTTTTATATACTAGTGAATAAAAAGCGAGAGCAGGTATAAACATATTTATTCACTTGCTTTAAGGAAACTATAGGTTGCTTACAGTAGTATTTTCAGCTCTTTTGATGGAGAGGTTTGTCTTTTGAGGTCACATAGGCAGTCAATGGTTTACATAAACACTGCTCTCGAAAGCACAACATCCGATGGAGGGCTCGAGAGCAACAGAGGGAGAACAGGAGAATTTTGAAAAAGTTTCTGTTAATCTAAAACTAGTTCGAGTCAGATCGTCAAAGACAGCTTTGGGCAAAATCCAATAAAATGGTAAGCAGTATGTTGGCTTGGAAAGAGCGAGTGCTTAGGTCCATACTTCCAGCTCTCCTGTTCCCGTCAGCTGTGAGCGGAAAGCGGCTCAGCTTCTCAGCATCAGATCTTTATCTGGCAAAAAGAGAAGAAGGGTTGTGTTGTGTAAGTGTGGTTGGGGAGATAGCATGAGCTCATCATGTAAATAAATGGTCAACAGAGGTGAATTTCCCTTTACCCCCATATCTTCTCACGCTACCATCACTCCAACGAGGTTTGTAGAACACGAATATGAAGGCTGGCGAAGATTCTGGAAACCACCCAATCAAATACCCTCTCTTTATAAATGAGGAAATCGAGTATGGTATGTACACAGACAAAAGTGATACCAAAAGCAGACTCTAAAAAAAGGAGATGGTGTCATCAGCGTCACACCTGCTACGTGCTCTGTGCCACCACCTTTGAAATCAGTACTCACTGCTGAAAGCTCAGAGATGCAAACCCTCAAATCCATGTTTTGAGTTTTCCTTTCTTACACTGTGATTTTCGATATGTGATTTTTCTTCCTTCGTTGAACATATTACCAGGAGTGGTTAAGTTTCTCTCTTGGAGCCAGTGATTTCAATCACTTAAATGAAAAATAACTACCTCAACATTATTTTATCTAGCGAATAGACAAGTTCTTTGCTATCAGTATTTAGAATTATCTACAACTTTCTCTCTTCTAATGTGGTGCTTTGGTCCGTCCTGAATTTTAATGCACACAAATAGCTTTCGCTTTGTTTTGTTTTGTTCTGTTTTGTTTTTTGTTTTTCAAAACTCTGGATGTCTCTTGGTGATCATGAGACCCAGCATAGAGATGTCTGCTTGTGATAGATGACCTGTGCAATCACACGGTAGAGACACTTTAGTCATGTTACTTAAGAGAGTCAGTATTTTATGGCACAGGGTGAAAATACAGTATCAAGGAATAGATCAAGTATTTGCTTAAAGGAAAACTCCACAAAGTACTACAGTTTGGGGATTTGTTTTGTTCGGAGTTTATTATGCTTTTGACTTACAGCAACTATAAAACCCATTTCCCTTTCTCTTCTGTTTCCTGATTTGGGTATTTGAGTTTATGAAGGTAAACACATAGAAGACCTTTTTTGTGTCAGGTTAATTTTCTCATATAGAATTTTGGACCTTAGTTACAACTTAACCTAATGAGAAATCATTTTTGGTGTGGTATTCAGATGTAATAGAGCCTAAGAGAAAGATAAACTAAAGATTCATGATTTTTCTTTTTGTTATGAGGCAATAAAACCTAAATACTTTGCATAGAATATGACAAAAATAACATATAACTAATATTTGACCAAATTTTGGAATGTAGCCAGAGTATTCTATTTTCCCATTTTTTACTCCTTGCAGAAATGAATACAGAATTAGAGAATATGGACACAATTGAAACTAAGACATAAAATATAAAAAATCTAGTCCAATGCATTTAATTTCTCTTGAGTGAAGTTCATGATAAATATTTTTTGTCATATATACCACTTTTACAATTTATTGGGTTGTCTTTTAAGATTACCCCCATTTTCTTTCAAAGTATGAGGAGGGAGATTAAGAAAAAGAATATTGCTCAGCAGTGTCACTCTGGAGATGAACACACTGATACCTCTAGGAGGCATATGCCATGGGTAGTTTTGTCATTATCCATTATTAGGGACTTGAGGACATTACCAACAGTGTGCTTTATTTTTCAAGGAGTCATCTGGTTACCCCATCCGCCCCTTCAGATATAACTTCCCTGACAGTTTCTCTTTTTTTCAGGCTCTCTCCCTTTCCCATCAGCTCATACCTATCCCATATTTATATGTTATTTATTTATCCATCCATCCATCCATCCATCCATCTTATTCAGGAAGAACTCATAAGATGATAAGGCTAATATTAATCATAAAGGGGAAAGGATCCCCAAAGAAGGATTTCATTCACAGTGCTGAATTTTTGCCTCTTTATTTTTCCTTTAAAGATGATATTTGGGAAAAATTCCAAGATGAAACCTCCCCTGAACAATAGCTTCCTAAGTGAAGCTATTTTATAGCTGATTTTCTCCCTTTACAATATTATGCTTTGGCACAATATTTCTGGGCACTTAACCTCTCACTCCTCAACAGGAATCTCTTCCTTTATTGAGAGTAACAAAGCCAGGAGAGGAAGCAGGTGTTCAGAGCTTTAGCGGTCACAACTGGGGGTTAAAAAAAGAAAAAAGAAAGAAAGAAAGAAAATCTTTATCCCCAATCTACCTAGAGCATAATCTTTTTAAAAATTTGCCTTCCTAGCTATTATATTGTCAGGTTCATTCAATTTGCTTAACTGTGAGTACACGCTACCACCTTGTCAGAAAATTTCTGGAACATCCTATTTTTTCTTGTTCTTGCTAATGAGAGGGAAGCCCGAGGCAGCATCCTCCTTTGGCACAGCTCATGCTCTGACCCAGGGGTAATGGGCCTAACTAGAATAAGGACAAAGGGGGCTCCCAGGAGCTTTATCATTAGTCCTTTATAATCATAGTCTGTAGTAATTCACGGATTGGTAATCAAGAGGTCTAATTTTGAAACAAGTTATTTTAATAATATGAGCTAGTTATAAAACCATAGTGTATAAATTAAATTGTAATACCATAGGTCCACTTCTTATTTCCTAATTGAATGTAAAGTGATCCAAAATGATGTATAGAAATAATTAAACTTTCTCAAGTGATAAATTAGTGAAATTAACTTGTTAATTATTGTGAGACATTGAAGTATTAGAACTCTCCATTCAGATAGAAGAAAATATTGGAGAAATTAAGTGATGGTATCTTTTCTTATTTTTCTCCTATACTGTATCTCTTTTTAGAGTTCTGAGTTCCAAGATCTACATTTCAGGAGGGCACGTATTGCATGGTGCACTGGGTGTTATACGCAACTAATGAATCATCGAACTTTACATCAGAAACCAGGGATGTACTGTATGGTGACTAACATAGTATAATAAAAAAATTAAAATTAAAAAAACTACATTTTAAAATTCTAAAATAAATTATTTGGTGATTTCCTTTCATTCAAAGTCAGTTCAGTATGCTTTTTTCACTCAAGCACAGAAGTGTTTCTTAAATCAGGTTGCATTTCACATGTCATAAAACACCTTAAGTTGCAAAAAATAAAAAACAAAAAATAAATAAACACACCTTAAGTTGCTAACATCCTGTGAAAGGGAAAATGGACATTGTCATATATCAGGGCATAAATTGGTAGAGCCTTTGTGAAGAGTAATTTGGCAACATACATTAAAATGTAAAAAGCATGTAAAATTTGACTTAGAAGTTGCACTTCTAGGTACTTATTTATCCTCTACATATATAGGTTAATGTGCAAAATGATACGTACTGTAGCATTTTTATAATATTGAAGGTTAGAAACAACCCAAGTGTCACTAGTAGAAAAGTGGTAAATTGAGTTTACTGTATCCATACTGAAGAATGACATAGAAGTGTTAAAATAATAAACAATACTAATAAAATGGTGAAATTATTAAAACAGTAATACTAACATTTATTGAATGGTTAATTTGTAAATTTCACTTAATCCTCATAATATCTCTGTGATGTATATATTATTTTTAATCTCATTTTATAGGTTAAAAAGCTGAAGTATGGAAGAGGTTTCCCTTGGTGACCTAGGCAGTCTTATTCTGCTGTGCTATATAAACAACTCTAAAGGTTTATAGAATATGAACCCATTTGTAAAAGAAATCTATATTTAAAAAGAGAGGGAGTTTACACCCCTAATTTATCTATAGAATATAATTCTTTAAAATTATGCCTAAGTATTATATTGCTTGTTAGTGCCCATAACCCTTCATCATATAATCAAAAGTAAGTATTTTTCAATGAAGGTTAGGGTTTTATAAGTCAGACATTGCGGAGCGTGCAATGCACTCTTCAATATGGCAGCCCGTGGGCCCAGGTAGCTCTCGAGCATTTACTGTATAAAACACTCACCATACTTTGAAGATTTAGGACAAAAAAGTAAAATATCTTATTAGTAATTTTATTCATTACCTATCGAAATAATATTTTTATTATATTGAGTTAAAAAACTATTAAAGTAAATTTCACCTATTTGTTTTTACTTTTTACAATGTAGATATTAAAATACTTAAAATTACTCACATTAGGGGCTCCTGGGTGGCTCAGCTGGTTGAGAGCCGGACTCTTCATTTTGGCTCAGGTCATGATCTCACGGTCATGGGATCAAGCGCCACATGGGGCTCTGCGCTCAGCTGGGAGTCTGCTGGAGATTCTTTCACTCTGTTCCTCCCTCCCTCTCTCTCAGATAAATAAATGGATCTTTAAAGAAAATTACTCACGTTATATTTTGATTCAGTATGAATGATCTAATGCATTCAGGTTTCATTGTACTTCACTAGCTTCCCCTCTGCATTATTTTTCCAGCATGGTGGTTATCAATACTTGATGTATGTTAGAATCACCTGAGAAACATTTAACATACACCTGAGTCCCACTAAGAAGTTTTGAATTAGTTGTTCTGGGCTGGGGTCCCAGCATCATGTTTATTTTTTATTTTCCTTTTTTTTTTTTTTTTAAGACTTTGTTGTCTAATATGAAGTCAGAGTGGAGAATTACTGCTTTAAGCCTATGAGCCTAAAGCAATTGTACGAGGAACTTAATTTTTCAAAAGGCATTTCTCCCAATATTTTAGAAGTCAAGTTTTGCATTTTCTTAACTGGGTGGGGATCTTTATTTTATAGGGCAGTACCAAATAAGTAAGAAGGCAGAGGAAATTTTCAATTAGAGGAATATTCAGAATTTTTTGACTCTATGCTTAAATTTGTTTGATGGCTGTTAGAACAAAGAAGTCTTTTTTAAAAAATGTTTTATTTATTTATTTGTCAGAGAGAGGGAGAGAGCACACAGGCAGGGGGAGCAGCAGGCAGAGGGAGAAACAGGGTCCCCACTGAGCAAGGAACCTGTTGTGGGACTTGACCCCAGGACCCCAGGATCATGACCTGAGCCAAAGGCAGACGCTTAACCAACTGAGCCACCCAGGCGTCCCTAGAACAAAGAAGTCTTATCCATGTTGCCGTTTGTCCTCCAAACGTGGCCAAGTAAAACATTTAAAGCACTTCAAATAGAGCAAATAGAAGTTTCAAATCTGTTTATGACTGTCAAAACTAGATGGGGCCAAGAGTACTCTTTCAAAGATGATATCTTTACAAATCATAAAATAGAATTTTCTGGCCCCAAATATTCCCAGTGTCCTATAAATGGATTGTGGTAAACATACCAATAGAATCATTTGTACACTTTCAGATAAGCCCCAGTTTTATAAAATGCCACTAAAAGATGATTCTTATACATTATTGTAGTCCATGGAGCCTATATTCAGCTTCTCAATTTTTCTATAGTTTTTCATAATTTGTTGCCTTCTCTGCCACAATGTGCTCCATATTTTGACCTCCAGTGTTTATTGGGTGGTAGTGATAGAATACTGCTGATTTAAAAAAAATGAAGGAAAAGAAAATTGTAACTTATAAAATTACCTATTTTCAGGGAGGAAGAAATTACTTATAAAATCTGGGTCTTTTTCTGGCTTCTTTGGTCTAAGCTACAAAATTGCCTTATGTTTATAAGATGCTAGAAACCGAATCCATAGGACTCAAAGTTTTATTAGCATTTAAGCTATTTAAAAAGTTACCTCTGCATGATTTTTTCCCCAAACTACTGAAATTCTCTCATTAGTTGACTGTAGCAACAAGCTAGAATTTAAATTCATTGAGGGCAAGCACTTATCTTCCCCCTTTCAGTACATCTCCCCAGTGTCGAGTAAAATAACTAACACATGCATTTTTTTAGTGAAAGAAAAATAGAAATTTATGACAATACTTTGAAGTACAATATAACCCCATTATGATAAAATTTCTTATTAATGGAGTGAAGTTGTAATTCAGTCACTCTGAATTTAGCACTTTTACTGTTTTTTTACCCCTGAAAATTTTTTAAAAATAAAAACTTTAAATGTTTATAAATATTTTTAAATTAATTTTTAAATGTTTTAAAATACTTTTAAAATGAAAATAAAACCATGAGAGACTCTGGACTCCAGGAAACAAACTGAGGGTTACAGAAGGAAGGGGGGTTGGGGGATAGGGTAACAGAGTGATGAGTACTAAGGAGGGCACGTGTGGTGATGAGCACTGGGTGTTATATGCAACTAATGAATTGTTGAACATCAAAAACTAATGGTGTACTATATGTTGACTAACTGAATGTAATAAAAAAATAAAAATGGTGTATAAAAATGAAAATACTTTCTTTTCAAATTTGGGGAGGTTTTCAAGCTTTAGTTTAAGCCTGGCCTACCAAATATTCTTTCAATTTTCAGTGGCAGAATGGCTGCTCTTTAACATTTTGAAAAAGATACAACTACTGTTAACTTTCAAACAAATGACAGTGACATATATTACACACCTTACCCAGAGGCTGAGTGATTGTAACTGAGTGTGAGCTAATGTTCTGTGAGCGTACCTTGAGTTAAAGCATGGGAAACTCAGCCACAATCACTGTAGCAGCCTGTTATAATGGGGCAGGCAGCTTAGTACTGTGCTTCTCTGGGTGGATAGTTCAGACTCAAACACTATGAAATCTGTCTCCTCTGCCCTTGCTTAATTACCTAGGGACTAGAACTGATGGGCTAATATGCAAATGCACATTCTAGTACTATTACTCTTAGTTAACAACACCAAAAACCTTTTGAAAAGCTACTTTTAACTATAAAAATTTAGTGTATGTCATTATTGTGGTCAAGATTTATTATCTTTCAGGCACTATGCATGGATAATTTCATCTAATCTCCACAATAACTCTTTGATAAAAGTACTAGTATTGTTCCTTTTATGGATTAAAGAATTGCAGGTTAGAGAAGTTATGACACTTGCTCCGTGTTCTGCAGTTAGTGTTAGAGGTGAAATTTAATCACAAAACAATCTGACTTATCACATACAGTTTTAAACATTATATAATGTTTCTGAGTGTCTAATATGCATACCATGGGATTTAAGGTTATTGTATGTAGTAGATAAACTTTTTACAAAGTTACTTATTGAAATGTGTATTTTTTGAAAATTTAACTTTCGGGGCACCTGGCTCAGTTGGTTGAGCATCTGACTCTTGGTTTCGGCTCAGGTCATGATCTCAAGGTTCTGAGATCGAGTTTGAGATCGAGCCCTAAGTTGGGCTCCATGCTTGGCATAGAGTTGGCTTGAGATCCTCTCCTTCTCTTTCTCCCTCTCCCCTGCTTGCACACACGCTCTCTAAATTTCTCTCTCCCAGATGAATAAAATCTTTAAAAGTTTAACTTTTAATCAAAACCATGATTCCAGAATATTTTTGCATGTGGAGTGTCTGGGTGGCTCGGTCAGTTAAGTGTCTGCCTTCAGCTTGGGTCATGATCCCAGGGTCCTGGGGGGCTCCTTGTTTAGCAGGGAGTCTGCTTCTTCCTCTCCCTCTGCCTCTCCCCCTGCTCGTACTCTCTCTCTCTCTCTCTCAAATAAATAATAAATAACATCTTGAAAAATATTTTTTTTCATAGAATGAGACTAAAGTTAGCACAGTGAGCAACCTACATAGGCCACATGAACTTTATGGTGGCACTCAGGCATACATATTAAACCCCTTAATAGTTAAGCTTTTAGGATGTAAGTGTATAATATGGATTGATCACTAAGACAGATGCTTATATATTGAATTTTTCTGTTATTATGGTATTCTTTTTGGTGATGCACATACACCTCATTTTAATATGCACAATACCAATTATAAATTACAATTGAGATTATACACACTTTGGTTTTCTTTTCTTTTGAGCCTATCCTGGATCAGTGCTTTAAAAATAAGTCTTCTGAAAACATAATACTAAAAGATGCTGATGGACATGTAGGTGTGATGGTGATTGTGATGACACTGATCATATGTGTTCAGAATGGTTCAAAGACCATATTGATGAATTACCAAAGCCACTTACATTGTTGTAAAAATACCAGCTGCAGGGGCGCCTGGGTGGCACAGCGGTTAAGCCTCTGCCTTCGGCTTAGGGCGTGATCCCGGCGTTATGGGATCGAGCCCCACATCAGGCTCCTCTGCTGTGAGCCTGCTTCTTCCTCTCCCACTTCCCCTGCTTGTGTTCCCTCTCTCGCTGGCTGTCTCTATCTATGTAGAATAAATAAATAAATAATCTTTAAAAAAAATACCAGCTGCAAAGAAAGCAAAAATATCATGTTCATTATTTAAAATTTGGATTTCAGTGGACTGACAATAACTATAAGTTTCTTCCTTTAGGTACAGTGTGTTTGGGGACACTAAAAGTTCTGACAAGAAAGCATTCTATCTCAAATATCAGTTTTGAAATGTACAAAGACTACTATGGAAAGTATTGAATTTTTTTAAAGCAAAGCGGGATGATATTCAAGTAACTCAGAACCATCAGCACAGGGTGGTAGGAGATGAAATCACAAAAGTCATAGAAGCCTTGTTTATAGTGGTTGGTTCAATTGCCAAGGTTCAAGTGTTCAAGTGATTGGTGAGACACCAGTGACTGGCTGGCTGCCGGTCAAGTGAGGCTGTCTGGGACGAGGGAAGGGGAAAAAAATTCTGATGGGGCAACTCTGTCAAATACAATAATTTATCAAACGATGACAGATATGGCCCAAATGTAGAGCATCATTTATTATCCTTAGCCCAGAAAAGTCCGTAATATTCCCTGGAGACTCTAAGATGAATTCCCTGATATCAGCATCTCAACTGATCTTTTGTCAGATAGATCTGAAAAAAGGAGCCCAAGGACATATTGTTTGGCCAATCTTTGTTAACTCTTACAACTAGAGAAGAGAGTTTACTATTATTGATCACTTCGAGATAAACAGCACCATGCAAGTGATGTATCAGGCTGGGCACAGATGGAGCTAAGCCAGCGCTCTCCAGTAAGAACGATTTGTTCCATGTATTCAAGCTGTCGTACTGGAAACAAGATCTGCTCACTATTTCGTGCATGAGGAAAGCTTCCGCCCTCAGAGATGATTTCAAAAATTTAAGGAAAAAACCCTAATCAAGCTATAAAGATTGTCAACCACATTAAGGACAAGCAAACTGAATTTTCTATTTTTTCTCGCCTTAGAGAAAATATTCACATCGATTGCGAACAATTACTGTTTTCTGCAGTAACCTGCAGAAAACCTTCATGTCTTCGGTAATAAAATCCACACAGTGAGTCAAAGCATATGTGTAATTTGGATCGGCTTTCAGATCAGCGTATTAGTGATATATATTTCTCTCCTTTGAATAAACCAAACTTACCTTTCAAGGCAGGCGAACTTTATTATTCCAGATGAAATTGAAAATGAATGTGATAGTTGCAGGTCTGAATCGTTGGGACACATACCCGGATTTGAATGAGCTAGATTATTATATTGGTGTGAATAACCTTGTAGACAAGTCTTTGAAAGAAGTAACTGAAAATATTCTGAAAATGATGAATATTCACTTGATAAATATCTCCATAAATACTTGGCCAAGGAGAATGACTAGTGAGTGAGTAAGCTCTACATTTTTCATTATCCTTGATGTATTTCATATTAAAATGCTTTCTGCAAATGGCTTCTTCCAAGCGTTCAATGAACTAACATTACTTATGGAATTTTTTTGCACTGTGATCTATGCAAATCTTTCATATTATGTCTAGGTTAGGATATTTGTAGTGATTGTTTTGGGGTTATTACCTGTAGCCATTTTTTTTTTTTTTTGCAATTTTTTCAGAGACACTTGAAAAAGGATGGTTCTCTTCTTCATAGGGTATAGAACTCATGATATAACAATTAAATAAAATTTATTAATGATATTATTCATGTCCTCTGTATATCCATATTCACTTTTATCTGCTTGTCCTTTCAAAGATTGAGAAAGCTGTAGTAAAGTTTCCCACTATTTTTGTTTTTCTCTTTGTCTTTTTTACGGTTTTGCCTCATAAGTACTTTGATACTCAGTTATTTAGCATTTTAAGGTTACAATTATACCTTCATCATAGACTGTAACCATCATTGTAACAAGTTAAAATTCTTGTTCTATAAATAATGTCCAACGTTTTCCTTTCATTCACTCTGGGTTGTGTTTTATTATGTGTATCTCTTACAGATCTTTTGTATGTAGCATTTAGGTTTTCATTTTCTTGACCTAATTTTGGGAATCTTTTTATTTCAATAATGGATTTCCTCTATTCATTTTTACGTCATTGTTTATGGACCAGCTTTCCCTCCCACTCTTTCACCCTTTCTCTTTTTTTCTTTTACTCTTTAGTTTTATTTGCTTCTTTCTGTTTCATTTTTTTTTTTTTAAGATTTTACTTATTGGAGAGAGAGAGAGCAAGAGAGAGCACAAGCGGGGTGGGAGAGTGGGCAGAGAGAGAGGGAGAGGGAGAAGCAGACTCTCTGCTGAGCAGGGAGCCTGACACCACATGGCATTCTATCCCAGAACCCTGAGATCATGGCCTGAGCTGAAGGCAGACACTTAACAGACTGAGCCACCCAAGTGCCCCTTATTCTTGTTTCTTTGTTTCATTTTCCTTTTATTGTATTATCTGAGATTTCTTTTATTTATTTTCTTCTCTAGTAATTTTCACTTGTCAAGTTTGTATTTAGACAGTCAACCATTAAATGTTTTTGAAAACATCTTTTAAAGTTTACTTTCTATATTATTAGCTTCAAAAACTAATTAGCTGCGCTTGTGATCCCATGGCATCCCACCTTCTCAGACTAGAGAGGCTGTTTATTTCCCCCCTATTTAAAAATTTTACTTAGCACTCTCCTTTCAAATGTGTAATTCTTAGCTTTGAAGTATGTTCACATCTCAGCCATAAAAATAATGCTCTTTCCTTGACCACATGTCTTTCTCCTTCACCTGTTTCATCTCCTCCTTACTACCACGCTTCTCTAAAGAAGTGCTGATACCAGCTGTACTCATTCCTCACCTCCCTGGGTTTCTACCAAAGCACTCCCCCAATTTATCCCTACCTCTTGGGGATTACATATCAGTCTCTCTGACTCTTTTATAATGTCATACTCCTCCACTAGGCCTTCATTTGCCATGTTTCCTCAAAACTTGGTCCTACATCCCTTATCTCCTCTCTCGGGGACATCCATGCTAAAGTTTCAAATGACACTATGTGTAGATGACTTGCAAATGTGTATCTGTTGTCACAGACCTCCCTTTGAGACTTAAGATCTGTATTGCAACTGTCTTCTTGACATCTCTAGACATATCAGAGGATGTTAAAATCAGTGTGTTTGTAACTGAATTCTTGATTGTCCTCCCTGAACCAACTTACACTCTTATCCCCTGAACACAGAGAGCTCTGATAAAGCCAAGTGAGTGAGTGGAAAAGTGGCAGGAAACAAGACTGGAGTGGTGACCTGGGACCTGATCATGACTAGGCATGGAGGTCATGGCAAGGACTTTAGATTTCATTTTGAAATGCAAAATTATTGGACTTTGGGGAAGTAATAAGATTTGTATTTTAAAGAATGCTTCATCAATAGAGAAAATAAACAAGAGGGGAACAGCAAGACCCCTTAAAAGCCTATTGCAAAGGTTCGAGTGACAGATAAGGAGGTCTGTAAGAGTATGGTGGCAGTGAAAGAGATTAGATGTGGTCAGATACTAATTTTTTTTAAGGTAAAGTAAATAATACTTGTGGACAGGTTGGATGTAGAATATAAGATAAAGAGATGAGTCCAGGACAGCTCCTGGGTTTTCGGTGTCATTCTCCGATGAAGGCAACTTTGGGACAATGGCAGATATGGGAAAGAACTGGAACTGAGAGTCGAGTTTACAGCAAGATGATAGGAGATGCTCATTAGGCATCAGGAGAAGATGCTGACTAGGCAGTGGGATTTACAAGTTGAGTTCAGAGTAGAGGTCAGAGAGAGCTGCAGGTACAAATTTGGAAGTCATCAATAAATAGATGATCTTGAAAACTGTCTTGGATGTTGGAAATAGGGCCTTGTTGCCTGGGATTGATTACAAGCACTGAGGAAATTGTTTTCAGGT
Source organism: Ursus americanus (assembly GCF_024610735.1). Classification (NCBI taxonomy): domain Eukaryota; kingdom Metazoa; phylum Chordata; class Mammalia; order Carnivora; family Ursidae; genus Ursus; species Ursus americanus. Next base: position 57,832,106 of record NC_142127.1, read on the forward strand.
TAAAAGGGGAGCTTATTTAGGCCCACTCATTAAAGAGCTGTAGAGCACAGTGGACAAGGAGGCTAGTGAGTGTGCCTGTGCTCAACTGGACATGGGATTTTGTGCCATAGGAATTTCTGGAGCCACAGCAGGTCTATCAGCAGCGAATCTTGCCGCTCTATTAAAAGACACTCTAAGGCTTCCTTCAAGCATCCTCTGCTTTGAAGCCATTGCAGTCCTTATTGGTCCCGCCTATACCCTGCCGAACTCCCTCTTGGACCCTGTAAATGCCCCCACAGTAACAATTATTACATTTTATCCCACTCAAGTGTTTACATGTCTTTCTTTTCCACTAGATTTAGAGCTGATAGAGGGCTAGGGTACTATGTGTAATTAATATCAATGTCCCTACACAGTTCCAGGTACATAAAAGATACTTAATACAATTTTAATAATCAGTAATATTCAGGGTGATATTTAAAATCTCTAACAGGCATACTGAACAAGAAATGACCAGTCTGAACAGATGTTCAACTGGTCATAAAAACACCATACTACCACATATCAGCTGAATATCAATTCATCAAAGTTTGCTTTATTTCCACTTCATTCCTCCCTTCTTTATTATGTTGATCTTTGTGGATCTGGTAAAATAACATATGACCAAATGATATCATAGTTAAATACATAGCTCTTTTCAAAACCCAGTTTCCTGGAACAGCTCTGGTCTATGCTCCTACCATGTCAAGTTCCATGGCAAGATCTTATCAGAGCTTCAAATTAACATATCTTCCAAATGATTTAAAAGAGAATGACTTTTTTGCCTTCTGAAGGGATGGTTTTGACGCTTCCCGTGTAGTTCTCCATCATCTGAAGTACTGACAGACCAGCTGGATTGCTGAGAACAGTGAAATTCTAAGCCTTTCACTGAGGGATTATTTATCCAGCAGCCAGCACTATGTGAACCCTTATTAAACACTAAGTAAAAATCCACTAGCTGCCAGTTTATGTCACATCATGCAAGCAAGAATCCAACCTCCAAGACCAAAGCAGCCACAGATGCAGGTAAGAAGAGGGCCACAACCTGCTTAAAGAAGGTGTTTGTTTTTGATTTAGTGATACTCTTCCTCCACGGACACTTAACTAAACAAGGTTGAGTTGAAAAAAAATCAAAGCGATGTATGATGGTATTTTCTGTGGTCCCCAAAGAAAGGTAGATAGATACAGGTTTTAGCCATCATATTATGAGACAGTGCCTTTTAGATTTTCAGCATGTAGGACCACAAATCATCTCAAATGCTGCTTAATCTGTGGAAAGTATTTACAACAGCCAATGCCCCCTAGAATAAAAGAGAGCATTTCATGTGGCAGACCATGATGGAGGGGAGGCGATAAAAGAGAAAGCACAGCTTGAACTGCAGTATAACTGGGTGACTTACACCTCCCTGCTGAAGGCAGCAGACTTGCAGTTACGAAACTGCTAATCTGTTCTACTGTTTTTTAATCAGATGTTGGCATTATCTGCCACTAATTGCTTTTTCATTTCCACTTGTAATTATTCCATTGCATGTTTGTAGTGAGAAGCTGAAAATGAGGCAGATCACTGAGAAAGAATTAATTGTTAATGAATAATCATCAGTAGGAAGCCAATTTCATTATCTTCAAAGAGGTAGCCAGAGATTAACCACTAGCTGTGGTTCTCCTACTTTCTGTGCATGACTGTAAAGTAATCACAAATAATCACGCCCTCCAACTTCATCAATTATTTTCTATTATGTGGATTGATACCCATTTTTGTCTTTGTTGTTTAATGATAATGGCAGTATTCATGCTGGGGAGTGCTAATTGGAAGGTGTTACATTCAGTGGGCTCTAGGCCTAATTATTAGAGCATCTTCTTCATTAGCACAGGATCCTACAAGGGTTGCATGGTGGGAGTTACTGATTTTTCTGAGTTACAAGAATATCCTATTAGGAAACTTTTGCATGTCTTTATGCCAAGTAACACAGACAAAGTCCTATATCTGGTCAAAGTTGTGTAGCTCCAACAGAGACTTTCTGTTTGAATAAAATCGGATGTTTTAACCTGAGATGAGTCTTTGAACACAAAGCCTGTTCTGCCCTAGAAGCTAGGTCTGCCCAGGACTGCAAATAAGCTTCTGCTTCTGCTTTGTTTCAGCACATACTAGCACTCATTTCAGAATGGCTCACACAGCTCCCTGGGACTTTCGGAGCTCTCAGTGGAGTTTTGCCAGATATTAATGGAAACATTATGAGATGAGTTTGAAAGTCACGATGGAAGGGTCCTAACATTTGTTGCCTTGGTGGTCAGGCGATGTCACTCCATACAGACTTAGGGAGAAAGTAAATCGCCTGCCCTACTTCACGTTTGCAGAGGGCTGCATGCGTTTCAAGGCTCCTTCACATGCATTGGCTCACAATGTCCTTTAACAGAGCAGCAGAATCTGTTGCTGGTGGACCTGCTGTGGCCCCAGAAACGCCTACGATACAAACCGTCATGTTCAGGTCAGAGCAGGTCCCCGTACCTGCCTCCCTTTCCATCGTGCTCTACAGTTTATAATAAGTGTGACCAAATAGGCTGTCCTTAATCAGAAAGACCTTCCTCGGTGCTTGTAATTATTCCAATGCAACCAAGACCCTATTTCTAAGTAGATCCACAGTGAAAGAAAAGTATAACATTCAGCAAGCTCAAGCACATTGGACCGTAGAGCATGTCTTTGACACATCTCTAGGAGAGACCTTGCCAAAGAGATAGAAAAATTGGGTGTAGTTAAGAGTCTGGGTTTTGCTATTGGTCTTACTCATTTTGTTAGCCACGTGAACTAGAGTAAATTATTTTACCTCTTGGAACCTCAGTTTCCCTCAGTAGGTTGTTATAAAAGTGAATGAGATATCCTAAGTAGTGCTAAACTCAGGGCCTGGCATCTAATCAGTGCTTGTCTTAGGGGCAGATCATGAAGAACTTTAAATGTCTGAGTAACAGGTTGTTTTCTGGAAATGAAAGTTTCTGAGAATGTTAGGCAAATTCTCCCCAAGTTCTCCAACAGGCAAATCCTGAAAAGTCATTGGCTTAGTACAAAAAGGTCTATTTCTTGCTCATGAAAAGTCTGCTGTGAGGTGGTCATGTCCTTCCTCTAGTTGGGGATTCAGGTTCTCTCCATCTGATGATACTGTCATCTGAAGACATGGCTTCCCAGATGATCAAGGAAGAGAAAGAGAGAAATAGCAGAGGCATATTGGCTCTCGTGTGCCATCAGCAGAAGTGATGCATTGTGTCGATTCATATTCCCATATGTCAGAATACTGTCATAAGGTTCCAATCTAGTGACTGGAGAATGTGGTCCTTCTGTGTGCCTGGGAGGAAGACATGGTGTGATAAACACAGCATTGTGCATTGTGTCTGCTATGGTTTGCAAAGAGTGAAATAATCAGGAAATTGGTTTTAGAAAGATTATAATGAGCGCACATAGAGATGGTCGGGAGCAGGGAAAAGACTAGAATTCAGGATGCACTTTAGGAGAGTAGTATAATTACAGAAGGAAAGAGATAATGGGAGTTTGAGAACAGTTTGAAACTGTGATTAGAAATAGAAGAGAGGGGTGCCTGGGTGGCACAGCGGTTAAGCGCCTGCCTTCGGCTCAGGGCGTGATCCCGGCGTTCCGGGATCGAGCCCCACATCGGGCTCCTCCGCTATGAGCCTGCTTCTTCCTCTCCCACTCCCCCTGCTTGTGTTCCCTCTCTCGCTGGCTGTCTCTAACTCTGTCAAATAAATAAATAAAATCTTTAAAAAAAAAAAAGAAATAGAAGAGAAAGGAGTCAATAAAGATAAAATTTCAAGCTTACATAATGGTTCTATGGAAACATATTAGCAATGAATGAGGAGACTAGATGCAGAGGATGAGAAGGGAAAGCATATAGGTGGTTTTCAAAATAGACTAGATTATATACCTGGTTGCCACTGTTATGATCCGGGAGGAATAACCATAGTGAAGAGGAAAATACACCTGTTAGAGATCTGGACATTCAAACATCTGGGAGAAGGGCTCAAATGTGTCTTAATTTTTATTGGTAGAGTCTCTGGTGAGAGGTAATAAATGTTCAGGCAGGTAAAAAGTGCCTCTGAATTGTCTGGTGAAAATCCTACTCAGAACTTTTCTTTTTAATAAACTAATACAATTATTCCTTTACACGATGACCTTTACCCTGGCACAAAATAAATTTACCTTCCAAGGACAATAATACTAGGTTCTTGGTTTTTCTATTATTAAATGAAGTTGGGAAAGACAGGTGAGAAGTAGTGTAAAGGGGATAGAATGCACACAGATATATCCACATTTTCATAATGTTTGTAATATTAAATGCAAAAAAAATTACCATGGGATGAACATAATAGGTTTTCTAACTTATTAATAGGTGACATTATTTTGGCATTTGGACATTGCCCCATGCTATGGCATGAAGTGCTTTCTTTTGAATAAGTCATGATAACTAAGACCCTTTGTTTATACGATTTTTTGCCTGACTTGCCACTTGCCTGACTTGTCTTACTTACATAAGGCATTTCATAGGGCATTGACCATACATTTCAAGATCCTGGTCTTATTATGATATAGGCATTGGAAATAGTTGACTGATGCTTGGCGACTCTCAGCCACTTGGCTAATGCTTTTTTTTTTTTTTTTAATAATGATTTTTTATTATATTATGTTAGTCACCATACAGTACATCCCCGGTTTTCGATGTAAGGCTCGATGATTCATTAGTTGTGTATAACACCCAGTGCACCATGCAATATGTGCCCTCCTTACTACCCATCACCGGTCTATCCCATTCCCCCACCCCCCTCCCCTCTGTAGCCCTCAGTTTGTTTCTCATAGTCCATAGTCTCTCATGCTTCATTCCCCCTTCTGATTACCCCCCCTTTCTTTATCCCTTTCTTCCCCTACTGATCATTCTAGTTCTCATGTTCCATAGATGAGAGAAATCATATGATAGTTGTCTTTCTCTGCTTGACTTATTTCACTAAGCATTATCTCCTCCAGTGCCGTCCATGTTGTAGCAAATGTTGAGAACTCATTCTTTCTGATTGCTGAGTAATATTCCATTGTATATATGGACTACAACTTCTTAATCCAGTCATCTGTTGCAGGGCATCTCGGCTCCTTCCACGATTTAGCTATTGTGGACATTGCTGCTATGAACATTGGGGTGCATATGGCCCTTCTCTTCACTACGTCTGTATCTTTGGGGTAAACACCCAGTACTTGGCTAATGCTTTTGATGAAAAATTCATTCTACTGTCTCATCTCCAACTTTACCATTCCATTCAACTATGGCTACTACTGTGCCACTGTTGCACAGTTAGAAGCCGAAGATTTTATTTTATTTTATTTCTATTGCATGAAACAAAGAGATGTTCAGGATAGAGGCAGTAGAATAGACAGTTACCAACCTTCAGTAGCAACTCCATTGCATTAGAAACTAGACAAGAAAATATGCATTCCTTAAGAGCGAATACGAGCACTTTGTCAATCTAACATACTTTATTTATTGGTATTTAATATTTTTATATAATAATAATAATAATAGTATTACCATAAATTTTTTTTTTTAAGATTTTATTTATCCGCTTGACAGAGATAGAGACAGCCAGCGAGAGAGGGAACACAAGCAGGGGGAGTGGGAGAGGAAGAAGCAGGCTCCCAGTGGAGGAGCCTGATGTGGGGCTCGATCCCAGAACGCTGGGATCACGCCCTGAGCCGAAGGCAGACGCTTAACGACTGAGCCACCCAGGCGCCCCTACCATAAATTTTAACACTTGTGGCATTTTATTCATTAATTTAGGTGTCTGGTATTGTGCTAAGGATATGAAAAAAATTTCAGCTCATGCCTGTTATCTCTTAATGGCGGCCTATTTCAGAGTGCTTCCTGGGTGAGCAAGAGAAATCCAAAATAGAGATTTTAGAGGGCTCTGACTGTTTTTAGGGATAAAGTAGTTTAAAAACCAAATGGTATGATAAAATACTATGAAATATCCTCAGATTTTAGTCCTGAACTTCACAGTAAGAATCACTAATTACACTGCTTTTAAAAAGACATTAGTGATAGAAGAGTAGGAGGGACTAGCTCCAACATATAAAAATGAATCTTGATACAATGAAGAAAACTACCAAAATGTCTTTAGGAGCGTTCATTCTGTCAATCAACTCCACTGTCATTTTTTCTTACAAATGAGACCTTCCTAGCACTTAATACATTTTCAGTACTTTATGCAAGAGATAAGAGCTAATTATGTAACACCAGGCGCACATCCTCTACATTTCCACGGGAAGAACTAGGTTCTGAATCAAACATAAAGATTAGCAAAGAGTCTCAGGAATGAAGCCATAACAGAGACTGTTCTCAAGTGAAAACTTTACCCCTACAATGCTATTCTCCCATTTTGTCATCTCATATCAATTTTAATACCTTATGTCTCATCTGAGAGCAGTTATACTCTGACATGTTCTCTCCTGGTGCAAGATGGCAGCTACTAAAATATAAATCACTGCAGAGAATTGCTGGATTTAGAGCCAATTCTTCTAATCGAAAACAACAGCAATGTTAATTTCAGCTTGAGAATGATGGCTTTTGTATGGTCATATAATGGTACAGACTATAATGGTGTCAACTACTGCAATAAAATATGCTTCAAATGGGCTACCTTTTTTACGTTTAGACTAGGGTGACTTCTGTCACATTTCTTTTTTTGGCATGGAAACTGACAATCTATTAAATAAATATTAATCCCTAGCAGTCTTCAAAGCAGGCTCAACCATATCAGGATTTTAAATAACTTCATTAATTGCTTAACTACCTTTCCCCGAAATTCCTAAGGGATCCTTTGATGCTAGTCACTCTAATGAATTACCAAGTGATTCATGACTTCAACCTGTTATCATGCAAAATACGTTTCCAGTTGGAAATCTTTACAGATGAATTTGCCAGAAAGAAAGTAACCACTCCAGACTTTAAAGAGGGCAAATTCCATTTATGCAATGTATGAAGAAACGTGATTTGGCTTTTTTTTTTTTTTTTAACATATTACTCTAAAATGGTATAATGTGTCCAAAAATTCAATTTGGGCAATATATGATCAAATGAGGGATTCTAATTAAGTGGTAAAAGAGGAATGGGATTATTTGTGGGTGGATTATCCATGACAATAACAGTAGCTACTGGTTGTTACTTTCCTGTGAACTTTTATATTACTTCTCTCCTCCTAAAGTAGTCACTGAAAACCCAGAATGTTTTCTATGAATCTAGACAAGACACATTTGAGAAGGTAACTATTTTTCAAAGGATGAGAGGACATTGTTTTGAGAAATCTTTTTTCAAAAGTTTGTTTTTTCTCCACTTGAATGGTAATTAAGCACTGAGTATTCTTTTTTTGTAATGAAATTTATTTTTAGAATCTATACATGTACTTAATTTTTTAAAGTACTGTAGAGCTAATAAGGAGAACCATTCCTGGAGAGGCCTTTCTGGAGGCTTCCATTCTCTGTTGCATTCTAGAGCAGCTCCTCTAGCATGGGACAGAGCCACCATCCAAGGATTTCCTTTTGTCTCTGCGTGTGCCAAGTCACCCATTTCCAGTATTCTAAAAGTTAAATAGGGAAGAAGAGCTAAAAGAAAATATGTCTTTCTTTTAACCTTTTATAGGAAGATATCTTAGAGGCTGAGGCCTCACTAGAAATTAAAACTTCTCTTTCCTGAAAAGATAATTGAGGTGTAGTTACTTAGGTCAAATAATCCTCTCTTATTACTTCCACCTTCAGTAGTGATGCTTTCAATTCTCAAGCCTTTCTGGGGTTCTGTGGCATGAGTCAGTTCACTTTCCTGGGACCTACGGATTTCAATTTTCCATCTGCCCAACATTTGTTGACATTGACTTCTCTTTTTCTTTCTTTTGTCTTTATGAATAATGATGTTGATTTACCATTACTTGAGGAGTGTTAAGGAATAGAGAGCAGTGATAGCCATTTGTTCAGTCTGCCCTGTTAACTAGATGTGGACAATTATCAAGCCTTGTCTTTTTGCCAGGGTTCTGGGGAATCAACAAACAGTAGGTCTAATTTGAAGAGAAAGTATTTCCCATCTATATGATTGAAACATCTCAATTGGTTTTTAAGTGTTTCAGTCATACTGATTCCACAGAATTACCCTGGAGAGCTACCCCGTAGGAAAAAAAGGGAAAGAGTTGCTAGTGGATAGGACTGGAGGCTGCCAATCCCACCTCCTCACCCCAAACCGAAGGATTTCCATTTTTACGTGCTTCAGATATCATATTTTGTAAAAGATTTGAATTGAACAAAACGTTTCAAAGATACAAAGTGTTTGTACCCAGTTGAAGTCAAGTTACAGTTAAATGTAGTCTCTCTAGATCTCTTGAGAATGAGCGGCTGAGTTTTGAGATCTGAAGCTCTATCACCCTCCACGTGCTGAAATGTTTGCCTTTTCTTTGCTATCACATACATGTGGATTCTAGAGTGGACTTTTTTGTCAGCGCATAACCACATTCATGGTAAAGGTTCTGTGTACTTTAAGGAGATGTTGATTCAGACACGAAGTAGTGGCGGAGTTCCTCCGACCGCACAGCTGCCCTAATGTGTGGTTTTCACTGTCTCCTTCTTTTCATTCTTTCTCTTGTCTTCTTCACTTATAACAACTTATCCAGAAATTCATTCTTTTTGCATTAACTGTCCGGTATATTCAGATCAGACAATCAAATAATTCTTTTATCCCATATGGTAAACTGTCAATTAGCTCTTGTTCCCTGTAACCATCAGGTAAGTGTTTTTATATTTTCAGTGTTCATTTAATACCAAAGAATTCATTTTTCTAGGTACAGAGCCATTTCAAAACTTGATGTTTTCAGGAATCTGGATTTTTACTTATCAGAGAATAATTGATGATACGGGAAAACAATTGATCTAGGCTCTCTGCTTCATAGAGAGCCAAGCCAGATGTAGATAAATACCAAATTTATTTCACAAAGTACTAAATTTCCCATGCCCTTCTTCCTTTTGTTGAGTGTTGCCACTGAGGAGAAAACAAATAGTTTTTGCTCATAAGCCAGTTCTTTTTCCCTCCCTGGTTGACTTCAGAGCCCACCTGCTTCTGTGAAATTTAAAAGGCAAGGAATTTATTTCTGACTTAATTGTTGGCTAGCTCTCTTGAATCACATGTTTATAATATATAATTTCTCAAATACAGAAAACTTACGAGTGGATTCACCCCATTTTACAAAAAGCCCAATAAATGAAATGTTTGCAAGCCACTCAGTTTTTATAGAAGAAGGCCTGTAGGCTTTGGAATAGGATCAAATTTGGAATTATTAGAGATTCGAGGCATGAATTAAGTTTTCCTCTGGTATTCTCTTCATATATGTATGAAAATAATTTTTATGAAAGAATTTTCTTTATGTAACTCTTTTTTATTTTTTAACATGCTGTACATTACATGCCCATGACTTATTTATTTTATAACTGGAAGTTTGTACCTTTTGACCTCCTTCACCCATTTCACAGCTCTCTACCACCCAGCCCCACATTATTTATAGAGGAAGACTTCATCATCTGTTCTAATAATATTGATGAAGGATTTGACAAAAGTTATTAAAAAAATAGAATGACTTTTTAAACCAAATTATTAGATGAGCAAGTTCAGGATACAGACTCTTTAGTCATTTGGCAATTATTGACTAAATGCATAATTCATAGGATTTTCCAAGGCACCTGGGTATTTCAAGTAACTAAGTAGAATCTCTGTCTTCAAGACAGAACTGGTGTGGTACTAGATTACAGAAATTAATATGAATATAAACATAATTATAATCACAAAGCTTATATAGAAAGGAAATAAAGTCATATTAAATTTGGATAATGAAAAAAGAGGGCAACTTTATAAGAAGATAAAACTTGATTCTGCCTAAAATTCAGATATGTGGCTGATTTCTTTCATGAGTACAAAAAGGAGGAGGAAGAAAATAAGTCTTTAACCACCATTTTTGCAGCTTTTGCTTCCAATGTCCTTTGTATCCATTTTTGATAGTAAAAATGTGCCAATAGACTTAGGAAGAAAATAATTTGTAAAGTAAGAAGCTTAAAGGTTTTTAACATTATAAGAGTTATAATTCTGAAAATCAGAAACATTGACCTTTAAAAAAAAGGACTGGATATATCATATGACTATCATGTTTATAGAATGGCCAAATAATAATAATAGTAATAATAAAATGTATCCATCATCTTCCCTTCCAACATGCTCCCTCTCCAATATTTCTTCACTTTAATAATTGGAATTATCATCCACCAAGATGCCTAAGTCAGAAATATGGGCATAATTCTCCACTATTATCACTCTTTGAAACTTCATGTCCAATAAATCCCTGGATTTTATGTATTTACAAGAGTTTGTGGAATCCTTCACTTTTTTCCATCCCACTACACTATGACTATTGGTCCTTTCCATTAATTTTGCCACTACTTTCTGTAGTCCTCCATACTGAAGCCAATGAAGTTTTCCTGAAGCACAAATTAGAATGGACCATTCCCAGTTTAAAATCCTTCAATGACTTCCCATAATTCTAAGGATAAAGCTTAAAATCCCTAGGATGCTTTTTAAAGCCCAAATTCACCTGAACCCTATTTGCCTCTCCAGCTCCACCCTTTGCAATTCTATGTGCTCAAGCCGTCCTCAACAGTAGTGATGCTGGGAATGCTCTGTGGCACTTTTTATGTCTGGGTTTTCAAACAAACTGCCCTTTGCATAGAATGTTTCTCCCTCCCACATCCCACTATTACCTGCCCTTTCCAATGTACTCATAATTACCTACCAGGTCCTCAGTTTCCTTAGAATTTGCCTAATATAAACTTTCTTGACTCCTATACTGAAATCTCTAGCCTTTTGCCAACCACTCCCTCCATACCCCTGGCCCAGTCCCTGACACTCTGGCAACCACTTTTCTACTCTCTGCTTTTATGGGTTCTTTTTTTTCACTTTTTAATGTGTGTGTGGTCGGTTGGTTGGTTTGTTTAGGATTCCACATTTAAGTGAAACCATGCAGTATTTGTCTTTTTCTCTCTGGCTTATTTCACTTAGCATAAGGCCCTCCAGCTCCATTCATGTTGTCACAAATGGTGGGATTTTTTTTTTTCAGGCTGATTAATTCTCTATTTTATACACGTACCACATTTGCCTTATCCATTTATCTGCTGATGAGCACTGGAATTGTTTCCATACCTTGACTGTTGTATATAATGCTGCATTGAACATGGGAGTTCATATCTCTTTGAGATAATGGTTTCCTTTGAACATTTACCTAAAAGTGAGATAGATGGATCATATAGCAGTTCTATTTTTAATTTCTTGAGGAACATCCATACTCTTTTCCATTGTGGTTGTACAAGTTTATATTCCCACCAACAGTGTACAGGGGTTCCTTTTCCTCCACATTCTTGAGAGCATTTGTTATCTCTTATCATTTTTATAATGGCCATCCTAATAAGTATGAAATGATATCTCATTGTGGTTTTGATTTGCATTTCCCTCATGGTTAGTGATGTTGGACACCTTTTCATGTACTTTTTGGTTATTTATTTGTATGTCTTCTTTAGAAAAATGTCTCTTCAGGTCCTTTGACCATTTTTAATTGAGTTTTTGCTACTGAGTTGTGTAAGTTTGTTGTATATTCTGGATATTGATCCCTTATTGGATATGTGGCTTCCAAATGTTTTCTTCTACTCCATAAGTCGCCTTTTTATTTTGTTGATGGTTTCTTTTTATGAGCAGAAGATTTTTACTTTGATATAGTCCCACTTGTTTGTTTTTGCTTTTGTTACCTTTACTTTTGGTATTATATCCAAAAGATAATTGCCAAGACCAATGTTGACAAGCTCACCCTATATGTGGAACTTATGTATGGAAGCCTCATTGGCTATCAGGACCAGGTGATCTGGGGACCTGTCTCTTGGATAGTAGCTGCAAAATCCGGGGTGAAAACTTATGTATACAAGTTTTTTTTTTTTTTTTTAAGGCAAATAATGAGGACTTGGAGCAGGCTACGGGTAGGTGGAGGGGGAGGTGCCCACTTGTTTCCCTGGTTTCATGGGGGGATCATAGCCAATTCCTAGATGTGTACTAAATTAGAAGCAAGTAGCAGCTTTCAGATCATGCATATGGACCCCTTTCAGGGAAAGCCTGGGAGTTGGGTGATTGTGCCTGTTTCCTCTGTGCTGGGCCCATAGTGAGGGCTTATATGCCTATTAACAACTGCTCTTTTGTTTGTCTTCGTTTTGTGGGTCTTGTGGATGAAAGCCTTGTTGGTTTCAAAGCTAGGGTTTTGGGAACCCATCCCTTTGATGGAAGTCTTAAAAGTTGGAGGCACTAAGAGTTAAATCCAAATCCTTTGCTCCTCAGGGAGAAGCAGTCCATTGGGAGTTCTCTCCCAATTTTATGGTACTGTATCAGGGTTAGGTGTTTATGGCAGCAGTGTCTCAGTCTTTCCTTCCCGTTTCAATGTGGATATCTTCTCATTCACCTGGCGTGTAGGAGTCGCTCAGCTAGTTTCTGAATTTCTCTCATAGATAACTGCTCTGTGTGTAGCTGTACATGTCCATGGAGAGGAAGGGAGTTCAGGAGCCTCCTATGGCACCATCTTCATCAACCTTTCTTCCACTCCTTCACTCCTTCCCATTTCCTTTCTCATCCTGGTTGAAGCTGCCTTTGTTTCTTTCTTTCTTTTAATTTTTTAAGGTCAGATTTATTAAGATTAATTTATATACAATAAAATTCTCATGTTCAGTTTTATGGTTTGGTAAGTTTTGGCAAATGTAAACAGTTATGGGACTACCACCACAATTGAAATACGTAACATTGCCCATCATCCTATAAAATTCTCTCATGGTCCTTTGTAGTCAGTCCGCTCACCCCTCCCCACCAGTAGCAATAGCTGATCTCTTCTGTATCCCAAGATCATCATACAAGTGAAATCTTAAAGAATGTAGCCTTTTGTGACTAGCTTGTCACTGAACATAATGATTGTGAGGTTCATCTGTGTTGATGCACATAGAGGTAGCCTGTTCTTCCTAGTGCTGAGTAATATTACATTTTACAATATACTACAGTTTATCTCTTTACCAAGTAATTTACATCTGGGTTATTTGGGGGGCTATAATGGGAAAAAAGTATTATGAACGAATGTTCATATAGGTCTTTGTATGGACAAATGTTTTATTTTTAATAAACATGTAGAAATGGAACGGCTTGGTTATATGGTAGGTATATATTGAACTCTACAAGAAATTGCTAAATTGTTTTCTAAAGTTGCCATATCATTTTGCATTCCCACCACAATCTGGGAATCCTTTCCAACACTTGGCATTTCTGGTTTATTAATTTAGCTTATACAGTAGATGTGAGCTAATTTCTCATTGTGCTTTTAGTTAGCAACGTCTTAATGATGTTGAGAAATCTTACATGTTTTTATTTTGCCACCTTTATTTTTTCTTGTGTGAAGTGTCCATTAAAATCTTTTGTCAATTTTTTAAAAAAATTATAATGTTTCTCTTTATTGAGTAGTAAGAATTCGTTACCTATTTTGAACAAATTCCTTTAAGAGGTGGATGTTTCGCTAACAGATTTTGGCTTGTCTCTTTTCCTGATAGCGTTGGTTTGTTTTTTTTGTTTTTTTTTTTAAGAGTAGTTTTAAATTTTCATGAAGTCCAGTTTGTTGCCCTACCTAAGAAAATCTTTGCTTAACCAAAGGTCACAAAGAGTGTATCTATGTTTTATGTTTTCTCCTGGAACTTTTATAATTTTAGTTCTTTTATACATGATCTGAGGTAATCCTAGAGCTTAATTTTTTCATAAGAGGTTTTATTCTTTTGTGTGTTTTGTTTTGTTTTGTTTTGTTGTAGGTCACAGCTCTTCCCACTACATCAGAATCTTCTCTGTTTTGTAGGAGATGAGAAGGTCTTAGTATCTACACTTATCTATATTATCTCAAGCTCATGATTATTTTCTTCTATGGTAGGCACAGGCCAGAACTGCCATGTTGATGTTCTTTTAGGCATTATAAGTGATTTTGAGTACCACAGACTAGTCATCATTACCTAGAAGCAATGTGGCTGTGTATGGGCCTGCCAAATCATTGTTACATGACCAACAGACACTGAAACAATAAGGTGCTGGTGGCATAGTAACATATACCCAGATGATGTGGCCTAGTCCTTTTTCTTGAATACTCCTGGTAAGTGATACTGGAAATGCTTTCACGATGTTCCCTGTAGAAGATTATATTTGTAGTCCTATTATTATATTATATGAAGAAGTTTTTTTCTTTCCATTTTGTAGCATCCACCTTTATTAGAACTATAAGATACTAAGTAGCAAAAGATGAATAATGACTTATTTTACTATACTTGCTGTTTTATTTTTTAAGATGTCAATGCAGATTTTGCAATGGCATATATAGAATTTAGTCTGATTTTTAAGAGTTTTTGGAAAAAACTGGAAGTGAATTTCCCTTTTGGCCAGAAGTCTGTGTGGGTTCCTGGTTCCTCCTCCCACAAACTTCCTATTTATTCTGCTTTACTCCACATAGATTCTACAGATTTGATTTAAACTGCTCCGACTTGCACAGACATATCTGCCCTAGAGAAGTTTGACTCTTTTACTACTCATCACTAATGTTCCCGTTTCATTTGGGCTTTTAATTTGGGTGAATTCCAAATTACTATTTATTCTGATAGAAACACTACTAATTACACAAAGCATCTTAATAAAGAGTGGAAACATAATTCAGAGCATCCTCCTTGTGGTATTCTGTTACCTAGTAGCTTTAAAAGAGCATTAAAACACTTTTTTCCCATAGCTCTTATCCCACGCTATTAAAACTCTTGCTACTTGATGTTTTTCTAATGTTGAGCAAACTTAGATTCAAGGGTTTATGGAGAATTCTTCATCCTTCAGATAGATCTTAAATTTGACCAATTAGTAAGGTTTAAGCCTAAACTGAAGCAAGCATATTGACTTGCTGCTGAAGTTTAAAAATAAATCACTAGACTTGTGCTAAAAATAGGGTACAAAATAAAGTAATAAACCTGATTTCCTTGATCCTGATACTCCCCAGAGTTTCTTACAGGATCCCAAGCTTTTGCTTCCTAGTTTATATTACTATAATAGATTGAGTTAATTGCCCTGAATCTTCTTCCCTTCCTTGTATCCCCACCCTTTTCTATGTGGTTTTTCAGTTTTCCTATCAAGAGGTGAAATATTTTCCTTGCCTCTTAATTCTGAGTTCAGGCATGTGACTGGCTTTGACCAAATGGAATATCAGTAAATGAGATGCAAACAGATTGAGGAAGCACTTTAAAGGTTGTATTTACCCTCTTACGCTTCAGCCACTGCCATAAACTAGTAGGCCCAGACTAGCCTCCTATTGGTCCCACAATAAGTACAAGATACACAGGAAGCAGGGCTAAATTGACACAGCCAAGACCAGCCTGGATTATTCTGCCCCCAAATTGCGTTCAAACACATGAGTGAATCCAGTGTAGGTAAGCTGTACTTCACAGATATACAACAGATGTTTATGATTGTATAATCATTATATCTCATTGTTTGTTTCACAGGTATGTGGGTTTGTTTGTTTGGGTTTTTTTTTTTTAGTACTTTTGTTTTTTGGGGTGTTTTGCTTGTTTCAGTAAAAGAATGAATTTTTAAAAAATATTTTATTTTTTAAAATATTTTTTAAGATTTTATTTATTCATTTGACAGAGCACAAGTAGGCAGAGCGGCAGGCAGAAGGAGAGGGAGTAGCAGGCTCCCTGCTGAGCAGAAAGCCGGATGCGGGGCTCCACCCCAGGACCCCGGGATCATGACCCGAGCAGAAGGCAGATGCTTAACTGACTGAGCCACCCAGGCACCCCTTAGAAAATACTTCAAACTAATCTTTTTTCAAGTATATTTAATATACAGTGTTGTTAGTTTCAGTTGTACAATGTAATGATTCAGTAATTCTATATATTTCTCAGTCTCATCAAGTTAAATGTACTCTTACAACCCATTTTAAAAGGACTGAATCTTTACTCTCATCCACATACATTTTATGTGTATGATGTCATACTTTACATCCTTTTATTTTATGAATCCCTTGACTGATTTTTATAGATATAATTTTTTATAGATATGTGTTTTTTGCTTTAACTTCTGTATTGGTTTTATAAGTGATTAATCTACTACTTTTATGATGTTTGTTTTGTCTGTGAAATTTTTTCCTTTCCTAATTTTCTTACTTCTGATTATGGCCTTTTGACCACTCAAAGAATTCCCATTAGCATTTCTCGTAAGGCTGGTTTAGTGGTGATGAACTTCTTTAACTTTTGTTTGTCTAGGAAACTCTTTATATCTCCTTCTATTCTGAATGATAGCCTTGCTAGGTAGAGTATTGGTTGCAGTTGGGTTTTTGTGGGGTTTTTTTTGTTTTTTGTTTTTTTGTTTTTTTTTGCCTTTCAGCACTTTGAATATATTATGCCACTCTCTTCTGGCCCACAAAGTTTCTGCTGAAAAATCAGCTGATATCCTTATAGGGCTTCCTTCATATGTAATTGTTTTCTTTTCTCCTGCTGCTTTTAAAATTCTCTATCACTACTTTTTGCCATTTTATTATTATGTGTCTTGATGTAGACCTCCTCAGATTGATGTTGTTGGGGACTCTCTGTATCTCCTGGATCTGGATGTCTCCTTCTCTAGATTTAGGGACATTTTCAGCTATTATTTCTTTTTTTTTTTTCCAGCTATTATTTCTTCAAATAAATTTTCTGCCCCTTTTGCTCTCTTTTATTCTGGGATCCTTATAATGCAAATGTTATTACACATGATGACGTCTCTAAGTTCCCTTAACCTAGTCTCATTTTTTTAAAGATTTTGTTTATTTGAGAGAGAGAGAGAGAGAGAGAGAGAGAGAATGAGCAGGGAGGAGTGGTAGAGGGAGAGGGAGAAGCAAAAGAAGCAGATTCCCCACTGAGCAGGGAGCCTGATGTGGGACTGGATCCCAGGATCCTGGGATCATGATCTGAGCTGATGGCAGATGGTTAACCTACTGAGCCACCCAGACCCCTTTTCTTTTTTTCCTTTTGAGAGAGAGTGTGAACACATGTGTGCTTGAGTTGGTTGGGGAGGGTCAGAGGGAGAGGGAGAGAGAGACTCTTAAGCAGGCTCCACGCTGGGCTCTATCTCACAACTCTGAGTCAAAATAAAGAGTTGGGATGCTTAACAACTGAGCTACCCAGGTGCCCCAACCTATTCGCATTTTTTATTATTCTTTTTTCTTTTTGCTGTTCAGCTTGGTTGCTAATAGAATTACCAACCAGATTAAAAACACTTTGAAGACAGAAACTTTGTGTTATTCATTTTGTCTAACACTCAGTCAGGGCTTACTTAATATATAATGGATGGATGGCTTTATGAATACAAATCAATTAAATGATTTTTCTTAGGTTCTGTTGTTGTTGTTGTTATTCTGAGAGATCATGATAAATAGCCACAATAGCATACCTCAAAATATAATAGTAGAGGACCACTTAGTGAATTAACATGTAATTAACCATCCCATTTTTCTCTAGAATTCTTTCCCAAGATCTTTAGGAGCAATTTCAGGAACCTCACCCTTGACATTGTTAGTGTATAATTCTTAACAATAAGAACTTGTGCTCTGGGAAACAAACTGAGGGGTTCGGAGGGGAGGGAGGTGGGGGAATGGGATAGGCTGGTGATGGGTATTAAGGAGGGGACATATTGCTTGGTGCCACTGGGTGTTATACGCAAACAATGAATCATGGAACTTTACATCAAAAATTAGGGATGTACTGTATGGTGACTAACATAATATAATAAAAAATATTATTTAAAAAAAAAAGAATGTGCATTTACAAAAAAAAAAAAAGAAATTGTGCTGATAAGAATAAGTAGCCATCAATGAACAATTTGCAGACCATAGATGAGCACTGAATGGAAAATTTTTTTATACTGCAGCTCAACACAGGCAGTAGCACTTGATTTTAAGCCAGTTCTAGAGAACATTGAAGAATGAGCCATTTTAAATTTCATGCCTTCCTCTTTCTGTCCCAAAATAAATATCCTTTTTCTTTTTCCTATTAAACCCTATTCTTAAAAATAGTTCTAAATGACAGCTAGCTGAGGAAGTGCAGTTAATATTGCCTCTCATGAAGAGATTTGCATATTGGCATTCATTCTTTTTTTTTTTTTTTTTTTAACTCATGTAATAATGCTGAGTGGCCACTCTGCCCAGCACTTTGAGAAATGTTGGGGAGGTAATGGTGACGAAGAGAAACAGGAGTAGTACATGCCTGAAAAGGAGGGGTAAAGGGTATGATGGAGTATATGGCAAGAGTTGATAACCTAGTCTACAGGGGCAGGGAATTCCCCTGGGGAAACGATATTTGCATCTGAGAAGGTAAAGTTGGTCCAAAAAGTATGGGAAAATCATTCCTGGAAAGGGAACTCTTAATACAGGGTTCTGAGGAGAGATAAATCTTAGTTTGTTCCAGAACTGAAGGTAGTCCAGAATGGCTGGAATTAAAAGAAAGATGGCATGGTCCTTGATGATGATATTTTGAATATTGTTCAAAGTTTTGTCAAAATAGTGTCTAAAAATAGTGTTTGGATTACAGGAGATGCTTGTTAAAAAAGCAGATTCCTGAGCCTCCCCCTGCTATTACAGGGCCGCAATCTTCAATCAGAGTCTCTGATCAGCATTTTAAAGGTTCATCCTACAATTTTTATGCCCCTCAAATTTTGAGAACCACTGGCCTAAGTGAATATAGCTCCCAAGGGAGGAAACTGACAGGTGTTAAAAGTAGGCAAGAAATGTGTTTGGGTGGAAGGCAGAATATCCTGGAGTTTTTAAAGTAATACCACATAGGCCAGGGTCTACTACTATTTGGCCAGCAGAGTTGCTGATTCTCTTTATATGAATAGGAGCATTGGGTCATGGCAAGCAATAGTCCTGAAATGTTCTGTTTTAAGAACTTATATTCAATGTAGAAATATCAAATGATTTTAAATTAATTCTAATTTATATACCATAATAACTCTTGAGAAGTACCTGGAATATAATAATTATCATGGATGTTCCCTTAATATACCCCCTACTTGACCAACTTGCTGGACTTGCTGTTCCTTCTGCCCTGAGGCACCCAGATACTTGTGAAAATAGACTCTTACAAAATACTTAAAGTATAGTATAACATACAATGCTCTATTAGTTTCAGGTATACAACATATTGACTCAACAATTCTATATATTACTCAATGCTTACCACTAGTTACCATCTGTCATCATACAACCTTATTATGAACATTATTGACTATATTCCGTGTGCTGTATTTTTCATCTCTGTGACTTACTTATTCTAAAACTAGAAGTTTGTCCGTCTTAATCCCTTTCACCTATTTTGCCCATCCTTCACCCACCTCCCTTCTGGCAACCATCGCAGTTTGTTCTCTGTATTTTTTAGTCTATTTCTTTTTATTTTGTTTTTTAGATTCCACATGTAAGTGAAATCATGTGGTATTTGTCTTTGTCTCTCTGAATTATGTCACTTCACATACTATCCACTAGGTCCATTCATGTTTTCACAAATGACAAGACTTCACTTTTTTGTGGCTCAATAATATGCCTCTGTGTGTGTGTGTGTGTGTGTGTGTGTGTGTGCGCGTGTGTGCGCGCGCATGCCACATCTTCTTTATCCACTTTCTATAGATGGATATTTGGGTTGCTTCCATATCTTGGCTACTGCAGATAATGCTGCGATAAATATAGGGATACATGTATATTTTTCTGAATTAGTGTTTTTGTTTTCTTCAGGTAAATACCCAGTAGTAGAATTATTGGATCATATGATCTTTCAAAATAGTCTCTTCTTAAGGATAAGCACATACCCCTTTATTCTTAATATGAGTCACTTGTGTTTATCTTTGAACTTGTTTATGCCACTTGTTTCTCATTTTGTAACTATAACATTTAATTAAATTTAAATAAAAAATGTAATTGTGAAGAGTTTTTATTTCTGGGAATACTAAATTTAATGCTTCATAAAGTTTTGAAAATTCTTTAACATTGCTGTCAAATTAAGTACAGGTGAGAAAACAGAAAAGATTGGAGAAAAGTCAGAAAAACTTAGATAGATTCTGCTTTAAATTGTTCATCCATGTCTTTGAGTTCTTATTTCACAAATGCACAAAACAAAACATATGCAAAACAAAGCAAAATAGTACTTGTTGAAGATGTGTCTGGATTTGTTTGTGCAAACAATCAACTCAAGGCTCCCCATACCAAAGAAATAATTTTGGCCCTACATTTGAACTTTGGCAAATGAGTGGGTATATTTCTTAAGTTAAATTAATATGTTAAGATATATGTGTATGGGGGCGCCTGGGTGGCACAGCGGTTAAGCATCTGCCTTCGGCTCAGGGCTTGATCCCGGTGTTACGGGATCGAGCCCCACATCAGGCTCTTCCGCTATGAGCCTGCTTCTTCCTCTCCCACTCCCCCTGCTTGTGTTTCCTCTCTCGCTGCCTGTCTCTCTCTCTGTCAAATAAATTAATAAAATCTTTAAAAAAAAAAAAAGATATATGTGTATGGCTTTTTATGACTTTAAAGTAGGCTTCAACCTACTTTTTTGGTTAAATAAGTAATTATTTAACTTAACTCTTTTTTTAGTCTCATCAGTTCCAATCTCATTGGTTCAGAAGCGTTTTCTCCTACAAAAAATATGGGGATTGATGCTCTAACAAGTTGAAAGGTGGGTACACATGACAGGTGGGTACATGACCAACTCCAGCCCTCTCAGAGAAGAACTGGTACAATGTACGATAGTTGAAATTTTAATAGTCTGGAAAGCACTGTACATATGTTATATATTATTGTAACTTTTGGTGACAATAGAAAGAGTTTTATAAAAGAGGAATATTTTTATTTTCATGGAAGATGAACTATTTGCTCCTTTGGTTTATTTTTCCTATAACACAAAGACAGAAGCACATTTACTTCTGTCTGGAGATTCCCTGGATGGCCGTTGCTTTTGAGAAAGGGTTTCTTGCTCCTTTTTTTTTTTTTTTTCCATTTTCTGATAGTAATGGCAGGTTTAGCAAGAACAGGGAACTTTCAAAATCTTCTCCTTCTATGCTAATCATCCCAGAGAACTTCATTCAGGCAAGAAGAATTTCCTTTCTAAGTCACAAGTACACCATAACCCAGGAAAGGAATATCAGCTAGAGATGCTTGGAATTCAGAAACACCAGCAAGAGTAATATATCTAGATTCAGCTTTTCAGTAAATGCAACTAAAGAATCTTAATGAATATATTGTGTAAAGACAAAAGTGGCCTCCACTTCAAGAGGTAAGAGAGAAGGGCTCATAAAATCTGGGTTTTGTTTTCTAGGATTCAGTTACTTCCAGTGGGGTATATTTATTAACTCCTCCTTTTCTCATTTATTTGAAAAGAATTTGTACAATAAAAATTGCCTCCAGAATCCTTAGAAATGGAGCATATGAAGCAATGGTCAAGGACTTCTCATGTTATTGTATATTTCTGTGCCTTGTCTGGTCGTTATCTTTGCGTGGCCCTGGGATCATTTATGTGATCTACTCTTAGTTCTCTCATTAGGAGAGTCTCTATTCTTAACTGCTACTATTTAAGCAGTATATTTATTGGCAATTTTAGATGACAGACGGACATGTGCTCAGATGATGGGTGTGCACATCTGATTGGTAAATATCCCCCAGTAAACAGATAAATGAATGTTCAGAGAATGTCTGAAATGCTATATTTAAGGTTCCTGTGCGCATTTTGTTTAGCATTACAAATTGACTGTCTAACAGAATTAGGTAGAGAAAATATACATCGGATCCATGAAGCTTTGTGAGTAACTGACTAGCCACACAGGTGCATAAGATTTCAGTTGAGATTTCCTTGTTTTTATGAGGAATATGTATTATTAAAAGATGGAGGGGGGTGTTCCAGGGATTCCTTGTCATTTTTACAATAACAAAATTTTATGCATAATTTATCACGTGGCTGAAGTTTTATAAATGCCTTGCCATTGTCGTGATATCATCTATACCACCGTTGCCCCAAGAAAGGAGAATTTTATAATTTATTCTGATAGTAAGTGTTATGCTTCAAGCTCTCTTTTCTTCTGTCCTGGGGCTGGGTGCTGCCACAGTGCAAAGCTCTAGCTATCCTTCAGAGCACTCTGCACTCTCACCTTGAAGCACTTGTCACAATTGTAATGATGTGATAACTCATAATGATTCATTTCATGTTTGTCACCCCTACTAGATTATAAACTGAAAGCAGTCAAAGTTCATGGCAGAAGTTTAATTCATACTGTGGCCCCAACACAAAGTAGGTGATCGATGCATGTTTGTTTTTTTTTTTTTAATTAAAGAATGAATAGACAGGAAGGAGTAGAGAAACCTGTATTTTCCTCCATTCATTCTTCTCTTAGCTTTTCTAGGGCTGTTGTGCATAGTGGGCATCCCTTGAGGAGACAGAGGGGACCTAGGTAGTAAGCTCCTCTCCCTCCTCTAAACCTCTGCTCAGCCCATACTCAGTCCCTCTTCCTTTGGCTCTAGATGTCAGATATCCTACCACTATGGACAAAAACAGATCAGGACATAATTTATTCTGAGACTAGTAAAGGCTTTAGTGCACTGCCAAAAAATCACTGCCTTCACACGTGGCCAAGGCCATCCTTATACCACTATTCATGTAGCATACATCAAGATCCTTTCATAGAGAAAATATATTGTAGAAAACTATACTATTTCAAGTACTTCCTTAACTTTCTGAAGTTGACCTCAGAGAAAAAAAATCGGGCACTTCACACAATTCTCTTTAGTGCCACTGTCACAGAAAGAACATGAAATAGCTGGAATACAATTCTAGCAAAGTTTTATATTTTAGTGCTGTCTATTCTGAAAATATTTATGTAATAACTTGCCACATACAGTACAGTTATAAAATAAATCATTAGAAATAAATACATAACATACTAAGTCAGTGGGGTAGGGAAGATAGCTAATGCAGAGACCTCAGCAAACAAGATAAAATAGATAAAAGTAAGCATTGACCACTATTTAGGGAAATGTATGTAAAAATCAGGTTGTAATAATAAAAATAACAGGAAACATTATGAAGACTAATCAAATATGGTGATGAAATGTGGGATTGAAAGTATCTGAAGATTCAAAAACTAAAACAAGAAAACTAATAGGATATAAATGCTTCGTGTTAAATAGTGAAGAAAACTTCATGTTATCTCATAGTTTGGTGATTCAAACAGTATAAAAAATAATTTATAAGAGATGTAGAGGAGCTAGAAAGTAGATGTGGCCAATTATAATTTTAAAGTCAATCAATCAACAAATATACAGTTTATATACAGGATAGTAAGTACTAAAATGTGTAAAATGTGATCCCTATTCTTGAAAACTTCATAATTTTTTATGTCTTTACCTAGACTACCCCACCTTGACTATTGCAATAAGCTTTGAAATGACCAGTCCACTTTCTAAGCTCTCCCACTTGTTTATCAGGCTTCTTTCCTGAGTCTGCCATTACATCACTTTCTCCTCCATGCATTCATATTTCATTAGGCCCCACTGAATGCCACCTGTTTTCCAAGAGGCTTTCTCTAATAACCAGCTGTAAGTGAGTGTCTTCCTCCTCTAAAATGTCATAAAACTTTATCAGCACCTTTCTTATTTATGACTCTTAGAACTTTCTACTTTGTATTTCAGTGACTAATGCACATTTTTACAACTTCCTCACTAGTCCATAAATTTTTGAGGGTGAAATTTTACTGTACACTCGGCCAAGCATATTATAATATCCAGCTCACAGCAGGTACTCAATTGATCAATGTAGACTGTACCTGATTTTCAAGACAGTTTTTATACATGGGACTCTGAAGAGCATTCACCTTTCCCTTTACTCCCTTTGTCTGCTTTTCTAAACTTGGCTGGGAGGCCCACTCAAGGCAGTTCCTCGTGAAGCTCTTCACGGCCCCCAAGTTCAAAGTGGTCTCTTCTCTGACATAATCCCATGTATTCAACATCTAGAATGTTTGAGTCACTGCACCAGGCAATCTGATACTCATCATCCTCATATGGTAGGTCACCATTTTTATGTGTATCAACCTCCCTCATTCAAGATTATGAACTTTTCAAGAATAGGGATCACATTTTACACATTTTAGTACTTACTATTCTACATTTAGTAGTTAATGTCAGCTCAGAGTGGTGTTTCACATCTGCTACTGCTTTTTTGTTACTGAAGTATCCTGAGCATCGAGAATACCACCAACACCTAGTAAGTTCTAAAGAAATACTTGTTGAATGTGGTTGAACAAGTGAGAGGTAAAAGCTGATTTCTAGTAACTCTGAGTGAAAGGTTGACTCTTTCAACAACTGCTTCCAGGAGCTGATTTCTTAGCTATGAAAAGTAGAAAGCAGTGTGCACTTCCCGCACACCTAGGCAGCACCAGGCCGGTTAACTGGACCACTTATACAGACATGTTCTTCATGATCCTCAGTTCACTTTCTCTTTGGCATATTTCCTTGAGGAGGCACATGTCAGATCGGAGTGGCCTCTACTTGGAAATATTGGATCATTAATTGTGTAGATCAGTTATGCCATTTCCCCCTCAGTCAAGTGATTTTTTCTGGCTCTCCTGAGTCGGTATGCCCAATGTGTCCTTCTTTAACATTTTCCTTATTCATGTGATGTTTGCCAAATTACATTTTAGTCACTTTATATTAAGACAGATAACATTATCTCCTTTCACTCATCATTAATAAGCATATGATAATTCACCAAACATGGAGGTGTTGATTAAACTAGAGTGTTTTGAATTCATGTAGCCAAATGCAGTGGTATTTAATCACATGAAGGTTTAGCTTAGAACACCGGTCTGTTGTTTCTCTTTTCACTGTTGGAGCTGTTACCCTGAAGGAGCCTTCCTTCCTTTCTTCTGCTACTTGCTAAAGATACAATAGGAAATAAGTCAGAAATGCTTCCTGTCCTAATGGAAATTAAATTTTTAGAGGAGATTACACCTTTGGTGAAGACTAATGCTTACCGTTTTTATTACAATTATTATAAATGCAACAAAGAAGTACAGAGAACTGTGGGAGCTTACAAAAGTCTATCCTGGTTGTATGGAAAAGGGGCAGTAGTGTTAAGGTTGAATCGTGAAGAGCTAGTCAGAATAAGTGAGGAAAGTAGGAAGGGTGGAGGAATATTCAAGGAAGAAGGAAGCAAGGGGTCACTTCCCTTGAGTGGTCACTTCCACTTCTCCCTATATTCACCAGCTAACAAGAATGAATATCTTGTTCATTAAATTGTTAGGTTGGCTTAAAGAGGTATTTGACTCATTACATAAGAAATGCCATCGCATATTAATATAAAATTGTATATATATATATTTGAAAGACTGCATTTTCTTCCATAAATTAAAAATAAAGCAAAATGTGTCAAATCCTGGCCATATGGTACACGGGAAATCTCTTTTTCTTTACCTTAATTTACACTAATTTGGGATTATTTCAAAGGCAAGTTAAAGGGAAAACTAGTCATTTGCTCTGTTAATTTTTCAAATATTTATTAGCTTCTATCCTCAAGAGTACGGACATTATTAGTCGTTTTCATATTTGTGATTTTTTAATCAACTTTTAAATGGATGTTTTTGAAAAGTTTTTCACAATGTCTAGTTTCTAGGTTAATTGACATTTCAGTAAATAAATCGTAGTACCCTAAATATAATCCTTGAAAGCCAGATTAAAGGGCATTAAGAGTTAAAAACTGGTAGGGAAGAAGACTTCACTACAAGTTAATGAAATGGATATAATTTAGTTGAAAGAAACAAAATATTTTCAAATTGAAAATTACTATTCTGTGGTGATCCTTCTATAGTTCATATGGAATGTGACTTTCTAAAGGCAGGGTTATTGGATTTTTATTCATATTATGATGTGGCCCCTTTCTAGAGGAGTGAAAATTTTGTGTAACTCTAAAACAATGGAATATATTTTGGAAAAATATATGTCTAATTTTTATTACTGTAGCTATTTCTAGTGAAAGATATCCTTTGGTCAGGGAATGAGAAGGAATCATTAACTATTATATGTGCACTCTTTTTGCTCATAAAACTAAGCAAGTCTAATAGACTAAAATTTATCTAAGTCACAACTGTCTGATTAGTGGCATTTTTCTTGCAATAAGATCACAAAGGCTATTTTCATCTCTTTCAAGTCAGCAGTCAGGTCAAGGCCCCCTAATAGAAGGCTGCATTATTCTTTAGTCCTGCCACTTTTAGTAGCATTTATTTTTAACTTCATTCTGTGTTAAGTGAAGGAGAGTAGGTATTGCCCTTTATAGGTGCAGAGGGGGAAATAAGAAACCTTGGGTCTTCTTTCACTCCAAAGAGAGAACCATCAGACCTAACCCCATGACTGCTCCGTAAGGTATGTAGATAACAGAATGATCATCTTTCCAGAAACATCATGACTTCCTTGCTTAAAAATGTTGCAGAATTTCTATTGCCCCATCAAAGGTTCTTAAACTACTGAGCATCAGATTCACCTCCAGGGCCTATGGAATCATGGATTGCCGGGCCTGCCCCAGAGTTTCTGATTCAGTAGGTCTGGGATAGGGTGCATACATGGAGAACCCTGGCCTACAGGGTAAAGACTAAAATTCTTATTATGCCCTAAAAAGGCTGATCATAATCTGAAGGTAGCAGAGGTCACTTGGGCTCTGGAATCAAAAACCTTGGGTTCAGAGTTCTGCCATTCTGCCACTTATTCATTAGGTGACCATGACCAAATTATTTCATCTGTAAAATTGGGCTACTAATAATATTTCTCTCTTAGGGTTGTTATGAATATTATATGAGATAGTACATTGCAATATGCTAAAACACAATGTGTCCTACTGTGGTAGGTTCCAGATGAATATGAGCTATTATTATCATCATCATCTTTACAATCTTTTCTTAGTTAGATATCTTATTTACAAGTATATCAGATTTATTCTAACCCATAGTTATATCATAGCTAATTTTATATCTTTGAAATTTCAAATGTCCAGTTTTCTCAATATGGTTCCTATCCTTTTCCTACGCCCTTCCCATCTTCATCTAGTTAACTCCTATTCATTATTGAGATTTCACCTTCTATGTAACTTTTCCAGGGAGGCACAGACCATATGCCCAGTAGTTAGTTAGTAAATATCTGCTGAATACATGAAAGAGTTGTGACTCATGCTGTCCTTTGGGGCTCTACCCTCACGAAGAAAACCTTTGCCCCTGAACTGGAAAAATGTGCCAAGACTGGGGATTTGGGGTTTATTTTTTGTTGTTGTTGCTGTTGTTCCACGCTGAGGAAAGAACTGAGTGACAAATGATAACTACAACTTTTGGTGAAGTTCTGAGTATCAGAGGAACCTGTCAGGTCATATTTTGTAAATATAGGGATTTCAGTTTCTTTTATATTTAGATATGCCATTCTGCAATTGTTTTAATACCTAAAAATGGTAAGGGTAAGAAGAACTTGGAAGCATATGCCAACATAGTGTTTTAAACAGTGTTTTTAGGAGTATGGCTATTTCGTATAACCAACATAGCACAATAGTTAAAGGCATGGATACAGAAATACAATATGACCTACTTTCTGATGACGTCAGATTCTTCCCTTTCTGACACCAGATTCTTTTTCTGTGAAATGAACATAATAGTATTACCAAATAGTTATTACAATTGAGATAAGGTATGCAAAGCACTTAGCCCTTATTTTTAAGAACCAAATGAGATAGATTTTTAGCTCTTCATTGCTTTATGAAATGACAATTATGGTTTCCTTCTCATGCAGATTCAATTGAAAGCTGATAGTGTATATAACTCTGCACTGACTTGGTTTTATGAAAGGAGAAAGAATTTCAACATTTAATTGGGGGGCAGGACTGGGAATGATGATCGAATAGAGTACAAACCAAGTCAATAACGTAATGTGTAGGGAATCTCCATAAAATTCCCATTCAGAATTATTTGGGGAATGTATAAACCGTAAAGCATACAGGATCACTTCAGAGTTTAATTAGTGGAGAATCCAGGCTGATTTGTCTTTAATGAACTAGTGTAACATTCTATAATATTGTTTCCACATTTACCTATGATGCTGGGTGCTGGGCTATTGCACGGGGCCATCACCAATCTTATATGAGCTTTCAGCTATTATCCTTTTCATACAGGATCAGATGGTCGGCTAGGTCAGATGACTTGTAAGGATTAAGAGGGAAAATTCCAATGATGCTGAAACACTTGGAAGCACTTTCTGGGCTTCTCTGATCCCCTTTTCTCCAGGCTGTACTAGCAACCTTTCCACACACCACCATCATTGAACTTATCAAATGATAATTGCCCATGTCAGTTGTCATCTGCTTCCCCCCACTCCCCACTATTTTAGCTGATAGAACCAAATTGAAGAAACTAAAAACATTTAAGAATCAGAATATGTGGATCAACATTCACTGAAAAATTCATGGACACAGAGTCTTTAAGGTATATGTGTAGCCTAAGTTAACAGAAGCTCCTGATGCTACTCAGTGATTTAAGAAGTCGATGGTATCGACCAGCTTGAATTCTAAATCATCACATCTCTAAAATACCATCGAGTGGAAGTCACTCTTTTCCTTAATAATAGTCGTCTAATAGTCTCAGCAGAGAAGCCTTGACAAATTCCTTAAATTCCAGGAATCATACCTCTTTTCAGAAGGGAACCTGAAATTGCATGACAGGGGTCCAGCCACCAATACAATTTCTTTAGATGCTTTACATTCTCTTCACTGAAACTTGGCACGAAGTGATATCCCTAGTAGCAGAAGTGTGTGATTTGAAGAAGAGTCTTAAATTCAGCTTCTTGCTTTTCAAGCCCAGGAGAAAACAAGTTGTTTTATCTATTTTGGGTTAGTAAGAGGAACCAAACCAGAAAGGGATTTTAGTTTTCTCTTTATGTTGTAGTTATGGGAAATTCCCTCCTTTAGATCACAAAGGGGGCTATTAGAGATAGACCTTTTATGCCCTTTGAGTTAATACGTCTTCTCTTTAAAATAAATTAATTAAAATTCTGTCACAGTATGCCTCTTCAAGTTTCATCCTCCTCCAAATACATTCTATACACAAACTCAAATGGATTAATATTTTATATCTAATTAAAAATAACTGCAAAAGAGTGTCATATCATGTCACAGTGGACATATATCAACAATGTCTTTCAACTTGAGCTCTAGGGAAGAAAGATCTCAAATTCTATGCATGAATATTCAGTAAGTCTGTGAATCTTTCAGTCAGTAGTTAAGATTCAGAAAGGAGTATCGGTACACACAAAAATAAGAAAATAACCAAATAAAATGAAATTCTGTGTTACTGACACAGCCATTGAATGTCCATTATTCCTTCTAACTATGTATCTATAGAGCTTAAACATGTAATTGAAAAAGTAAAAATACAATTCAGTAATTTTACCCACATAATATTGAACAATATTTAAAATTTTTCCTCCATCAAAAAGATGAAAGTTTCTAGTTATTTAAATATATGCAATATTGTATAAAGGTTTTATGAGAGAATTATTTCTATTGTTATAAATAAGAAAATTTATTTTCCAAAATTATTTATGAAGGAAATGACCAATAGATGCCCAGTGTTAATGCAAAAATAACTCATCACTTGTTTGGGGAGAAATTAAGTTTCCCAACTTGTAGCTCGATATATGTGTGTGTATGTATGTGTGTATATATACACACATACATACACACACAAATTTGGAATAGCATTATTTATTTATCTATTTATTTATCTATCTATCTATTTATTTATTTTAAAGATTTTATTTGTTTATTTGTCAGAGAGAAAGAGAGAGAGCATAAGCAAGAGGAGCGGCAGGTAGAGGGAAAGCAGACTCCCTACTGAGCAAGGAGCCTGGTGTAGGACTTGATCCCAGGACCTTGGGATCATGACCTGAGCTGAAGGCAGATGTCTAACCAATGAGCCACCCAGGCATCCCAGAATAGCATATATTTAATGCCTGGAAATGCCATCAGGAAAAGGATAAGAGAGGAGTGATTTCAGATAAATAGAACAAAAATCATAGAAAATTAACATTCTAGACATTGCAGCCTCAAGGTTAGCTTTGATTTACAAAGCACCATTGAACCTATTTCTCTTTGGTAGACTCTTGGAAATAAGGAAAAGGGAGATTTAATTTTTATGGGCACTCATCCTGATCTGGACAATAAAGCTGCTTGGGGAAACCTCCCCAAAAAATCCAATAGGGCCCCTTTTGGATGGTTTGGAAAGGCCTCCAGGAGAACTTAAAAGAAAAACCCTATTGTCTCCTCCAACTCTGATACATATGACATTCTGTATTAGTTGACATCCCAACTCAGTTAAAATGCCATGGTTTTAATAAAGAAAGCTTGAATTCTGATTCATTTCACAGGATAGCAAGTCTATCCATGTTTCTAGAATTTGTATAATGAAATACAGAAATGAATTCAGCCTAAAATTCTGGAATTTATATAATGAAATACAGAAATGAATGCAGTCTAAAAAGCCTAAATTCAAGCGTAAGTGAATTCATTTCTATAAAATGAAGATTGTGTCAAGAGAAGACCAGTAATCTTCACAAAACTTCATAAAAAGCTGACATTCATTCAACAAAAATTATGTCCTTTTTTTACTTTTATTCTCATCAATATGACATTTTCCAAAGACTGGAATGTCTACAACTGCTTTGCAGACTACAGTTCATTGAAGAACATAAACTATGGATCATATTCTCTCTTAGAACACTCCTGCTTTAACTTAATGGAAATTAATTTAATTTAATTAATTCAAAGATCCTGCATTTGTACAAATTAACTTATGTTCTCAGTATGTGGTTATTGGTTCACTAAAAATGTTAGCTATGAGATAGTTTGTCTGTTAGATGTTTTATTGTCTTGTAAGAATAATGATAAAGAATTTCAGAAAAGAATGTCAAGTAGAAGTATCCCGAGGGATTTAAACAAAGGAACATGTCTAGGGTAGCATCATAGCTTTGACAACAGTAGTCTTATTTGATTTGATTGTAAAAAAATATATGTAAAACATATTTTTTAGTTTATTTGTGTTTATCTGTGTTATCATGTGTTTGAGTAATATCTGTGCCAGAATTGAATAGGAAATGGCAGAAGCTTAAATCCATGTATCTACATGAGCTAATGGGTCCTTATTCACACACCAGTTATAAATTAGAAGAAATACTACATCTTCAGAATGGACTACTATGTTTATCAGTTTACAGAAAAGGAAACGTGGACCAGCTCATAGGAGTTTAGAAAAGCAGCTATACACAGAACAAAAAAATAGGAAGAAAATGGTTTATCATCTTAAGAATTATTGTCTAGTTGGTATCAATTTGCATAGTTGCAATCATGTCAAACAAAGGCCTTCCCCCACAGATTAGCATTCAATGGTCAAGAACTGACAAGATAGAATGTAAACCGTAGACAGTTGGTTTGCTTTGGAGAATAAGGAGAGATGAGCAAAGAGAGGATACTATTGTTTAGAAAACAACAAAACTCTTCTGAAGTGACTGAGTGTTTCACTAGTTGTTATACACCTAGGCAGCCATGATGATTATTATTATTGTATTTTAATATTTTGAAGGGTATTTAGTTGGCAACATTAATTCCTGAAAACTGTTTGCCAACTCTATTGTTTTGAAAGTCATTTTGGCCAAATCATTGTTTAAGTATACTGGTGTTTTCCATCTAACTTTCAGGTAACGGGGGTTCCATGTGGACTGGAGAGGCCAGGACTGGGGAGTAACTATGGCTTCTGCGCAAGGGCAGAAAATTTCCACAGAGTGAAGCAAGTAGTGTGGGGGACCGAAAGCTTTCAGTGTGCTGAAGAAAGGAAGTATACTCCTCTGTGTGTCAGAATAGGTAGAAAGACAGCCCAGCTATATGCTTTTAATCATTTTAACTGGCAGCAGTCAGAATTTCAATAAATAAATCTTAAGAATACTGTTTATACAACAGATTTAAGTGACCTTGAATGTCTTTTAAACTCCCAATTTATCATGAACAAACCCGTACTGGGTTCATATGCAATGTATTAATCATCAACTGTATAAAATAAGCTACACAATAAAATTAAATCTCAATTTACCAAAACATTAACATGCTAACAACTTTGTTAAGTCACAGTGTAAAAGCGAAATGCATAAAACACTAGAATCACTATACCAAACAATATAATTGAAGTTAAAACGCTATTTTCTGTGGTTCTTTTAGAGAAAATAACAAGTTGTTTACTTTAATGCAGTGACATTTTATTTTGTGATTAATTTTAAAATAACATTGTAAAAACTACAAACTCATTTTAATTTGACAAGCATTTGGTAATTAATTTTCAAACAATGCTATGGGAACCCAGAAAGCACTCTTCCTTTGACATGTATTTTATAATTTATTTTAAAACAATGCTGCACAAATCTGCAAAGGCATAATTCATTTGGGAGTTCATTAATTATGCAAATGAGTTGCAATTAACAAATCTGTTCCAAGGATGGCATTTGCATAATAATGAACTTCATGTTTGTGACATTATTTAATAAGATACCTTTGTGCATTTTTAAACAAAACACTCCTGTGAATACTATATGATGAGATGGGGTTGAAAATGGACATCTACTCAATGAGATTCAAAACTGTATCCAGAAAAATGTTGTTAAAATAAACAGAATTATATATAATTCAAATAATAAATATGGATATTCCATTTAAAGCACAGGGGTTTTGATTAATCTCAGCTTCCCTAAATAGCATAAGACTTTAATTTACATTTATAAAAACCAACATACAAATAAGGCTAAAGCAAGCTGAATCAAGAAAAACTATAAATTTCTATTTAATATTTCAAATGAAGGTAGGTCATATGTTGTACACATGAATCTTAAAATACATATCTTTCAATAGGAAGGAAAATGTAACATCAAATCAAAGACCCCTCCTTTCTCAGGGGTTATGGCAGGATGACTACAAAACTCAGATGATATTCACTTATTCAGTCAGTTATCATTTATTGAACATCTACAATGACCAGACTGTCCTCAAGTTAGGGAAGATCAAAAGAAGAATAAGACGTATGTCTACCTTCAAGTGTCATGAAGCCTAATGAGGGACACAGATATATAAATACCAAAATTCAATGAAAGTTATCTTAAAGAAATGCCAAGTGTTATAGGAGTACAGATGATAAGAATAACAAACTGAGTTTGATGGAATTAAGGAAGTTCTCAAAGATAAAAAGGGGACAAAATGTTTTGAAGGATGTGAAGAAGTTCACCAGTAGGTAAGAAGGTCAGAGTATTTGAGAAAAAAGAAACCACATACATAAAGTCATGAAATAGTGAATGATTGACATATGTTTAAGAAAATAGTAAGAAGGTCACTGTGACTTGAAGCAGAGGATATGGGTTGGGGAATAAGTGCTTTTGGAGCAAGACTGTCAGAAGTCTCAGAGATCTAGTTTGAAATTTTAGAAAGTTAACGAGGACAGTGTTACGGTAGATGGGCTTGGAAGTGATGGAACGATGGGCAATTTTCTCTGAGCTAATCAGCAGAGAGTATCTTGAATGATCCGTGGCACGTGTTTTGAGTATAGGGTGAGATCAGATGAGTTTGCAAGCCAAGTATTTGCCATTCCAAATCAATGTAACTCTGTCGTGACCATAGGATTTTATGATTCTATCATATGTTTTTCCTAAGTACTTTTTCTTTACTTGTGCTTTTAGCCTCTCCAGTCACGTTTCAGTTTGATGCCAAACATCTCTTAGAAATTACTCCATGCCCTGACTTCACCATCTTTCTGCAGCTAGAGAGTCTTCCAAACCCAGCCTTATCTACCCTCCACTTAACTAAAGTTTATCCAGACTTCAAAACGATATCCTCGTGGCTTGGAAATTTAAGTAAATAAGTAACAACGAGTGATACTGTAGCCCTACCAGTCAGGCAAACTGGTAGTACCTTTATCACTAGTTGGTATTCTTGGCTGAGTTTTATTTCAAAATCTCATTGTAGAAAGAATAGTTGAATGAAGGAAAAAGATATGTCCTGATACTAGAATTTAACAACCCTACTTTTAACTCAGAGGCAGGTTTTGTTTTTA
This sequence comes from Ursus americanus, assembly GCF_024610735.1. Classification (NCBI taxonomy): domain Eukaryota; kingdom Metazoa; phylum Chordata; class Mammalia; order Carnivora; family Ursidae; genus Ursus; species Ursus americanus. The sequence goes on from NC_142127.1 coordinate 57,866,446, forward strand.
TTTAGTTTAGTTTATTTTCTTTTGCTTGTATTTAGTATAAAGATATCCACTTTCTTCAGTTTTTTTTTTAGTAAGTTTTTTATTTTTCTTTCCTTTCAGCTGTTGCTGACAGTGAGTCTTGTCACCCATCCCACAAAAGCCAAAAGAGGGAGGTAGACATTTACTGCCTCTTGGTCATCCAGCACCCCTTCTCCATTCTTCTCATTCTTTCCTTTGGGGAATTGTCTTTTCCTCATTGTGTGCAGTTCTACTTGGTGCTAAAGCTGGGTGCTTTCCCTTCTATTTCTTCCACTAGATTCCATTAGGCCTTGAAGTCTAAGGAAAATGCTATTTGGAGCAAATGACGTTTAAACAAAAGATAAGAGTCCGGGTGAAGGCTCTATACCGTCAACGGTCATTTCTAATAATGGCATTGATCCCTGATAACTAGAAGCAGAGGTTGAAAGCCCCCCCCAGCTTTTTTTAATGATTTATTTATTTATTTTAGAGAGGGAGAGCTGGGAGGGGATAGAGGGAGAGAGAGAATTGTAAGCAGGCTCCATACCCACCATGGTGCCCATGCGGGTCTCAATCTCACAACCCGAGATCATGACCTGAGCCGAAACTAAGAGTCAGATGCTTAATCGACTGAGCCACCCAGGTGTCCCAGAGGTTGAAAGCCTTTTAGAAGATTACAGAAACACAGAGAATTCAACTCTGTCTGCTCCCTCCACCTTCATACCGGTTCCTCAACCTAGTTTTGCCCCTGCCTTTAGAAGGACTAGACAAACAGGCTTGTGTTGTGGCATCTTGAAAGCAGGAATGGGTAACTTGGCCAGATAGTAATGGTCCTAATGTAAAGGCAGCTATGCCTGGTATCAGCCATAAGACCTTGAACTTCAGGGCCATTTTGTCTGCCCCAGACAACTAGCTAGCTAAAAATGACTTCCAGCTGTCATTGAGATGCACCAGGTTTAAAAATGTTAAAAGGACAAAAAATATTTTTTTAAATTATGGCAGTGTAGTAATTGCATTGTCTATGGCCATTAAAATAGCAATTACATTTGTTTATCATGGCAAGAATCATATGATTTTAGATACAAGAGATTTCAGAATGAAAATTTCCATCAGGCACCTGGATATGTTAAAATATTTGGATACTAGGCATTGTGATAAAGTATTTCATCACAAAATACAAAGAATTGTTGAGAGAGAAAAAAGAAAACATTGTTGAGTGAAGAAAAAGTATTACCAGGGCAAATACTATCCTCATATAGTTTTTATTAAATAGTATATGTAGGAGGTGGAAGGAAATGCCTTATGACCCGTGTATTTGTCTGACGATGCCATACAAACTCCGATCAGGCTTTGAAATTCCTTTTTCTCTATTTATGTTTCCCAAATCCTCATAAAGCATTCCCCAAATACTCAGAACAACATGGATGCTGTTCTCTCTACAAGTTCACAAACACTGAGGCAGTGACCATCCTCTTCCTCAGCAAGGATATCAGCCATAATCTATTCTGAAGGACTTCCTTCTCATGTCCCTTCTCCCTTTTGAAATCCAGTTGCCAGAAATGGTTAGTCTCTTGGAGTTAACCCAGGCTGCTGTCAGCAGGCATTTTTAAGTTGATATCTGAGAGCGTCATGGAGCATAAGCGTTTTCTCTGGTTTGACTTTATGTGCACATGAGGCCAAAGGAGGTTTACACTTGACTATTACTAGATGCAGCTGATTTAAAAAAAATTTTTGACTAAAGTGCAGTGCCTTTTTTTTTATATCAGCAATTCTTGTCCCTAGCTGGGGGCTCTGAGATTTGCAGATTTTTTTTTTTGCTTTTTTTTTCCTTCTGTATGTAGCCTACAATATCCTGATACAAAAGGCGTATCCAGTTTCAATGGTCTATTATTCTATGTATATTTTGATGGTATTCCATGCCAATAAGTAACAGTAGCAATAACAAAAAGCAAAACAACAATGCAAGAAAAGCTATTGTTTTCCACGGTATTGTTAATTCTTTTATCTTAAAATAGTGAAAGTATGCCTTTTTACACTTCACAATTGGAAAACACAGTAGCTCCGAAGAGATTTTATATTTGAAGAATTAGCATATGTTATTGCTGCCTTACTCAAGCAGACCCTGAACAGGATTCTGGGAGACAGATGCTTAGTTGTTGATTGGCTTTCTACAATGATATGACACTTTGTCACTGAGCACTGCCCATTTGGCCCATATTTCCCTGACCCACCCCACTCCACACTCCAATTAAGTCTGGCAGTGTTAAGTCTGAGAAGCCATTTTGCTCAGCTGGTAGTCTCGTAGGGCTCTGTGATTAAATATGTTATGATAGGACTCAATACATACACATTCTAGTCTGTGGAGTTTCCATTTTATATCAAAGGGGGATCAGTAGTAAAAGAATAACAGGTGACAATATACTATTCTGAGGATAGAAAATGTTCAGATGGCTACTACCTTCACTGGGAGGTAGTATAATGAACTTCAAGATTAAGACCACAGATTTTGGTCTAGGATTCAGTTCCCAGCTCTGGCTCCCCTGTTTCCTTATTCATGAAACAGAGATAATAATAGCATCTATCTTCAGGGTTGTTTTGACATGTATATATAGTAACTACACTACATATATATCAAGTTAAAGTTAAAAGACCTATAAAAGTATATATAAATATATTACTATATAAATATACTATAAAAAGTATATAAAGTATATTAATATATATTATTAATAATTATTAATAAATACATACTCGTATGTATTTATTAATATATTTTATATTACAATATAAACATTGATATGTAAAAAAGTCCGTAAGAAGAACTTTGGGCAGTGGCTCCCATAAAGTGTTTATTAAATGCTAGTAATATCATTACTGTCATTATACTCTGTCACATGTAAGCCTATATATATAGTATGAAATCAAAGGTCATACTGCTCTTCCCAATAAGAGCAGAACTGAAATAATGTTCCTCCCCTTACCACCTTGAATTAGATCCATGTAATAGAAAACCGTAATAATAGTGACTTTAAAAAAGGTAAAAGTTTATTTCCTTCTCATACAGAAGAAATCTGGGCTTCGGTGGCCCAGGCTGCTGTGACAGCCACATGGTCATCGAGAATCCACAATGCTTTGCTTTTTTGGCTCCCATTCCACCCTCAAGTTTACCTCATAATTCCAGACGGTAATCAGAACTCCATTCCCACATCTGCAGTTCAAACATTAGGACGAGGGAACAAAACATTAAATATCCCTGCTGAATCCATTCCCTTTGAGCAGCCTACCCAGAATTCACTTCCTGGGCTGGCACCTCATTTGGTCACATCTACATGTAAGAGAGGAAGAAAACTATAGTCCTTAGGTTGCTTGCTTTCTACCCCAAATAAATATTTGCTCTTGAAGAAGAGGGAGAGGATGAATATTGGACGGCAACTTGCGTTCTCTACTCCTTCTTCATTTGTGGCGGGAAAAGTGAGAAGTTCTATCTGAGCACGGATGCATAACCTCGAACTACTGAAAAGCTGATGCTAGGCTCAAACGTGGGGCCCAGGCTTCCTCTACGTGGCAGCCACTTAGGCTGACTTACTTGATCCAGGAATAAAAGGGTTATAGAGGAATGTCCATAATATAAAGCAGAGATCAGAAGATTATACACTTTATAAATCAATGACCCCTTTGTACTCTTTAGCCATTTCATTATGGGTTTTCTCTTCGTATTGCTCAGAGCATTTGGCCTTGTTGACCCCCAGCAAGTTGTGAATTAGCCCATTCATCTTAAAGAGAAAAAGGGATATCTAGTGTAGTACATGTTACATATTCTTTATTTGAAATGTAATAATTTTTCAAGAGAATGTGTTTACTTGCGCAATTTTGTCATCAGCTTATCGAAAGTATCCATAGACTTAAGAATACATGTTAAACTGATGTAGTTGTGAAATACCATTCGTAATCATTTTCCCCTAACTATACATAAGTGCTGAAAATTGAGCTTAATTTTTCTTAGCTAGATAAACATAGCCAAAGTGTTGCTTGATTTAGATTCAAACATATAATCTGAAAACAGAGACTTCAATTCTAGTGTTTTCCTAAAGAATGTTTGGGAACAGGAAAAGTGGTAAATTTTTTTTCCTTTATTTTTTTAAAGACTTTATTTATTTGAGAGAGAGAGACAGAACAAGCACAAGGCGCTGAGGGGCAGGGAAAAACAGACTCCCTGCTCAGCAGGGAGCCCGATGTGGGGCTCAATCCCAGCACCCTGGGATCATGACCTGAGCCAAAGGCAATCGCTTAACTGACTGAGCCACCCAGTTGCCCCGTTTTTTCATTTAATTAAAAGAAGGACTCTTAACATTTTATTATTTTTATCTGGCCTATGTAAGTATCTGCAAACTCTCTTTGGAGGAAGAGTTGATTCAATTTTTAAACTTGTTATTTCTGATGGTCTTGGATTAACAACTATTCAAGGATCCTGAATTTATAAATGAGCTATGTTGTGACAGTGGTGTGTAAGATGAAAGACAATATACATAATCTTAGCTACTTCTGGTTATAATAATTTTGGAAAACATTGCATTCATTTCATAGCAATACAATTAGGACTAAAACTGAAAATCTGAATAAAATGAAAAATTAAAATGGCCTATTAAGAAATGTCTACAAAGAACTTGGAGGAATTGTTTTGACTATTTGTATCTAAAGATCTAAAAGATGGGGAGGGAAAAATCATCACCATACAATGGAAATCAGGTTAAAAGACAAACACATACAAAAGAGCAATTGACATTGAAGAAACCCCGATAAAAAAAGAAGGGATGCTGAGTTCAGAAGTCAAAGGCCTTCGCTGAAGACAAGGTCTCTTTGCTTCTGAGGCTCCACCACCTTGTGATTCCCCAACAAAGGACTATTCTTTGACTGAATTACCACTCTTACTCCTGTGACCCTATTTCCTTTCCCCGAAACTTAGTCTGACCTCCCTTTCAAAAGAGAAACATTTAACTCCCCAGAATCTCTCTCAACCTAGGTCTACAGGCTAGAGATCCTCCAGGAAATTTCTCTTGACTTTAGAGATCACATGTTCTGGAAAATCCCACTGTATTCTAAGAGAACCATTTCAAGTCACAATTTAATGAGGAGTGATGTTGTCAGATGCAGGGAGACAGGTGGAATATTTTCTGGGTTCAGGGACACCTAACTTCCTACCCTTTATAAACTCTGTGTAATCAATAAAAATTCAATAAAAACATGAAAAAGTGAAACTTCATAATTTGAACAGTACTAACTCAGGGCCCTTCAGATGTTGATTGAGTCAAAATGTACCTTTTTCTAATCAGGGAAGCCATGTACAAAGGCTGTTTTCGAAAGCCAGAGGACCAGCACTACTAAACAGACCATCTAGGACAGCTGTGCAAGTTCAACAGTGAAATAATGAGACATTCCAGACTGCTGCCATTTGATATGAGGTGCCCAGACAAGGTCTCTGAGGCAGTAAAACAAGGGTCGGTAACACAATGAGAAAAAAAAAAAATAGTGTGAATGGAATGAGTAATACTGAATGGAATTAAGATTCTACACTTGCTTCACCAAAGATTTATAATCAAGAAAATCTCAAACCTAAATAAAGTAAGGCCTGGAATGTTGGAAAGCTTCAAGAGATGGGAACATGTGTGAGGCTGCCAAATGGGTCATTGTTTCTAAAAATGATGTGTCCCAAGATGACAGCAGACGTGTTTTTCAGACAACTGGCATTCATTTATGTGATTGCTCCAATACTTTCTTCTTTCTTGATTCGTCCAGAATCTGTTCTGTTCTGACAAGGCTGGAGAGGAATCCACATGTGTTGCCAAATTGAACATTGTGACCGTTAGGGGGTTTAGGTTTTATGAATATCATTTTCATTTGGTAAATGTTGCTACAATATTTAGGGAAGGAAGAAGAATTAGGTCCGATTGAGCATGCATTCAGTAGTCAGTTCAGAAAGCTCAGAGGCTAGAAACAGCTTCCTGTGAATGAGCTCTTTTTATGTAAGTTCAAAGGACTAATTATTATTTGTATATTTTAGTTGTTTTTCCTCCTGATTATTCCTTAAGGTCTTTCCAATGGCATTTGCCTTTGATTAGCATCTGTTAAATTTTATTGTGTTCTCGTATGATTTGTTGGCTTTATCAGTGGTAGTTGGAAATGGTTTCAGTGTAGGGCTACTCATTATTTTCCAAAGACTGATTTCCAGAAAATTTACATGCTGTCTTCCCTTATATCCTTGCGGTTTCCTCACTCCTACATCTACCCCAGGCAGCTGCTTTCTGCGTCCCTGTCTTAATTAAACGGGTCGCTATTTACACAAAGCTAGCAGTCATCCTCTATCATAGCTCTTTTACCCCCACATGCAATCAATCACCCAATCTTGACGGTTCTGCTGCAGACATGTCTTCAAAATCTGTTGCTTCTTCTCCTTTCTTATCATCTCTCTATGAGGCTATTGAAATGACTTTCTCGCTGGCCTCCCTGTCGTGATTCTGCAGTCCCTTTTTCCTCCCCCCTCACATCCCTCCCGGCTACTACTGGCCATCATAGGCAAGACCTACAGAGTTGATTCTCTGGTTAAGACTTCCTTCCATTCATCTCCCATTGCCTGCAGGATACACTGCAGTCACTAGGGTGGTACCAAGGCCATTTCTTATCCTACCTCAATGCCTTTCCAGCCTCGTCTCCTGCTACATCCTCCCATGCCCTCTGCTTCTAAGCACTGACCATCTCACTATTCTCTAAAATTCTATGCCCTTTTATGACTCTGTGTCTTGACATGCAGACCTTGAGCCTCAAAAGCCTTTCCTCACTCTCTCTGTCATTCTTTTCTTTTTTTAATGAGATTCAGTCCAAATGTCTCTTTACCGTGATAGCTTTCCCTGCGGTACCTGGCAGAGTGTGCTGTTCCTTGAAGTCTGTTGAGACCTATAGTACAGAAACCTATGTTATGACATGTGCCATGTTCCGTGTGGAATCACCTTACTATGTGGCTGCCTCTGAACCTTCTGTGAGCTCTATGATAGCAAAACCTGTTTTATTCATCTTTTTATACCCACCTCCAAGCATGGGTCCTGGCACAAAGCAGGGGCTCAGAAAGAGTTTGGGTATCATGTGATTTTGTAAGGCAGACATTTCAGATTGCTTATAAGCTTTAATAATAGCAAGTCTTCTGTCGGCATTCTGAGAAAATCCTACACACAAGAAATGATTTTTAGTAGCAAGAAATTTCTGCATAAAATCAACAAATGAGGCTACAATACCATGATCATAAATGGGAAAATGCCCAGCTAACATCCATCCATCCATCTACCCATTCATTCAACAAATATTTTTGAGTGTCCACTCAGTGCCAGGTGCTATGCCACATGCATCAACAAGAACAGCTCTGGGGAAAGACTGAGAAGTCTTTACAGGCATGACTGGAAACTCAACTAATTCTACCAGCAATATTCTCTGGGCAAATGAGCAATAGTGTGTATGTGTGTGTACATATATACACACACATATATAATATATAAGAGTGGCATTTGAAATGTTTAACCATCAGTCAGGTAGATACATTTATTTTACCCTGAAGCCCTTATCTACAGGAAAGGTGTGCTGGCATGACGTGAGAAGAGATAGGAGAAGGCACAGTAAGACGATCTACCAGCAAGCCAAGGACTTAGGGTGCAGCTTTGAAGAGAGATTTTAAGCCTCTCCATCTCTCTTTCTTTCCAACCTCACAGGGGGGGAAAAATCAGTAATGAATTAGAGATCGAAGCATCTGATTTTTTTATTGTTTGAGTAGCCACACACCATTGGCAACTGTTTTCTAGAGGCTATCAGTCTTTGTGCTGGAAAACACTGTATTACTTTAAAAAAAAAAAGTGGCTTTTTTGTGAAAAGCGGGGCAATGGTCAACCAAGAAAGATGATAAACCCAACTCTTACCGGCAGAGCTGATAATGATCAGTCGGTTGCGTGCTATTTCACAGCTGATACCTCTTCCAACAACAACAACAAAAAAAGGAAAAAATGATATTAATTGCAAAAGTTTCACAGATGTCTGCAGCAGTTGACCAGAGCTCCTGGGTTATTGCTTGTCAGACTATTAATGGGCTTGGCTAACCATGACAGTCATTACTTTTCCCCCTCCTGTGAGCTACTTTCTGTGTAATTTATGCATAGGTTTTGCCAAGATTTGACAACTTTCAGGATATTAACATAAAATTAGACTGCCGAGCTGAACAATGGGTGGCTTTAAAATTAGCTGTGGTGGAAACCAAGCAAACAGAATTGGCTTTTCCTTTACATTGCTAAGTTTATTATCGATATCTTCCTTTCCACATGTAAGAGATCATGTCAGCAATTCTGTACAGATTAGAGGAAGGAGGAAGGTCTGAGAGAAGCATGCTACCCTTTGACCTTGGAGAAGAAGCTGTTGTAAGCCAGGCAAGCTCCCGCGAGTTAAAATGCCTGACAATGGCTGAAATGAACTTGTGCAGCAACCATTCCTGAAATTTATCAGAACACACCCACATTTTGAAGCTCATCTGAGAGGAGAACCTTCCCTTTGCCATCTCTCGGTTCCACACAGCTTGCTCTTGAATGCCATTACAGAATGCGATGTGCGTGTTAATAAGCCAGGACATCTGGTAACCAGCTTTTTTCTGATTCATTAACCGACTCTGCTTCTGTGGCCAGCGGGGATGAGAGGAGAAACTGGAAGGTTTTGCTTTTAGCAAATGGGCACTTGATATATGCCTTGCTTCTTTGGTCTTGCCTCAACTTTTCAACTTTACTCCAAGGTCAGCATTTAAATATTTGCAAGCAACCTTTGGTGAGCAGTGTCTTGTCCCATATAGAAAACACATAGTACATAAATCATTCTATATAGTCTGAGAATGCAGAAAAGAGGAAACGAATCTTAGAAATCGTGTAGCCTAAATCCTATTTTAAGGCAGATCAGGAAGTAAAGAACTTGCTGGATCACTCAAGTATGGTTGTGACAAAGCAGGGCACAGACTCCGTATCCCTTGATCCTCCGTCCAGTCTTTCTACCTCAGCACGTTGTTTTTGCTAACGTTTGTTTTGTTCATTTGCCTTATGGTTAGTTTTTAAGTCACCAGTGTCTGCCTGATTTTTCTTTTCTGACCTCCCATTTGTATGCCTTTAGAACAACGAAGCGGACTACAAGTGCCGAATCAGTCCTCCTGCCTCCCCTAATAAGTGATTAGGGACCCATTCAAGCATTTATAAAAGGTACTTAGGGATAGTTAATTTAAACTTTTGAAGAATGGACAACTTCAATCCAGGTTGTGAGTAACCCTAAGGAACAGAATTAACTAACTAGAATATGAGAAAACTCAAATAGAAAATAGATTCGGTTCTAAAAACCTCCCAATAATCAAGATGTTTAAAATTAAAAAAAAATAATAATACAACAAGAACAAACTACTGTCCCCCTCAGAAATTTTTTAAAAAGCAAAAAAACCTTCTTATTGAAGTAAACTAGGTCTGAATGCTCAAGAGAGTGATTCGAGTAAAAGAAGTCTGACTTGATGATACATGTTGGGCGATGAAATGGACAATGAAGTTTCCATATGCTGTTTTTATGCAGTAATTAGAAACTGTCACACACCGTTTCATTTTTTCATTTCCTTGGGCTTATTTGCATGTTGGAACTTCCTTTGGAGCAGAATGGAGAGCATCAAACTGGCACCCAGTTGAAATGAGGAGCAGCGGCTCGTGGGCGTCCCCCCCAGCGCCGAGGCAGGAGGGAAGCCAGGGGCAGGTAGCGCGGGCGCGCGGAGGACGGCGAGGCTGCCAGCGGTGCAGCTGCCCTGGACGCTGTTCACATGGCGCCTCCGCCTGCCCGGGTCCGAACACTAACCGAGCCCTCCCGTCGGTCATTACGAAGCACTTTGGCTCCCCGAAGCTGCTCTCCCTCTTCAAGCACTTTCATTCCATCCCAATTATCTTTCCTTTTCTATTTGCCTGGGCAGACTTGAAGGCAGGTACCCTGTCTTCCCTACTGCCAGGCACAATACGGTTCCCACGGGGCCTTAGCAAATCTAAATAAATAACCTTTTCAGGTCTGGATTCTTATTTTCTATCTTTTTCTGTCTTTTTAAAAATTCATCAGCAGGGGCACCTGGGTGGCTCAGTCTGTTAAGCTTTCAGCTCAGGTCATGATCCCGGGGTCCTGGGCTCACACCTCCTGTCAGGCTCCCTGCTCAGCAGGGAGTCTGCTTCTCCCTCTCCCTCTGCCCCTCCCCCCTGCTCATGCCTTCTCTTTCTTTCTCTGTCTCAAATAAATAAAAATCTTTGAAAAAATAAAATCATCTGCATTGTAAAAACAAAAAATTAGTCCAAGCAGTTTCCATTTAATAAGGATTGTAGCTAGAAGCTGTAAACTCCAGAAGTCTTTTGAATGTCAACTGCATTCTAAAAATCTGCTGCTTTCTTTTACTAAGCTGTTACTAGCAAAATGAGAAATCCCAGGAAGCTGGGAGTAGAAAGAAACTTCATTTGTCTAAGATGGATTATCTATCTACCTGGACAGCTATTCAACGGAATATTAAAAGACCTGAAACTGTAAGAAGAATTGAATTAAGTGGGCATGATTTGACTTACAATACAGTCAAAGAGTTTCCTAATACCACCGTGTTGTCAGAAAGAAATTCCTTGAGAAGTTTAAAATGCCATCTTAATTAAAATCATTTAAGTAAATTATTTATTTAAAAATAAGCATCAAGAAAAACCTCTGATTAATTCCACCTCCAGAAACAAGCCTTATTACTATTTTGATCCTTGACTTTTTCGTGTGTGAATATATAGATACGTTTATATATAAATTGTTCTCAAAAAGGTTGACTAATAATAAACTAGTGCTTTGTAATATGGTTTTGGCATAAAAGACACCAAGAACATTTTTTTTTCATGACCAGTATTTCTATTACATTATTTTAATGGCTGTATAGTGTTCTAGAATGTAGGTATTCCATATTTTATTTAGGCAATCTCCTTTTTTTAAAGACATCTAGATGTTCTAAAATTTTTCCTATTACAATCAATGTGATGACCATCATTGAACATTCACCTTAAGCATTTCTTTATTTCTTTGGGATCTATTTTCAGAAGTAGAAGTGACTGGTAAGAGGTTTTGCCCATTTTTAAGGCTTTTGATACATATTGCCATTTGCCTTCCAGAAAAGTTGTATTAATTTAGAATCCCACCAGCAGAGCATGGCACACTTGTTTCCTCGCTCCCCTGCCAACACTCAGCATTATGGTTCTTTTTAATCTTTGCTAATCTGAGGAGTGAAAAATGGTGTGTCTTTGTTGTTTTAATTCATTCATTCCTGAAACCAGAATTTCTGCAGCTAGAATGGCACCTACTCGCTCCTATACATAATTGCATGTCAGTCGTTATACCTAGAATTCATTATTACTTGTATTTTCTAGTACCGTCAGGGGTTTACAGCAGGTAAAACTAATCTGTTTAGGCCACAAGGCTGTTCGGTCTCCTAGGAAAATACAGATTTATGCAAATAAGGCATGGGGGCTATCTTCTTCCTTGTGTCTGGGAAAATACAAAATACAATGACATTTAAAAGCCATGCTTTGCTTGGTGCTGAGGGAGAAAGGCGTGAGCTGGTTGGAAGATAACCGTGCTATTGGTCAGCCTGGGGGATGGCATCCATTGGCTACGGCACAACTGCTAGAGGTGACTGTGTTGGTATCTGTAACATGTTGATGTGTGAAGTGAAAAAATGAATCCTATTCCTCAGGAGAGTCCTGCATATGTCAAGTATATTGTCTCATTAAGCCAATCCATTTATCAACCCGCTGAATGCCAATTAAATTGCACAGGATGGTGCAGGTATATGGTGGGCTATTGGTGCCAAACTTTATTACAGCTGAGCTTTGCTGGCGCAGTATGTTCCACCCAGCAAAATGGCAGGCGTATCAAAGCCAAATTAAATGTTCTTGAAATAATGCCTTTAAAGAGGACGAAATGCCACAACCTGGCAGAAGAGAATGTGAAATGTAATGTCAGTTCTTAGTGTACTTTTAGTTCCAATGAAGATGTCAAGGCTCAGATCCAGCCAGTGCCAAATGTCTTCACAGCGTGCAAATTAGATCAGTGTAATTTCATCAGGAGAATGATCAGACTCTGCTGTAGCTATGGTTGAATTCACTGCTTCTGCCGAGGGCTGGGCTGAGGACTGGGGGCCAGCTGAGCTCACACTGCCATCCTCAGAAAGAGAGGGAATCTGGTTTAATGTATTGTTCTCTTGATGCCACCGTTGAAAGTCAGCCCCACCTCTCAGAAATATTGCTAAATGAGCATCTAACATAGATTACGTTGATTTTTTTTGGAATTAAAAAAAAAATCTGTTCAGTGAAAATTAAACCCCAAGTAAGTAAAATACTAAGCTAGCTGCCAGGAGGTATTAGAAGCAGAAGAGTTTTACGTTTGTGATTAAACATGAGATTTGTCTGAAAACATCGATATTGGTATTAAATACTTAGAGTATTCAAATTCCAGGTATGTTTGGAAATATATATCATCTAATACATTGATATAATGTTGCATATTAAGAGGCACTAGAGATAAATAAATTGGTTATACGAAATAAACAATACTGAAAATTTCTAACTAAAAAAAAAAGCCCATCAAGAATGTTGCAACTTATATGCAGCGTTAAGTGTAGTAGAAATGGGTCAGGGTAGGTATCTTGGGAAAAACACTATAAGTGACTTAACATTTGGAACAAATTGAGATGAACCAATTTTATAACAAAAGGATACTTCTCATCCTAAAATTGTTTACTTTTTTGAAATCGTTTCTTAATGCAGCACTGTTCAATGTATTCCTGAAATGTTATTTTAGTTTAAGAATGGATTTTTCTTTTCTTTTTCACATCTAGTTTTCTATCAGAGTAATAGTTTCAGGTTTCCTTTTGGATTTGTTACTGTATCCTCAGGAAAGACAAAGCAGGTATCCCCACACTTGGGTGGAAGCAAAAGCACCTAGAGAATTTTCTGTGTTTCATGTTTAAAGAAGTTGTGGTTGATTTGCAGCCTTTTCAAACCATGCACATTATGCTAATGCAATAATTAAGCACATTGTTTTAATTTTATTTGCATAATATTTTTAAATGGTTATTGTATGATCTTTATAAGATAAACAATGCTAACTAATGAAAAGGAAAATAAAAAATTACCATTACCCACCATGCAGACATAACAATGCTAATAGTTTGTATTTGTTTTTTCTAGTCTTTAGTCAGTATACACCTGATTTTTTCCAATTGAGATTCTATTGTCTATATAGTTTATCTCCTGCTCTTAACATAGCATGAGCATTTCCTATGCCAATAAACAGTCTTTAAAATGATTTTAATGGTACAGAATACTCTATTGTATGTAACCTTCCCTATTTTTGGATATTTGTATTAGTATTTAGCTATTTACCTTCACAGTGAGCATACTTACAAATAAATTTTTGTCTATATCTAATTAACTTAGGGCAAATTCCTAAGAGTTGAGGAATTACAAAGTCAAATGTATGAATTTCAAGGTTCTTGTCACTACCATGCTATTTCTCAGAAGCTACGCATAAATCTATTATTTGTAGCCCTCCCAAAAAATTCCTTGACAAAATGAGATTCATTAAACAATTCATATTTTATATACCACCATCTATATTATCACTTCTACATTTCAAATCTTAAATAGAAATGGGATGAAAAATAATTCAAAATACTCTAAAACTACCTGAAGTCTGAGACTAAGATTATGGCTATCTTCCTTCTGTTATTGCTCTTCACTAATGAAAAATGTGCATTCTCAGTTACCGGAAACTAATTTAAGTGATTGATTCAATTATTGTGGAACACAGTGAAAGTCAATGAAAATGATTTTCCCAGCCTTGAAACTATTTTGACATTCTCCCTGTATATTTACGTGGTATAGACAAACCAATAATTTACTAAAAGCTAGTGTTACTTTGAATTACTTTTCATTCCTGTATATTTCTTCAAAATCATTTAGAGTCTCTGCTGGGGAACTTTCTTTCATTTTCTACTTTAGCAAAAGGCACAAAACCCAAGGCTATCTCTGGGGCTTGCCAAGGCCCAGATGCCAAGCCTTGGAACATTCTAGTAGCAACATCTGGCCTTTTGGTGAGCTCCACAGGCACTTGTGCACTCAGCTCAGAATTGCCTCTGGGGATGTCACATAGGAAATAATCCACTGATACTTGGGCTGGGTGTTCTCTGAGGAAACATTTGTCTTTCTGCTCACTTTGAATATACAGCAGATAATGTTAGAGTTATCAATTATGTGGAAAAATAATGTCTTCTATACAAAACAATTTGTTTTAAAATCTTGCTTCGTTACTTTAATTGGTAGTGTTGCATTCCCGCCTAGTTTCCAGCTGTTTGTGACATTTTTCAGGAGTCAGAAGAGACAATGACTATTTCCATTCTGGATAATTTTTGAACTGCAACAAATTTATGAAAAGTGACCATATTTGCATTTAGAAGTGGCTTAAATTATTGATGGTAATTGAGAAAAAGATACCTCCAAGATATTTCCTCAAAAATAACCTTCCTCGTTGATTGTGTTAAGAATTTCCTAGGTTATCTCTGATGCTGTGATCCACTCTGATAATTGGTTTCCTGTCATTAGATGGCTGAAGATCTGTTTTAATGTCTTTTTCAATCAAGAGATTAAAATCTATGTTCAAACAACACCAGTAATTAATTTAAAGTTATTATCAATTTAGCATAAAGAGCAATCCCAACTGTTTCCCTTTTTGAGTATGCAAGATTAATCAGACACAAGAAAAAATACAATTAATGTATTGCCTCCAACAATTTTCTGTTTTTCAAGGGAACAGACAAAAAATGCATTTACAATATTTGCCTGGTAGTGAAAAACAAGACCTAATATCATGTCAAAAACACAACACAAAAACTGATAAATCTTTATCCTATCGTTTTTAGAAGTTGCTAGATTTTAGCTTTTTTTTTTTTTTTAAGATTTTATTTATTTATTTGACAGAGATAGAGACAGCCAATGAGAGAGGGAACACAAGCAGGGGGAGTGGGAGAGGACGAAGCAGGCTCATAGCAGAGGAGCCTGATGTGGGGCTCGATCCCATAACGCCGGGATCACGCCCTGAGCCGAAGGCAGACCCTTAAGCACTGTGCCACCCAGGCGCCCCTAGATTTTAGCTTCTTAATAAACTCTATTGTAAAATTACTGTGTAGTTCATTTTCTTTGATAATGTACAGTTCAAATTTTTATACTTCCTTTAAAGTGTATTTTCCAAGAAAGTTTAAAAGCAGAAATTTGTTTCCATCCATTTGGAGAGTTTGATATTTTTTTAGTATTTTTCAAAGAAAACATTGTTTATATAATCTTGAGTTGCAGTACTGACTGAGTGATTAGTATTTTCTAGCATAGATTCAGAATGTGTACGTATAAATGTTTTATTTCTGCAATAAAATCAGACTCTCTGTTAGGTATCAATTGAATATTTACCCACCTTTCAAAAGAAGTAGGAAAAATCCCTCTATGAGGACCATTTAAATGTAGTTTCCCTACAGTGTCTAAATGATTGAGATTGAGGCTCAATATGATAGAATGTGGATTGATGGTTCTTAAGCAAACCCAATGCAATAGGAATTATTGATTGGGTAGTAAAATTGCAGCAGTCAGTTGAAGACATTCAGGTTTTGGTATTTCCGCTTTCTTATAAAGGGGATAATTTCTTTTTTAACTAAAGACTCAGAAACAACTAAATTAGCCCACATAACATGAGTTAATATATCCTGTTTTGTAAAACTATCAACTTGAACAAAACTATAACCAATTACCATATGAACCAGGCAACTAATAAGCCTTTTGGTGTACGCTTGGCACCGAGCTCAAATTCAATGACCCAGAAACTACCAAACTGCATTTAACTTTGCTCTTTTCCCTTCAAACCTATCCTTTCTTTCAGTTCTTAAATATGCACTTTCTCATTGGCTTCTTATTCCTGTGGATGGGGTCTAAATTCCATAATGCTATTGCTGGTCACAACTTTCTCTTGCCACTGGCTTCACTCATCAGTGGGGCATTGGGGTTAGTTTAGCCTTGCTCCACTTGTCTGTTCTGGCTTTGAATCAAATGGTCACTCTAATAGTCTGAACAAAACGGGGAAAAAATACTTTTATTTTGTCCCTATAGGAAGAAAGATGTCTTTAGGCTAGAAATCAGCAACCCAGATGTGGCTGGGACAATCATCAGTCTCTGCTTTGGCACTGTCACAGACAATCCCTTAGACCCATATTTTCCTCCACTTGAGAGCAGTGACAGCACCAGCATATAGTCGAGCTAGTGCCTTACACTGAAGCAATCAACTGCAGCGTGGGTGTGGATACCAGGTGGGAGCAGGGAGGTGGAGACAGAGACCTGCCTAACTGGAAGGGTGGCTACACTCAGAGATAGAGAACTGCAGAGTTGCAAGCTTAACATAGGGTAAGAATATTCAGGCCTTGAAATCCTCCTAGGCCTTGGGATTAAGAAGTAATTATAACTTTTTGTAAAGAGAAGTGACATTCATGCAACTACCGGCTGCTTGGAATTTTCCAGTTTCATCTTCGTTGTATTTTTCTCTTCCCATACCCTTCATTATCCCTTATTTCTTTTAGCTCTTCTCTTCAAAAGCTGTCTCCTGAGGTGACATCAGCAAGGTGGAAAAGCAAGAACCTCTGAAAATGTTCTCCTCCATAAAAGCAATGAGAAAGCTGGGGGGGAAAATGATCAAATCAACTTTTGCATAACTTTGGAAATTAACTAAAGGATTTCAGCACTTCACGAAGAGTTCATTCAAGAAAAAGATTGGAATCACGGTAAGAGCAGAGAGTTTGTGGCGTTTTAACTTGCAATGTTCTTATCTTCACTCCCTGGCTCAGTGGTAGCCTTGAAAATTAACAGCCCATAATCACAGTGAAACCCAGCAGTCTGGCAGCCACTGGAAGGAGCAGAACACAGTTGAAGCTCCTTCAAAGTCCCATTCCCCCCATTCCCAGAGAACTGTCATTGGTTGACCTATTCAGTGGTTCTCTTGCAAGGTCATCCTTATCTGATCTAACTAGGAGATTCACCACTGTGAAAAGTCTTTTCTTTGGGGCATTTGTAAAAGACAATACAGGAAATTGGTAACATTGTGGTTGCCTGGGTCATGGATAACAGTTGGAGCAAAAAACAGGCTAACCAGTAAGCTTAAAGGGAAAAATTGGGAAATATGTTCATAGGGGTTTGGCAAGCTGTAACATATCCCTGGAGATCTAGAAAGTTGTGCACATGCCCAGGGCTGTGTACAATTTTCAGGAACAACCCAAAAAGATACTAAGTGCTCACTCTTGGCTGCCCTTGAGGTTCTGTACAAGCTGGCAGTAATGGCCAAGGCAGAGTTCCCAACTGCCTGGCTCAGTGATGAAGGCATACCCCAACATGCACATAGAGCCCTTTGTCAAAAATTTGGAGATTCATTGGTTCTAGGCTTTAGAGGAAATCTCTGCCTAATTATTAGCTGACTGCTAACCTAAATGATCAGAACTTTCAGTGGCCAAAAATGACAAAGAATACAGACTTCATAGAATTAGGTCAGAAAGATCACCAAACAGCAACAAACAGCAATAGCAACAAACCCTGGGGAGGTAGAGATTCTAATTTCATAGTTCCTACATTATATTATTTATAATGTCAAATTTTCAACAAAAATTTATGACACATGCAGAGAAGTAAGAAATTTGACCCATAACATGAAAAAAGTCCATCAATAGCAAATGTATCTTAGAAAGTTCAGATATTGGACTGATGAGACAAAGACTTGAAATCACCTCTCTAAATATATTCAAAGAACTAAAAGAAGCCATGTGTAAAGAACAAGAAGAAAGTATGGGAATGAGGTCTCATTATGAATGTAGTTTATTGCTTATAGGATACTTAGCTGTCATTCTTTTTCTTCCAGCATTTTGAATATTCATTCCTCAGCTTTCCAACCTTCATGGTTTCTAATGAGAAGTCAGCTGTTAATTATATTGAGGATTCCTTGTATGAGATGTTTCCTCCTGGAAAGCAGGATGTCTTCACTTCATTTGCCTTAGAGCGATTTTATAGGTTTCTTTTCTTAAAAAAAAAACAAAACGCAAATTAATAACTAGTGGTTCCTATGTATAACTCGACTAATGAATTGTAGGACTGTTTCCTTTGATAAGTATGATCTTTATAGACTCTGCCAGACATACAATATTATCATTTTAAATATTAATGATGTTAGGAAAACTCGTCTAAAACTTAGGAATTAGACAAAGTAGGATTACATGTTCTTTCAATGTTATATTGAAGTATCCACAGAACCACTCAAAGATTATTTAAGGGATTGGAGCTTTGTTTATTTGACTCTTAACTACTGATTAAGGCCCAGGCTCTGTGAAGTTTCATATTACCAATATATATATTGGTAGAGATGCAAATGAATTCTTCCTAGTAGAAAATATGATTGTATTGACTGTAGACTAGTATGTTGTTTTGTATTTAACCTAGCAATCTTATTTTGACTTTCCTTTTTCATTCCCTATAAATATCCAGGTCCTGAAATACTCAGGATCAATTTTATCATCCTGATGGCTCAGTCATTAGTCAGTTTAATAAATATTAGACATACGCTTGTTCTGTATTTGTGTAAGATTATGTTGTTTCCTTTTACATTTCACAGTACTAAACTAAGTTGGCCAATTTGCAGAAATCATTTCAAGAATCGTGCCATAATTAGTTTTTTAACCCCGAAACATTTTTCAGAGAAGTCCATATTTAAAGAAAAGTGTGAAACTTGCCTGTTTCAAAACAACCTACTTTCTCCTGATCCAATGCATTAAGTGTGCAGTAGAGAGCCTCACAGGCATATACCCCTTTCTGCATCTATTTCTTCAAAGGCATGTGAATTCTGTGTCCTTCTCCACCCACAGGCAGGTCCTTGAGGAGATATTTATGAAGTGGGGAAATAAAGGACTCCAATTCAGATGATGTAATAGCAAATCTTATTAATGAAATCCATGTGAAATTCTTGACATTCATTTTCCCTTAATTAAATGTCTGATCATGATGCCCAGATGTTAGATGTTAGACTTTTTTTTTTTTAATGTGAGCATGTAATATGTAAACTTTCGGTCTTCTTCTTTTGGAGATTTAAATTATTACCCATTTTGGAATTCCCTCAAGTTATACTATATCCTCAAATGATTTCTTACCCAACAAGTGTTAACAAAAATGCTGTTGAATGAAATTTATTCACTATGTTGAAAAATGCTGAAATGATAGATTAACCAAAAAATGCAACTTGAATTGTTGGTCTCTACATCTATAATTATTGTCCAGAAAAAATATTAAAAAACAAATTGCTATATAGTCAAAAAGGAAAAATGTGCTTCAAAAATTGTGTATACGAACTGGAAGATGACAGACACCATGTACGCAGGTCTTAAGAAAAATAGAGAAGGAAAAACAAGGATGTCATCAGTTTTGCTAAAGCCAGGAGGCTTGCAGGGTGACCACAGAGCCAGGTAGACTTGAATTCTTGACATTATAGTCCCTGGCTTATTACCTTTGGTGTAGTAACTATAGACTTACTCCTGATACCATATTTACTTTAAAAATTATTCTGCTTTATGAATTCTGTGGATTCTCAACTTTTTGTTTTGGATCACATATCTCTAAACACCAATATCATACTTTCGAAGTTTTCCTTTGAGTTTTTCAGGTTTTTTGTTTGTTTTTTGTATTTTATTTAAAGATGAAAGTCTGACTTACATAAAAACACTTCAAATGGAAGTTTAACATTCTTCTTGGAAAATAAGGGCTGTTTTTATGCCACAATGTAAATAATGAGCCCAAGAACAATTCTATTTTTGGTGAATTTGCATGTTTTGATAACTTTTTCAGAAATGGGTCTTTGGTTTCTGCTTTAGTTCAGACAAGAAGCAAAGGATTTTCTGTATAAAATATTTTTCAATATGCTTAATTGCTACAGTTGAAGTTTCTTTTATTTCCCTAATGAATTACTTCCCTATTATGAAGAAATGACTCTCTAAAGGACAATCATTTATTACACCTGAGCCTTCCTGGTCCCAGTTGTACCACATGCTGCTCAACAATTTGCAATGATTTAGGAAGATTGCCATAACCACTCAATTAAACAATGGCTTTGGATGCAACCTATAGCATGAGGCACATCCTTAGTACACATTTAGAACTGTCTTGTTAATTAGAATCCAGCAACCACTGTGTTCGGAATATCCCATAGACAGCAGACATCCTATCCTGGAGGACTGAAAGTAGTCACTTGTTTTCTTTGATCCAACAAGCTGATGTAGGGGTGCCATAGAGTAGAAATAGAGCCATGGGGAGATGAAGTAGACTAAGGTTTAGGAAACTGGATTTCTGTTTCTGGCTCTATTGCTTTTTGGTTTTTGATCCTTGGGTAATATTCTCTGAGCTTTAGTTTCCTCCTTTATATAAAATGTGAGCTATAGCTGATACATTCTTAGGCATTTTACTAATCAATGTAACACCTCTACGTAACTTAAAAATATTTTGCAAAATGTTACCAAGGTATTTATGAAAAGTCTCAATAGCTTATTTCCATGTAGCATTCTAAAGCAACATGATGAGAAATCAAGCACTGTAAGACAGGATAACTAATTTAAAACTGTAAATGTCAAAATTTGTAATTGCTTCTCGGCATATGATATAGAATTGATAGGCAATGTAGTTTAACTAACAGTAATTTTATGGCAAAAATCGACCTTCCCATGGGGAAAATAGACACATGTCCATATGTCCAGGTAATGAAGTCTGAACGATAAAGGAAATATGAACGAATGCTGAAAACAAATTTTATTGAATTCACAGTTATGCCTTGGATCAGTCCTATATTATTAATATTTGAAATAAGCCCCTTATGTTTACTATTTTAGATCATAGAAATTACCTAGAATATATTCAACAAACAACATATAGTCTTCTAATAGATAAAATCACTTCATACATAATTAAAACAGATTTAAAGTGAACACTAACCTTAACTTCTTTTTTATTATGTCATCTCTATAATGAACTATTTGTAAAATTCAATGTGTAATATTCATTATCTTTTTTTGCCTTCATAGGTTTATTTAAATGAAGTAAATGAATATTAATTTACATAGACCATAATGTCTATGACAATATTACTGTATAAATCTCTTTGCATAATACCTAGTATGGCACAATAGAAATTTGAAACACTTTGTGATGTCTCCCCATAGAGTGCAAAGATTATGAATTTTGGAGTTGGCATATCTAGTTTGTTTTCTAATAATTTCTGACTGATAATGAACAAGCCAGTTAGAGTTTCTGAGACATTTTGCTCATTTGTAGAACCAGGCATAATATTGTCCAGAGTCTTTTTGATGTGTAATAATATAATGATATTTATTTTCAGGGTAGTATCTATGAACATTCTTCAAATACATTATTATTCCCATCTCCCCAGACATTCTTTAAGAACATGAAGGGAATTTGCTTGTTTGAGAAGGAATGGGGAAGGAGATGGAGGAGGACTGCAAGGACCAGGGAGCATTTTGCAGTTTTTCAAAATATAACATGTGAAGCTCATCTCTTTAAAAAGAAAAGCACTATTTAAAACAAAGACTGTAACAAGAGACAAGGAAGGACATCACATAATGATAAAGGAATTGACAAGTGAGTATAACAATTATAAATATCTATGCACCCAACATAGGAGCACCTAAATACATAAAGCAAATATTAACAGACATAAAGGGAGAGATTGATAATAATACACTAAAGCAGGAGACTTCAACACCCCAATTATATCAGTGATAGATCCTCCAGACAGAAAATCAATAAAGAAACAGTGGCTTTGAATGACACATTAGAACAGATGGACATAACAGATATTTACAGAACATTCCATTCCAGAATAGCAGAATACAGATTCTTTTCAAGTGTACATCGAACATTCTCCAGGGTAGGTCACATGTTAGACCACAAAACAAGTCTCCATAAATTTAAGAAGATTGAAATCATATCAAGCATCTTTTCCAACTGCAATGGTATGAAACTAAAAATCAATTTAAAAACCCCACAATCGTATAGGTTAAACAACATGTTACTAAACAATGAATAGGTCAATGAAGAAATCAAAGAAGAAATAAAAAAATGCTTATAGACAAATGAAAACAATAACACAATGGTCCAAAATCTTTGGGACTCAGTGAAAGCAGTTCTAAGGAGGAAGTTTATTGTGATACAGGCCTACCTCAAAAAACAATAAAAATCTCAAATAATCACCTATCTGTACACTTGGAGAAACTGGAAAATGAAGAATAAACAAAGACCAAATTGAGTAGAAGGACAGAAATAATAAAGATGATGGAGGAAATAAATGAAATAGAGACTGAAAAAATAATAGGAAAGATCAATGAAGCCAAGAGCTGGTTCTTTGAAAAGATAAAATTGAGAAAGCTTTAGCCAGACTCATCAAGAAAAAAGATATAACTTAAAAAAATTAAATCGGAAATGAAAGAGAAGTAATAATACCACCACAGAAGTACAAAGGATTATAAGTGAGTACTGTGAAAAAATATATACCAACAAACTGGACAATGTAGAAGAAATTGATAAATTCCTAGAAACAAAATCAAACTGAATCAGGAAGAAATAAAAAATCTCAACACACTGATTACTGGTAACAAAATTGAATTGGTAATCAAAAACTGCCAAAAAGCAAAAGCCCAGGATCAGAAAGAGTTGCAGGTGAATTCTACCAAACATTTAAAGAAAAGCTAATACCTATTCTCCTCAAAATATTCCAAATAGTAGAGAAGAAAAGTTTCCAAACTCATTCTACAAGGCCAGCATTACCTTGATACCAAAACCGGAAAAACACTACAGAAAACAAACAAACAAAACTATAGGCTGGTATCCCTGATGAACATAAATGCAAAAATCCTTAACAAAATATTAGCAAATTGAGTTCAACAATACATTAAAAGGATCATTCACTACAATCAAGTGGAATTTGTTCCAGAGATGCAACGGTGGCTGAATATCTACAAAGCAATCCCTGTAATATATCAAATGGACAAAATGAAAGATAAAACCATTTGATTGTCTGAATAGATGCAGGAGAAGTAACTGACCAAAATTCACATCCATTCATGATAAAAACCCTCAACAAAGTGATTTAGTGGGAACATATCTCAATGTAATAAAGGCCACATATGAAAAATTCACAGTTAACATGATACTCATTGGTGAAAAACTGAAAGTTTTTTCTCTAAGATCAGAAACAAGACAGGAATGTTCATTCTTGTTACTTGTATTCAACATAGAACTAGAAGTCCAAGCCACAGCAATCAGGCAAGAAAAAGAAATAAAAGGTATCCACATTGGTAAAGAAAAAGTAAAACTTTCATTATGTGCAGATGACATGATACTATATATAGAAAACACTAATGATTCCATCAAAAAACTGTTAGAACTAATAAATGAATTGAGTAAAGTTACAGGATACAAAACTAATATATAGAAATCAGTTTCATTTCTATACGTTAATAACAAAGTAGCAGAAAGAGAAATTAACAAAGCAATCCCATTTACAATTGCACCGAAAAGAATAAAATACCTAGGAATAAATTTAACCATGGAGGTGAAAGACCTATACTCTGAAAACTATAACTTGTTGATGACAGAAATTAAAGGTGACACAAATGGAAAGATATACCATGCTCATGGACTGAAAGAATTAATGTTAAGTAACCATACCACCCAAAGCAATCTACAGATTCAGTGCAGTCCCTATCAAAACACCATCAGTATTTTTCATAGAACTAGAACAAATATTACTGAAATTTGTATGGAATCACAAAAGACTCTGAATAGCCAAAGTAATCTAGAGAAAGAAGAACAAAGTTGAATGTATCACAATCCTAGATTTCAAGATACACTGCAAAGCTATCATAATCAAAACAGGAGAGCCCAGACATACACCCATGACTATATGGTCAATTAATCTATGACAAAGGAAGCAAGAATATACATTGGGGAAGAGAGAGTCTGTTCAATAAGTGGTGTTGGAAAAACTGAACATCTATATACAAAATAATAAAACTGGACCATTTTCTTCTACCACACACAAAAATAACTCAACACGGATTAAAGAACTAACCCAAAACCGTAAAACTCCTAAAATAAAACTTTTTTTAGGAGTCTCTTTCTTCCTAAAAGAAAACATAGGTGTAATCTTTTGGACATCAGCCTTAGCAACATATTTTCTAGATATGTCTCCTCAGGCAAGGGAACAAAAGCAAAAATAAACAATTCAGACTACACCAAAATAAAAAGCTTTTGTCCAGGGAAGGAAATCATCAACAAAACAAAAAGGCAATTTACTGAATGAGAAAAGATATTTCTAAATGTTATATCTGATAAGGGATTAATATCCAAAATATATTTTAAAAACTTACACAACTCAACACCAGGAAATCCAAATTAAAAAATGAGCGGGGGCGGGGGGCGGCACCTGGGTGGCTCAGTCGTTAAGTGTCTGCCTTCGGCTCAGGTCATGATCCCAGCGTTCTGGGATCGAGCCCTGCATCGGGCTCCCTGCTCAGCCGGAAGCCTGCTTCTCCCTTTCCCACTCCCCCTGCTTGTGTTCCTCTCTTGCTGCCTCTCCCTCTGTCAAATAAATTGATAAATAAAATCTTTTAAAAAAAAAATGAGCAGAGGGCACGAATAGACATTTTTTCCAAAGAAGGCAAACAGATGGCCAACAGACATATAAGATGCTCAACATCACCAGTCATCAGGGAAACACAAATCAGAGCTACAAGATAGTACTTCATACCAGCCAGAGTGGCTAGTATCAAAAAGATAAAAAGTAACTAGTGTCAGTGAGGTTGTGGAGAAAAGGGAGCGCTCTTGCAGTGTTGGTTGGAATGTAAATTGGTGCAGCCACTGTGGAAAGCAGTATGCAAGTTTGTAAAAAAAAGTTAAATATAAAAATACCATAGAATTTAGTAATTCCACTACTGGGTATTTACCTGGAGAAAATGAAAACACTAATTCAAAAAGATATATGCACCCCTATGTTTATTGTAGCATTATTTATAGTAGCCTCTAAGATATGGAAGCAACCTAAGTGTCCATCGATAGACGAATGGATAAAGAAGTGATCTATTTGTATATATATATATACATATACATATTTATATAATTATATATATTATATGGAATATAATAGTCCATATTATGTATTATGTGGAATATACATTTATTATATGGAATTATGTATATGGAATATTATTCAACAATTATATATTATATGTGGAATATTGCTAACAATTTTATGTAATATATAATATTTCATTACATATAATAGAATATTACTCAACCACAAGAAATGGTATCTGGCCATTTGCAATATCATGAATGAACCTGGAAGCTATCATACTAAATGAAATAAGTCTGATAGACAAAGACAAATACTATGTGATTTCATTTATATGTGTAATCTAAAAAATGAAACAAATGAACAGACAAGAAAGAGAAACAGAATCATAAATAGAACAAACTGGTGGTTGCTAAAGGGGAGGAAGTTAAGGGAAATGAGCAAAATAGGTGAAGGAGATTAAGAGGTACAAACTTCCAATTATGACATAAATAAGTCATAGGATTAAAGGTACAGCATAGAAAATATAGTCAATAATATTGTAATAATGTTGTATGGTGACAAATGTTAATTACACTTACAGTAATGAGTACAGTGTAATGTACAGAATAGTCAGAACACTGTGTTGTCCCCCTAAAAGTAATATAACATTGTATGTCAACTATACTTCAATTTAAAAAATACATATAAAGAAAAAAAATAAAACAAGTGCTAATACCTATCTCACAGCATCTGTGAGTATTAAATGAGAGTCATAAGAGCTTTGTGTTTTTTATTCATAATTTTCAAAATAGAGATAGCTTGTTTTACTTGATTATAAAATATATGTACTGTTATAATTTTGATATTTTCAAGACTTTTGTATGCCTACATTAAGAGAAAAATTTTTCCAAAAGAATGGGATTCCATAAGTAAAACAGTTTGAAATTTAATTTTTTACCTAATAATATAAATTGAAGAACTCCTGTATCAAATGAAGATTTACTACATATTTTGAAGGGTTGAAAAATATTCCATTAAATGAATATATTATAATTTAAGTAGTTCCCAATTGTTTGATATTATCTTTGTAAGAGTAACAAATTGGAAGCTGTAGTCAACTTCCCTAAACATATATACTTGTGCACATGTCCAAGTGATTCTTCAAAATAAATTAGTACTCTAGGATGTCTAGATCTCAGCCAGAAAACCAGAGGTCTAGGGCCTGCAGTCATCTGAAGCCTTGGTCATTTATTCACATTTCTAGTTGACTGGTGTTTGATGCTAGACACAGGCTAAGGGACTTGCTTCATTACATGATGGGGACTGGATTTCAAGAGAGAGAGAGTGAGCTAGGTGAAACCATATTGCATTTTATGACCTAGCTTTAGAAATCACACAGCATCGCTTCTGCCACATTTCATTGGTTGAAGTAGTTACAAAGGTCACTCAGGTTCAAGGGAAGGAGACGTAGACCCCACCTCTTGATGGGAGAGTGTTCATGTCACATTTATAAGAAAAACATGTGACATGAGTTGTATATTGGTGCTGCTCTCTTTGGAAAACTACCTGTGCTAGACAATATTAGGACCTTTGACCTATATCACCAACATGACCTCCATTAGTAATATATGTTTTGAGTAATATCTTTGCCTATCTGATGATATGAAAAATGGTATTTCACTATTGTTTTAGGTTGTTTTTATACTTAAATATACCAAACAGTGTTTTGCAATGTTTGCGATATTTACCATTTATATTTTTATGATTATTTTGTTTAACATAACCTTTATGTTTCTAAGGATGTGTTCATCTGTTTAATAGTGATTTATAAAACTTCTTCATATGCTATATTAAGAAGATAACCCTCTGTCAGTTTTGTTGAAAAAATTTTTCCCAGAATGTTTTCTTTACTGTTTTATTGCATTACTCATTCTTTATTGACTTTTAAATATGTTTTCTATTTTATATGTCATGCTTAAATATACTTTCCTTACCCCAGAACTACAATTTTTTTACTTGTATGCTAATTTATTTGTTTATAAATTACATCAAAGTAAATTCCACATGGATTAAAGACAGGATCTAATATTTTTCTAGGTTTTTAGCTTTTTGGTTTTGTTTGTTGAAATTTTCAGAATAGCAACAAGTTTTAAAAATAGTAGTAACCAAAGAAAATGGAGAAGGATTCTCATCCTGATTATGTTCTATTGAATAATCTATGCCTGCTCTACCAACTGGAAATGTTACATTTATCATGTGTTAATTCCCATATACACTTGAGTCCCTCTCTGGACTCTTTATCATTGATCTCCACTGCAGTTCACTATCATATCACTTTAATCATTACAATTTGAAAAAGTACATTTTAATATCTAGAAAGCTCCCTTTCTCCTCAAATGCCTTGTAATTCACGAAGAGCTGTTCGGTACTCAGTCCCTTACTCTCTTTCCTCCCTGGTGATCTGATTCAGGCTCATGGCTTTAAGCACCTTCCGTAATGACAGCTCCCCTGTTTATATCTCCAGCCCAGGCCTCTCCTGTGAACTCCAAATCCAGTTACCCCGTGGGACTTGCACAGGCCTCTTTGTTTCAATAGGTCAGAACTAAACCCTTAATTTTTTTTTTTTCTCTCTAGATCTTCTCTTCCCTCGGTGTTTCCAAACCCAATGAAGAGCATTATATCAGCTATTCTGGTGATATAACGATAGGCAGATTTAATATTGTGATAGCCAATCATTACATCAATGTAGAAATGTTTGCATTATTTTAACATATCCATTAAAATAGGAAATGTCACTTTTGGGGGACAGGTTAAATCTACACTGAAACTAGAGTGTCAAAATTCAAGCCTGAGTTAGCATGTGAATAGTGGTGCTATAAAGGTGAGTCAAGGAGCCTTGGTCCTATTGAGCATTGTAGGAGTTATTTTTGTATTTTGGATTTATAGCATCTACTTATAGAGTGTGGCTTCAGCCTCGTTCTCCAGGCTTTGTGGTTTCTTGCTGGTTTCTGGGAGCTAAACAGTGTTAATAAGTTTGCCCACAAGTAGAAGATGTACTATTAACGCTTCCATGTTTCTCATAAAGAGGGTTTTTTTTCCTTAAAAATACTTGCATTTTCTATGTTTTAAATAATTAAAGTAAATATGTAGTCGTGGTTTGAAAAAGAACATACTACCAAGTGAAGAAAAATTATAGATTTCAATAAGAAATAAAGGTTAACATTAAAAATCACACGTTAAAACAAGAATAAATTGTATTTCTCACTATTGTTGATACTTTAAAATATAGTAACTCTAATATAAAATCAGTGGAACCATAAGATGATTTTGAGAAAAAAAAACAAAAAAATACCACATACGAAACAAATGATATAATTGCACACATTATTTATTGGTGATAATTATTTTGCATCTGGTGACCATCCTTATATTATTTGGTAAAAATAGAGAGTCGTAGCAAGGTTTACAAATAGTAGTATCCAAAAAAAACAGGAAGGAGTCTTATACTGATTATCCTCCATTTGTCCTTCCAGAGCCATTCTCCGCTCTTCCTCAGGGAAATCTGCACTCCAGCAGGCTGACTGGTATGGACTACATCATCTGAATTCTCTCACCCTCTCACTTCCCATTGGGTTCACCCAGTGGGAGGGACTAGGTAGATATCAGAGAAAGGAGCGTGGGCGGAGGGGGAGGGAGATAAAAAGACTGCAAGAGAGAAAGAGCGAGAGAATGTGTTTTGATTGTGACTACCTTCCTCTACCTACAGTCCTAACTATTAGGTGGTCCATTTCCCACTGCTCAGCTCTCATCAGATTCAGTACCGCTGCCTGCTTGGACCCCGTCAGGCTCTGGAGTGGTAATGACTTTCCACAGTTGCTGCCCTGAGGTGCCTCACCGTTCCTCGTTGGTCCTTGATGCTGCCACACCTCTGTACGTGTTCCCTTCAGCAAAATGTCTCCACTCATCTCTGTGAGAGAGCCTTCTGTTTTCTGCCTGGACCTTGACTGATAAAAGTTCCAACTTTGCTTCCATGGTATTCATAAAAGGAAAAAATATAGCTTGTAAACTCTACTGTGATCATCGTTACAAAGCTATCAATGAAGAGTTACTACTCTTCGATCATGTCAGTTTAATTTAAACTTCCTCTGAGTGGTTTTTCACAAGCCAGACTAAGCAATGCTATGATGATAAAAGTAAAGATAAGACAGAGTACCTGTCCCTCAAGGAGCTTATTCAGCAGACAGTTTATTAACACTTGAAAAAGTTCAACAAGGTTATGCATGACAGAATGCAAAAAAGAGCCACTAATAGACAGTATACATAACTGAAAACAGAGAAGATACGATTCGAGCTTGCAGGAAAGGCTCTGTTGAAGAGGTAGGACTTTAACTGGACCTTGGAGGATATAAATATTCTCCTGTGTGACTCCACCACAAAATGTCTCCTGTCTGTTTCATCACACAAATAGTATTTTTTCCCCACTTGGATTTCTCCTCGCTATTTTAGAGTCATTTATGTGCCACATGAAGTAATGCCTACTCGTGACAACTAAATTGGTTTTCTTGCCTGACCTACCCTGTGCCAGGATATGCTTTGAGTGGCATAATGGTTCTTTTGCTCACCTGTTAGATGCACACTTGCCAACACTGCGCCAGCTGCTCAGGAAGGGTTACGTGAGGAGAGATTCAGGTAACTTCAATCATAGAGGAAGAATTTGCCAAAAGTCACCCCCAAAGACTCTATGGGGCAAACAGTGGCCCAGCTCTAGAGTTAAAATTTCATTTATACTCTCTCATTTAAGATTTCTTCTCAGAAACAGCACCTACTTAAAAGACAAAATCAGGTTTAGATTCATGAAAACTATCTTTATGGAACTCAAACTAATGACAAATTTCCATAACCTAGGATGACATGATCACTAAAAATAGTGGCCCTACCATTTTTACCTTGTGTCTGACCACGAAAAGAGATGTAAAGTACATTTACAGCCAGAATTCTCCAACCCAAATATGCTTGTTAAGTTTGTTTATCCAGTCATACCGCATGCCACACAGTGGTGAACTATTTAGAGGAGGTTTACTAGACACTTTTCTGTCTAGGAATTTTTTCTTTCTTTTCGATTTTCTGCCTCATATCACGCTGGGGATGACTTAATGGGACTACATTAAGTGTTTTCTGAACCGCTGCTATTTCTAAATAGTTCTGATGTCTTTGGGGGCATCCTTTCCTCAAAAGCCAGATTTCCTTGAAAGGGATTCTGGT
The DNA here is from genome assembly GCF_024610735.1 of Ursus americanus. Classification (NCBI taxonomy): domain Eukaryota; kingdom Metazoa; phylum Chordata; class Mammalia; order Carnivora; family Ursidae; genus Ursus; species Ursus americanus. Next base: position 57,896,992 of record NC_142127.1, read on the forward strand.
TCAATTAATTAATTTAGCATACTGAGCATATAAGCTAATACAAACAAACCCAATTATTTTGTCAAGCAATGGCCTAGGAACTCAGGCTGAAACAGGAATATGGCACACAGATGGAGATATTTATGGAAAGTACATTCTGGTGGGGGAAGCCCTAAAATCAATAAATAGCCAAATAATTAAAGAGAATATACCAGAAAGTAATGATAGGCACATAAAGAATGACTGGGTGACAACTTTTTGGAAGGCCTTCTTCAGATCTATTTTCTAGAGAATCTAGAAGAGCATAGTTGATACCAAGAGGTAGCAAATCTCTATGGTGCCCCCTTTCCCTCGCAGACTTTAGAAGGAAGTAAAAAGAATGAAGGATTAAACATCAAACAAAAAGGACAAAGAAAAGGAACAGGCTTGACCGGTAACAATAAAACAGCCAAGGAGCAAGACCAGCGGGCAGGAACAGCAGGACAAAGGGGTTGGGAGAATATGTGCCTACAGAAAGTGTGGGTGTCTTGAGCTGCCAACACTGTTTACAGAGTTTTTGGCCTGTAGAGCTGGAAGTGATCTTCGGTCATGTATTCCAACCCTCCTATCTTACAGATGGAGTGGCTGGCATCTGAAGAGTCATGAGACTCGTCCATGTCATGGTTAGAGATTTAGAGGCAGAACTGGAAGTTAGCCTTCCTGGTATATTTAGTTTGCACCTCTGCCAATGCTTGCTTTCATCTGGGTTCTTTGGGATATGGATACTAAAAAATAGAATTCCTGAGGTAGATAGTGTCGGATTTAGGTATTCACAAAATTTGGTATTTTACTAAGTTTATTATGTGGCAAATGATGTGTCTGTGGGTCAGGACATCCTGCAAATTACTAGTGAGTCTGGCTCATAGAGCCCTTTGTCATGGAGTTATAGAGAAATGCAAGTCCTCTTCCTTTTCCCCCAAACCATGAACAAAAGCAGCTTGAAAACTTAAAAGGTAAAGGAACTTCTAATCTGTTGCAAGAGAGGTGCTTAAAAAGGCCCAAACTAGAGACCAAAAAAAAAAAAAAAAAAAAAGGATGATTAGCTCCTTAGTTATTTGGAAGGAATTCTAGTGAAGATTAAAAAACACCATGGTCTGGCCTGTAGTTAAACCCCATGATATGTAGTTTTAGCAGTCGTCTGGTGGACAGCCAATAGTGGTGTGTAATTATGGAAATGCTGACATTGCAGAACATAGTGGAAACCAAATCAGTGTTCAACATGCATACCCAAGACCTAATAAGAAACTTCCATTGATGATGAGAAAATAATTGGGAAATAGAAAAAAGTGAGTAAGAATATGCGAGTGAATGTAGAACGTTGACTGAATTCTCCTTACTCTGTCTCTGTGCTCTTTCCCCTAGCTCTTTGCTCCCTAATCTGAGGGAGTGACAGCCTCATGGGACTCTTCCCACCAAGTCCCCTGAGTAAAGGTAAGAAGCTGGATGAAAGTCTCAAAGAACTTTTTAAAACAAACTGCTTCTGCTGACATAAGGAGAAAATTAATAACTAAAATATCTACAACATATTTTTGAAGTTGTTAGGGGGGAAAATCATTAAATAACAGTGTTATAACTCTCAATTTGCAGTGGACCTAGTGAGGGGCCCTAGAAAACTGTAAAATTGCACATGAGGGAAGAGCTAAGAGATGGCAGCTGCTCTGAGACCTTTCTGAAACAGAAAAGGGACAAGAGAAATAACAAGTCACTTAATCTTTGGGATCGGGAACTGTTCATGCAGATCACACGTCTCAGACAGACCAAATGGCTGTGGGAAAGCGCTGCATTTCTCTTGGCTGCAGAGTCTGCATTCATTAAAAGCCTTTAACCCTCTTGTGAGAAGGAATAAGTGATAGTGGACACTGTCAGATACGAGGTACCATGTGCAGGCTCGGCCAGAAGCAGAAGCAAGAGGTACACTGTCCGTTAGAACTGAGATCGAATGGTTCAGCTCTATGGAATGGAAGTTTCAGAGAAGAGGAGGAAAAACAGAGCTGTATAGGAGCACTGGTAAATGGGATCCCCTGTCATTGTTTCCCACTCTTGCTCATGGTAGTCTTTATCTATTATTGGTTATCTAATGCTGCTTAACAAATTAACCCAAATTTAGCATCTAAAAACATCAATAGACATGTATTATCTCACACAGTTTCTATGGGCCAGAAATTCAAAAGGGTCTCAGCTGAGGTCGTTCTGGCCCCTTGTGCCCTATGAAGCTGCGGTCAAAGATGTTGGCTCACTCTCAATGGCTGTAAACAAGAGATAATGTTCCTCGCTGGCGGTGAGTAGGGGGCCTCAGTCATTCGGCACTTGGGACTCTTCATAGGGTTGTTCTTTGTGGCATGGCAGTTGATTTCCCTCAGAATGGATGACTCAAGGTCAAACTGAAGCCTCAGTGACGTTTGTCCTAGCCTTGGAAGTCACACTCTTTCATTGCCACAATAGCCGGTAGGTTAAATGAGGTCATGTAGGTCATGTGTTGGTACTATCCAGTGTGAGAGGGGATTATTCAAGGGCATGAATCCCAGGAATTGAAACCCACGGAGCCATCTTGGAGACTTCCTGCCATAGTCATTATACACCAACATCAGAAGTTTGGCCTTTTCCATATGAACTTTTAAAATATATCCAACTTAAGTGGTCATATCTTTGAAATCATAGATTTGATGTGGTCTTTATATTAATTATCATGTGATAATTTCCAAAAAAATATATAACTATTAAAACAAAATACATTTTTTTCTTGTGTCTCCTAATAGCAACTCAAGCATAACCAGGGTTATATGTACCACCCCTCGGAAAACACCACCAGCCACAAACTTGAGCTGATCTTGCTTGAAGGAGATCCTTATAAGTCTAGTGTAAGTCAGGAGACATTTGTTTCACGTGACATCCTCACTTACACTACATGCCCTGGAAGTCTAAGACAATAGTACTCAGGGGTAGACTACCACACTACAACCAAGTCCATTTGCTACAGTGGTTATAACTGTCACTTGCCAGCTATCTTTTGTAATTACTTAAAACAGACAGTTTAAAGAACTTAACCATAAGGGTAAAGCAGATTGTTCTCAGGACATAAAACTAAACTCACCTTATTATGTATTGTTATACTGCTGTCCACTCTCATTACCGAAGGCCGTAAAGCAATTTTAACTATTCCCTGGAATGTCACCAGCAATAAGTGTTTTTGCTTTACTGTTCTGGTGAGCTGAATGTAATAGTTATATTTTAGAACTCTTACAGCTGGGAAATCTAGAAATGGCTCTGGTCTTTGTGAATTCATTAAAATATTTGGTTTGAGTAACCTTAGTGTTACCTTAAGTACGGTTGGGGAAATCATGTCATAATCACTGAATTTTATTAGCCACCAGCCCTTTTTAATCATAAAATGCGATGTTCTGAAACTGAGAGCCTGTTCTGTCCCATGCTGGTGACTTTATCACTTCTCTTGGCGGTGTGTCCATGAGCCCCATTATGCTTTCCTGGGGGTGCTGTATTTGCTGGCGTCCTTCATGGCCAAAGGTGACAATATGAACAATGTAAAGTGTGGCTGGTGGGAAGAATCTCTATGCTGAGTACACACACTATTTCCCATACTTAAGCCTACTAAGACTGGGACCATTCGCAGGGTCAAGTTTCTCTGGTTTTTATCTTATACCCATCAGCTTTACATTTTTATTTCATTCGAGAAGAAAATAATCTCTTTTACTTTAATTCTAAATTCCGATCTGAATGAATATACCTATTCTATTGTTAGTTTTCTTCCTCCCCACCATTCTCCTTCATAAAAAGGGAGGCATTGTGGAGAATGGCAAGGCAGTATACATATCCACCATGCTAATGCAGTTGTCTTCCAGAGTCTTCCCTTTTCCTTCATCAGTTTCCTTTTATTAGGAAATTTAACTTCCGAGAATAAATGTTTTGCAACTTAAAACTACATATGCCCAGCTTCTGTTTCCTTAAGACTAGGGAGAGAGAGATCAGCCTGGATTATTCTGGAGAAAGTTAATACCTGATCTTTGTTATGCTCAATGTGACTTGGGCATTTTTGAAGGCAATTTATGCAGTTATTATTTTCCTTTTCCTTTATAATGAAGTAGGAAGTGCAGGAGGTCTTCATCATCAAACACTCATTTTAACGAAAGCTAAATTAAATAAAAGAGACGTAAGGCTATAAGAGACCACTGTGTAGGTATCTAAGAAAAAGAGTCCGTCCAAGTAGCTCTGGAGCTAAAAGTGGATCTGAAGGTCATGCTCGGGGATTGTTGCTTCTGTCTCTCAAATACCATGTGTTTTCTGTCATCCTTGTTTCTGTCTTTGCTTCTCAACTCTCAAGCAGCTTCTTCTTCTTGCCACTGGCCCCTAACCCCTTACGCTACATGCTTGTTTCAATGCCAGCAGTCATCGCGCTAATATCTCTGCGCGTCGTCATTCACATCAGAGAAAAAGAAAGAAATCTGAATGTTATTCATACTTTCTCTGTGTAGATTCTAAGGAAGATGATATTAATGATAACGTCTCCTGAATGGGATGAGGAATATGGAAATGCAAAATTACACGTGGAGAGAGATTTTTTAATTGTACTGGGAAAGAAAAGGGAAAGTTCAAAGATAGATGAATTATCTTCACTGCCAGTAAGAAACTTGGTGAGCCTTTCAGAAGGACATACGTGTTTAATCAGGAATTTCGTCAAGTTCTGTTGTGTGTCGCCTAATGGAGCTGCCTTGTTTTGTTTCCCCATCATGTCTTCTGTAAGATCTAGTTTTGCTACCCTCTGTATGACCAAGATTGGATTGCTCACAACTACTTTCCTAGCTTTATTTCCCAGAAGTCATCCTTACATACGCAAAGCCCAGCTAGGATGAACGGGTTTGTAGATTCCCCTTGTTTTTCCATACTTCTGTGACTTTGCTCGTTACTCTACCTCTTCCGAAGAAATCCCTTGTATCGGTTTCAACAGCTACTTTACATCAAGACCAAACTCGAATGCTACTTTCTCCAGCAAAATTAGCCTTTCCTTCTCAAGTCTTAACAGCACTTGGTTTTGTGCCCTGCACTAAACATACCGATAGCACGCCTTATCTGCCCTATCAGACTGAAGAAGCATCTTAGTCACCTCTCAAATTCTCCACATATGAAGTCAAGGACAGTGCATGCCATATGAGCATTCAATAAATGTTTCCTGAATTGAATAAAAAGGTCAGTAATTTAGTTCACTGTGTGGTTTGCACACAATGTGTTCTTTTTTAAAAAAAAATTATATTTTTTTGCATATGGTGTGTTCTATCCAGATTTTTATAATACTGTCAAATAGTAGGCTAAAACATGTGCACTTAAATAAATGCATTTCCATGATGAAGATATGTTGGCTTCTTGATGATAAAGTAATAAGCTTTCATCTCCCTGCCACGGCATGTCCTGAAGATAAATGGGAGCATGAACATGCAAACACTTTGGGAAGTGAAAGCATGCTATTGTAAGTAAAGGATATTGTTTATTTCTATAGCTACTATATGGAGTAAGATAGGATCCCTATCACTCAAATGGCTCTCTGTACCGTGGGGTAATCATGATGGTTTTGGTTAATCTGAACCCTCCCAGTCAATGCTACTCAAATTGTGAACACTGGACCAGTGCCAATCCATGAACAGAAACGCTGGGACTAAGCATTTAAAAACTTTTATAGCAATTTGATAGAACAATAGAACTACTGAATTTAATAATAGAAATGTGGCTTATGTCTCTACACCTTTGCTTTATTAGTTTCATTTTGCTAGTAATCATTTCCACTGTTGTATAATATAATTGATCCACAACAGCCTGAAAACAAAAACAAAACATCAGAAAAGCTGGACCTTCAATGTAGACAGTTAGAGAAGCACTGCTCTAAGTCATTCTCACCAGAACAAAGATACCCACTCGTGTACATGGCAGTTCTGGGAAAAAGATGAAGATAAACTTGTAGATATTATGAGATACTAGTATCAGCAAAATACCAATAAAAGTTGATATTAAAAAAAACAATACAGTGAATGATAATGAGAAGACTCCGAAATATGACCGTTCTGATTCATAGTATTGATTTTGATCAAAGTCTTTCTAAAACCTTTTTGTGCAGCTTTAACAACCCTCTATGCAAACTCCTCTTTCCAGTATACGGGCTTACATTCTGGAACTTTTAGAGAAAATAACATTCTCTCCTATTGTTACATAAATTTGGGGGTTGTGTTTGCTTACAAAAAAACTTTAATGCACCCATTTAATTAACATTAACAGTAATTCCTCAGTCATCTATACGTCTTCTCTATGAAAAATTCCTTCATGAAGTCAATAAAGTCGGTGTTTTAAATACAACAGAACTTTGTAATCTGTTACTTTCTCACCAATTTGACACTGACTTTTTAATGGAAAGTTTTCTTAACATAAGTCAGGACAGTATTTTTTTTTTTAGGATTTTTATATTTATTTATTTATTTATTTGACAGAGAAAGAGAGCACAGGAGAAAGAGAGAAAGCACAAGCAGGGGGAGTGGAAGAGGGAGAAGCAGGCTCCCCACTGGGCAGGGAGCCCTACTCGACTTGGAGCTCCATCCCGAGACCCTGGGATCATGACCTGAGCCGAAGGCTTAACTGACTGAGCCACCCAGGCGCCCCAGTTGGGACAGTATTTTGAGCAAACAGTATGTGGTTCCTTTAGTCAGAGCATCTTGTTTTTCCAGATTACCAAGACAACACATTCTACAGGGGTTTAGAAAATGTTCTACAGATTTCTCATTCTATGGAAACCAGTACTTGCCAATGCCTTAAAATTTAATATTCATAAATCACACTGCAGATTTTGATTTTAGGAATCTTAGAATCATTGTTTAGATTAGATCACGAAATCAGAGGGTAGGTGCTGGGTAAGGTGTCAGGTTTTGTATTGAACCTTATGGGGTAGAATCGCTCAGAAGCAGTTCTTAATGCTTATGAGGCAGAGTCCTTGGCAATGCATCGATCTAGGCACAATAGGAGGGGTTTTTTGATCCATTTATAATGTAACTTTAACTGTCCTATATTTCATTTCAGTTTTCTTTCCTTCCCCTGCTAGGCAAATCTGGCCCCGGATGTTCAGGCCCTATGTGAACTGAAGTTAGTAACCTCAGCAAGCCCTGCGTTATGGTCCTCTGGGGTACACACTCCATTTCTATCCTTTCCCTACTACTTTCAGACTCAGATTATCTTGACTCATTTTGCAACATGGGCTATATTTCTTCAGCTTTTTTTTTTTTAAAGGAATGCTTTATGAAGATGACGATATTCCAATAAAGAGAAAATCCGTTTCCTGCTAACCAAATTGCTTCCTACAATACATTCATCTGTTCTAAATAATGTGTATTTAAAATTACCTCTTTTATAACTGTGGGGTCAGAGGAGTAGAGAAAGTCTGGGTTAGTCACTAGAAGTTCTGAAAGCTTTGCTGATTTTTAAAATTCTTTAGTTCAGTAAGCAGAGTTAAATCCAAGGATACAAATTTTGAAAAGAATGGGACAGCATGTTGATTTTTCCCCTTATCTTTGCCTCTTGATCTTGCTATCTTAGGAATCCTGGATGACCTTTTCTTGAATGTCTTCCTAGTCTGACTTTGCTCCCGACTTTCGTCCCAAAGCACATTATCCCTCACTGAGCCTCCTTCAGCCATGAGTTCATCTGCAGCTGTTGCAGAGCGGTCTCTCCACCTACACACCTTTGGCCCTTGGAGACATTTCCAGACACCCCCATTCAGCACGCCATCTCTCATCGGCCCTCCAATTTTCCTGCCTCTACCCTTCCTCCCAATGGCAGATCCACCACATCTGATCCTGGATTTTTCTCCTTGCCTGCTGCTTAGGTGTGATGTTTTGCTCTTCCCTGATCTCTCCCTGTCCTTATTGAAAATTCAGCCTCCCTAAACACATAGTATCTAACTCACCTCCACTATCACCCCATTCCCTTTTTCTTTTAAATTCATGTGTACTCCCAAACCCAGTTCTGGCTTCAAATGCCTGGGAGGGAAATCCAGATACCTTGAAATATTATCAGCCACATTTATAACAAAACCAAGAGCCTGAGAGTTTAATGATTTCAACAGTGGCCAGCCTTTCTTTGGTTCGTCCTTTCGCTCTCTCTTGTCCATGGTTAAATTGTGAGTCCTATTTTGCTGAATGTAGTTGTATTAATGACATTGCTTTACCTACACTTGACTACATCCTAGAACTTAATCCTGGAAACTCATGCCCCATTGGAAGCAAGCGGAGAGGCAGTCAAGCCTGATGAGTCTTGTGGCTTATTGACAAAGATACTTGAAAATACTTCCACCATCTCTGCTTATCTATCCTTGACTTTTCAAAAAAGGTACCAGTTTAAACTTGAGGGCATTATGCTAAGCGAAATAGGTCAGACAGAAAGACAAATACTATGTGATCTCACTTACACGTGGAATCTAAACAAGAACAACAACAACAAACAACAGCAAGCTTATAGGTACAGAGAACACATTGGTGGTTTCCAGAGGCTGGGAGTTGGGGGTGGTCAAATGGGTGAAGAAGTCAAAAAGGTACAAACTTCTAGTTATAAAATAAGTCATGGAGATATAATGAACAGCATGGTGACTCTAGTTAATAATACTGTATCGAATATTTGACAGTAGCTGAGAAAATAAACCTGAAAAGTTATCTCAAGAAAAATATTCTATACAGGTGGTGACGGATGTTAACGAAACTTATCGTGGTGATAATTTCACAATATATACGAATATCAAATCCTTAGATTATATGCCTGAAACTAATATAGTATTGTATGTCAATTCTGCCTCGATCAAAAAACAATAAAAATTTTTTAAAGTACCAATTCAGAAACCTGAAACACCATTTCCCACAGTGCTTAGCACTCTCTGCCCTCTTGAGTCTGATGTCTGCACCCTGTCTGCCTGTTGGCATCCTATGTGCGTATATCGTGTGGCACCAGCAGCAGCTGCTCCCTATGGCAAAGCAGCTGTGAAAGCTGATCAGCCAGGATTTTTCACTTGAATCAGTTTAAACTGAGCACACAAAGATGTGGCAGACACAACTAGACACGTTTTCTAGCCATTTCTTTCAAATTTACCGTCTTAGCCTTATGCTTGGAGCAGCATGTTTGGTCTGTGCCTTGGGTATTAGGAAGAAGACCAAAAGCCTCCTGTCACTAATAACACCCTTTTCTACATTAACCCTTCAACTCTCAAAAAAATTTTTTGAGAACAGATAGAACTGGCTTCCCCGGGGTCTGGCTTCTCTCTCAGTGGATGACACTATAACACATTTTATCTTTTTGAAGTGAGCAGTCTGTCAGTTTCAACACATCATTTCTCTCACCCTCCCATATTTACATCTGTAGCCAAAACTGATTCTTTTCACTTACCAGTAGCTCGTAAAAGAATTAGGTTCTTTATCGATCTATCCACTTATCTATCATCTGTCATCTATTGATTTAATATAACCACTGCCTTGTCATCTGTTTTAAATGATTTCATACTCTTTCTGTTCTACTCACCCTGAGCCTGACCATTTGACTCCTCTTTCCTTCAACCTTGCTCTCTCCTGCTTGCTTTCACCAGGCTATCCAAGACTGTCTTGCTTTGCTGTTCCCTCCCATTTCTGTCTGTCCCTGTGCTCCTAGGTTAACATAATCCTATTTGAGTCTTTCATTTTATTAACACTATCCCCTGTGAGCCTTGCTTCTGACTGGTTCTATGTCGGAGATGTTAGTCTTCTCAAATCACCTGGACAGATCACCTATATAGGTCATCTATACAGATCACAACTGTCCAAGAAGAAGGAACTGGATCCTGTCCACCAGTCTCATCTTGGCAAGTGTACCAGGGGAAGCCCCTTGAGTGGGATCCCAAGGGTCCAATACCTATGTTTATGTGTGCTTCATAGTGTGGGCTGTATTCTAAGTGCTACGCACATATGCATTCATTTAATCCTTACAACACTGGGAGACATGGAGCATTATCATTCCCATTCACAGGTTAAGAAATTGAGGCACAGAGGGTAAGTGACTTGCTGGTCATACAACTCATTAGGAAGAAAGCAGTCTTGAAGTAGGCAATTGAGCTCCAGAGCCTGCGCTCTTCACCACCACGCCATAAAACAGGGTTTCAACATCCAATATTTCTGCTTTCTATCTCTTCTCCAGGTCCCATGAGCTTCTTCTACAGTCCCAGGCTTCCCATTCGGCCTCATTCTGCCAGGGGAAAAGAAAATTCTCTCTCGAACTCATGAAATCTTATGACTTCCTCTTTACTCACCACACTTTCATTTCTTTGTACAAATTGAACTTGTTTCCTTTATCTCCGTGGCTTTCCTCCAGATCCTAGCTTCCAGTTCGCTTGACCAAATATAGACATTTGCACTCCTCTTACTGATGTTTCTCATCACGAGGTGCAACGACAGGGAGAACACGGGCTGCGAGGATGCTCACAGCCCTCTTCTGAGCTCCCAACTCTTGAGAGGCTAGAATGAAGTTCCTGATTTTCCTCTTTGGGTCATTTGTTGACCATTACATGGTTAAGTCATTTTAAAGCACAGAGGACTGTTTGTAAGCCTTTACCTTCTCAATATGGCTGAAATTCGAGCACACAATGAGGCGACCTCTGAACCAGAGCAGCCAGGATGGCGGCAAAGAAAGGAGCACAGCAAATGGCAGGAATTTCAACAATTTAAGTGATTGAATAAAATGTTTAATTTTCAGAAAGTGAACATTGAAACTTGATAATCCAGTAGCCAAATGCGGTGCAAAAGTTTAGTGGCATGAACTGAAAAGTCTCTGCCTGATGTCAAGCTACATGACTCCTCCTCATAAAAGGGCAGGGTTCCTCTTTTCTACTTTCCCTTTGTTTTTGTAATGACCAGCAGGGACTCACTTGGTGATATTGAGGCAGCCCTGATTCCTCTTTATTTTTACCTCCCCCCTCCAATCCATCAACTTAAAACCTTCTTTCCCTGGCTTACAGAGCCGAGCAAGTCCTGGCCCCTGGCTGCTTGGATCTTCCCTATCACCTCACATTTGACCCACGCTAGCCTGTTTGCTGCTCTGTGATCTTCTCAAGTCATTTTGTTTCCTGCCTTAGGACCTTTCTCACTAGCTTTTTTCTCTGTTCAAGATGCTCTCTCCCTTGATCTTCCCACGGCCCAGCCATTCCTGTAGTAGGAGCCTTCCTGAACCATTCAATCTGAAGTAACTGTCCGGCCGTCCTACCACATAGCCGTATGTGAATTTTCAGGGTTGCACTAATTTTAGTCATAAGACTTTAAATTGGGAATCCTTACTTAAGTTTTAGCTGAGTTCATAAAACAAGAGGTGAAAATACTTCAGTATTCTAAAAGGAGGTGTTAGACTGCCTATACAGGACTTTTCAAGGAGGTAGACAGCTGGTTTTGCAACTCTTGGTTAACTGCTAATCTGCAGTCTACCAAATGGATTGGTGGGGTCAAAAGAGATATTGAAGATTAAAAATTAACTTTCAGACGGAATTGATGGTGTGCTATGAGCTACCCCCTCAATTTATACACTGAAAAGTAGGGATGGGGGTGCATCCCCCCCTCTTTTCTGCCTGCTGCAGAAACTTTGGTAAGACTACTCAGTGATCTTGACCTATGTCCCCTCGAGTCACGGAACTGACCCACACCTAAAAATGTCTAAAAGTAAAAGACTAGCTGCTCTGACAGACAGTAAGGAAGAACAGGCTGAGTCCTTGAGTCGAGAGTGGTCTAGACCTCCAGAATTTATTATGACAAAGGACATATGAGTGTTTCCTCTTGACCAAATGATGGTGACAGGAGAAAGCCCCAACCTGGAGCCCTTTTAAGTCCCACCAAATGGGCTGCGTGTAGGAGAAAAGTGACTTTTATTTTAGGATCAAACTACAATAATTTTGTTGCTAGAAGATTGAAATCACTTCACATCAACCTTTAAAAATTAAACTCCATCTTTAATAACAATTGTTAAACCCTAACAATAGTTCCAATGACTTCCATGTAAACACCAGACTGGGATCTTCCCCTAAACCCGTGTGTCATCAATTCAGTCAAGAAATAGTTATTGAGCTGTTTCTACAAGATAACAGATCATGTTCAACTCCTGAGAACAGAGCTTGAAACAACCCAAAGTGCCTGTTTTCATCTAAACAAAGCTCTTTTTTGACAGTGATAGCTTCTGTGGTAATAATTAGGACACTTGATAGTACAGTTTTCCAGTCTTGCCTGATAATGACTCACCCAGGTGGCTTATTAAAAATACAGATTCCTGAGCTTGTCTCCTGGAACTGCTGATTGATGACATCTGGGGTGAGTCCTACAAATCCATTATTTTACACATGGCCCAGGTTTGTCTTATCAGGCAATTGTAGGAGGCATTTGATAGAGAATCCCAGGGTAGGGGTGGTCTGCAAAAGTGTACGGAGGAGTTGGCGTTTGATTTGAGGCCCAAATGCAGAGAAAGTATGGGGGAGGTGGAATCCAAGCAGAAGGAACAGCAAAAGCAAAGACCCCAAGCACACTATGAGGTTGCTGGCTTTCAGGAGCACAGAAAGCCAGTAAAATCACAGATTTACCAATTAGAGAAAGCTTGGCCAAATGAGGTTAGACAGGAAGGCAGAAGCTATGCCAAGGAGTTTGAAAGTTTTCTAAACTCAGGGGGCAGCTGTTGGATAATTTTAAATAGAGGAATGACAATCTGATAAACATTTCAAAAAGATGTATTCAAAACCACTCTTCATCAGAATGGGACCTGAGAATGTGCTTCAAAATCACCTGGAATGATTTCTTTAAAATGCAGTTTCCTAGCCTGTATGCCAGATCTTTTGAACTAAGGCCCAGACTTCTCTACTTTGGACAAGCATGCCAGGCCTGAAAGCCTCCGACTAGAACCCCCACGTGGACCTGACTCTATTTTAATAATACAATGGCCAGTCTTGAAGTAGTGGGACTATTACTTAATTCCTGAGGATCTTGTGAAATGCTTTTAGTGAATATATAAGTGAATGGCCAAATCTTTGATATTTAAAATGTAACTGCAGGTGCCTGGGTGGCTGGGTGGGTTAAGCTTCTGCCTTTGGCTCAGATCATGATCTCAGGGTCCTGGGATCTAGTCCCACATTAGACTCCCTGCTCAGCGGGGAGTCTGCCTCTCTATCTCCCTTTGCACCTCCCCTGCCCCGCTCCTACTTGTGCTCTCCCTCTCTTTCTCTCAAATAAATAAATAAAATCTTTTAAAATAATTAATTAATTAATTAAAACATAACTGGCTTTTTAAAAAAGTCAGGTATCTTATAAACCAATTGGAATAATAAGTATGATTATTAGCAGTTCTTACATACTTCAGTTATTCCCTAAACAAAAAAATTTAGGCTAGAGTTTTTATCATTTTCATTAATATATGAATATAATAATCTGGCTTCTCTAATTTACCTAGATCTGGTTAAAAAAAGTATCATCACAGGAGATTACTGATGAGTTATAGAAGATTATTGATTTTTACAGATTATGAAAGGTAACAGAGCAAAAATCATGCTTGAATAGTTTTCGTTGCTTAATACTCAGAGTTTGGTCACATTTGTGTAGCATCTGTCATCCGTAATGGTTGAGGGGGAAAAACATATAAATCAAGGCAAAACCCCAAAGTTATACTATCAGAGTTTTTCTTCTAAAATTTACCCCATATACATAGACGTGGAGAGTTTCTGCATTTATATATAGTATAGTATTTTGATGATTGCAAGTGCCCCTTTTTCCCTTAGGATCAAGAGAAATGCTATGAAATATAATAGCAATCTGTAAAACTTGGAAGAAAATAGATAATCAAATGTGTATTAAGATATGCTCTGGGTTATAAAAAAGACGATGCAAATAGGAGTGATATATGAGAAGCAGTATGATTTATAATTAAAAACTAAAACTTTTTTTAAATTCTTGGGAATAGCATAGACCGGTTCATAAAAAAACTATTTCCAGTGTAAATATACATCATTTTCACAGGTAATATGCAAAGCATTAAATGTAACTAGATCAGTTACAAGCCTGTTCCAGACTAGGAAAATGCTACATCTTACTTTATCATCAGAGATTAACACACAGTGGACCTTCAGTAAATGTTTCATGAATGACTGAATGGTTGTCACAGTTGATATATATCATGAAGTTAATGTGACCAAGTTCATGTTCATTCAACTGAACATATCTGCTTTCTCGGCACCAAGAGACATTATCTCTTTATTTCTAACTGGAAACCTACTGTATCCTTTTTCCATCACCTAATTTATTCATTGGTCACAAAAGAAACTGGGCAAGAAAATGCATCTGTCACAACTTTCCAACAAAAATTGATAGTGTTATATGCCAAGACCAGAATAAGTATATAAGTATATATATGTATATCCAGATCTAAGTAGATAGATACACACACACGTGCATATATATATATATATACACACACACACACATACATATGTATGAATCTGTATGTCTATAAATTTAAAAAGGTATGGATCTATATTTTATAATTACATATATAATATATATTATTAATAATAACTTGTATGATTTCAAAAGAGAAAAAGTTAAGGCCCATTATCATAGGCCTGATACACATTACTGGATTTTGAATGTGTGTTCCAAAGAGATTGCACTGAAGAGCTAAATATATTTAAAGCTAATAAAAATAAAAGGCTTTTTGAAAAAAAATTATGTTGAAGCTCTTTACACAACCACTTTATTCCACTTTCTGTCAAAGCTTATATGCTTCCAAGGGAGTACAGTAATTTGTGCATTTTCTATTTTTAAATCATTCATTGTTCTAGTTAAATATTATGAGTGTATGCCAATTCCCAAAAAAGTCATGCAGAGATAGTAGGTGCAATTGTGTTGTACTCAAAATAAATTCATGGTTAAAGCAAATATTTAACAACTGTCAAATACTGGGTTGCATGTAGAAAAACTAATCCTGTATAGCTCTGGTAAATTAAAACTTCAAACCAAACGTTCCTTCTGTGCTTTATAATTAGAAAACCAAATGAGGAACTTTTCTGAGCAGCCTGGTTTAAGAAACCCACCTGTTTTCTCTTTAGAAAAAACTATATTTCTGAAGTTAATATGTTTAAGTAAAGGATTTAATTGACCCAGAAAACTGGAATTTAATTGTACAGTAAGAATGACCCTCTCACATTTAAATATTACCATGTATGTTTGTGACATCATGTAATTTGATAAATGGCTTATCAGGCATTAATTATAAATTATATGCACTAAAAAAGAATCAAACTCAGGTTAGTCAAAGGAGACATCACCTGAGGAATGCCAGCCATCCCATGGATAGCCTCATATCCAACAACATTTATATTTTCTCCACATCAGCCACCCTGGCTTCATCCGGGACCTTGTCAGCTTTCAGAAGAGCTGTACTGAAATACTAAACTTGGGGATTCAGCTCTCTGATCACCAGCCCCCCACGATTAGCGTCCCCACATCTGTCTTCAGTCTTTCAGGGACAGTTTCTTGACTCCTCTCTTCTCTATTGCTACCGTGCCTGTCCATATAAATTCCATGCTTCATTATTTCAAATACTTGCTTCCTAATTCCTCAGCTCTTTTCTCCTGTTGTCCTTCAGTCTGAGTACTTAGAAAAACCCCACCTTGGCCAACCTAATTCTTCATCTTTTCTGAAAGAATACCCATGTTACTCAGTGCCTCCGGAGGAACTTCGTACATACTTGTAGATTGGTGCCAGCCCAAATTTGCAGACTCAACTGTGTTCTCAGAGAGTTCTGACAAACTCCCTCACCCTTTTTTCAAAATACTTCGAACTTCTCTTTTCTTCTTAAATCTCCAACTTCATCACTTACTCTCACTTTCATCAGGTGACCTTGCTTTCATCTTCATGAGGAAAAGAGAAGCCATCAAAGTAGAATAGCTTCAATCTTGCATTCTGATTACAGACTTCCCACATGTCAACCTTCCTTTCCCCCTTCCCTCCTATGATGATGGGAGGGGGTCTCTTCTGTCGAAGACTAGCCTTTCTATTAAGGAGGTTCTATTTCCTCTCACCCTTTAGAGGGCCATGCTCCAATTTCTAGTTTCCTTTTTCCCCCTGTATCCTTAAAATAATTTTCTATACTGGCCTATTTTCACAAATAATGAAATGATTACTTCAAGTCTTCCCAACATAAAAAGAAAACCTCTCCATGTCTTTTTCTGTGGCCCCTACCTCCTCTCTGCATCCTTTGATAGCTAAACTTTTTGAAAGAATACTTGCCCTTTCCTCTTTCTCACCTCCCACTTACTCTTTGATGCCCCTATGTTCTGGCTTTTGCCTTCACCACACCCCTGAAAGGACTCTCACCAAAGTCACAAATGACCATTGTGTCAATCAAGGTTTCAGTAGGAAAGAGATGAGACATTCGAGGTGGAATAATTTGGACAGAATGTCATAAAGAGATTAAAGGCCTTTGAGAGAGCATAGTGAACCCTCAAGAGATGGCACAATATTCCAGAGCTAAACAATGCAGGAAGCTCTTGCCCACACTACCCCAAAAGAGGTAAGCAGAACTAACTGCCTGACAGGAAAGGTGACCTTTAGTCGAGGAATGCATAGCCTGCAGCTAATCCGCAAAGCGGCAGCTGAGGTACAAATATCCCCTTTCACTCTTCTCCCTTATGTCCTCCTTCTCATCCCTGCCAGTGCACACCATTGGTCTAACTCAAACAGGAGATAGAATGCATACAGTTCATTGATGTCATTCATACTGGTCAAACTTCTGGGTGTGAAACAAGCTGAAGAGGGACGAAAGCAAACAGAATGTGACCAGCACAACATTATTGCTAAATCTATTATGCAGCTTTCCATCTTTATCTTACTTAGGCTCTTGTAGTACTTAAAAATGCTGGCCTCTTCTTGCAACTCCTTTTTGCGTGAAGCTTCCATGCCACTGAAATCTTCTCCCTCATCTCCCTACCCTATACCTTCTTTTAAATGCTGGTGCTCCTCAGGGCTGTGGCTCTTCAAAGGCTGCTTTTCTCTCATTGTCCGTCAGTGGACTCATCTGTTCTTAGGGCTTCAGTCGCCATCTGTAGCTTCAGGATTCTCAAGAATATATTTTGAGCCTGGATCTTTGCCCGAAGCCCTCAGGGCTACTTCCTCATCTGCGTATTGTGCATCTTACTAAGACATCTCACAGATACCTCAAAATCAACTTGTCAAAACTTACACCATCATGTCTAGCCTCAGATTCGTTCCGTTTGTGCTTCTTACCGTAGCGCAGGCGCACCTCATGTTTGCACTTTGCTTTATTGAGCTTCACAGATAACTTTTTTCTTTTTTTTCTTTTTATTTATTCTTTTTCATTGAAGGCTTGTAGCAACCTGCCATTGAGCAAGTCTACTGGCACTATTTTTCCAAAAGCATTTGCTCATTTTGTGTCTCTGTATCACATTTGGGTAATTCTCACAGTACTTTGTACTTTCTCATTATTATTGTTAAATTTGTTGTGGTGATCTCTGATCAGTGATCTTTGATGTTACTCCTCTGATTGCTTTGGGGCACCACACACTGCATCCAGGTAAGATGGCGAACTTAATCGATAAATGTATATGTTCTGAGTGTGCCACTGACCAGCCATTCCCTGTCTCTTTCCCTCTCCTCAGTCTTCCCTATTCCCTGATACACAGAAATATTGAAATTAGGCCAATTAGAAATCCTACAAGGGCCTCTAAGTGTTCAAGTGGAAGAAAGAAAGTTACACATCTTTCACTTTAAGTCAAAAGGTAAAAATGGTTAAGCTTAGTGAGGAAGGCATATCGAGAGCTGAGATGGGCCAAAAGGTCTCTTATACCAACAGCTAAGTTGTGAATGCAAAGGAAAGGTTCTTGAAGGAAATGAAACATGCTACTGCAGGGTACACACAAATAATAAGAGAGCTCCATATTGGCAATATGGAGAAAGTTTTAGTGGTCTGGATAGAAGATCAAACCGGCCACAACATTCCCTTGAGCCAAAGCCTAATTCAGAGCAAGGCCCTAACTCTCTTCAATTCTCTGAAGGCTGAGAGAGGTGAGGAAACTGCAGAGGACAAATTGGAAGCTACCAGAGGTTGTTCATGAGGTTTAGGGAAAGAAGCCGTCTCTGTAACGTAAAAGTGCAAGAGGAAGCAGCAAGAGCTGATGTAGAAGCTGCAGCGAGTTCTCCAGAAGATCGAGCTCAGATCATTCATGAAGGTGGCTGCACTAACCAGCGGATGTTCAGTGTAGATAAAACAGGCTTCACTTGGAAGAAGATGCCATTGAGGACTTTCATAGCTAGAGAGAAGTCAGTGCTTTGGATTCAAAGCTTCAAAGGACAGGCTGACTCTCTTGTTAAGGGCTAACATAGCTGGTTATTGTAAGTTGAAGCCAATGCTCATTGGTCATCCCCAAAATCTTCAGGGCCTTAAGAATTTTGCTCAATCTATTTTGTGCTCTGTAAATGACACAACAAAGCCTGGATAACAGCACATCTGTCTACAACATGATTTACTAAATATTTTAAGCCCACGGTTTAGATCTACTTCTCAGAAAAGAAGATTCCTTCCAAACTCTCACTGCTCATTGACAATGCACCTGGTCACCCAAGAGCTCTGCTGGAGATGCACAATGAGATTAATGTTGTCTCATGCCTGCTAACTCAACATCCTTGCTGTAGCCCACAAATCAAGGAGTGATTTTGACCTTCAAGTTGTATTATTAAGAAATACATTTTGTAAGGCTATGCAAAATAGTCCTCAGATAGTGATTCTTCTGCTGGATCTGAGCAAAGTAAATTGAAAACCTTCTAGAAAGGATTCACCATGCTGGATGCCACTAAAAACATTTGTGGTTTATGAGGGGAGGTCAAAATATCAATATTAATAGGACTTTGGGAGAAGTTGATTCCAACCCTCATGGATGGCTTGGAGGGATTCAACATTTCAGTGGAAGAGGTAACCGCAGATGAGGTGGAGACAGCAAGAGAACCAGAATTAGAAGTGGAGCCTGAAGATGTGACTGAATTGTTGCAAACTCATGATAAAACGTTAATGGATGAGGAGTTGCTTCTTATGGATGAGCAAAGAGTGATTTCCTGAGATGGAATCTACTGGTGAAGATGCCACGAAGATTGTTGAAATGACAGCAGAAGGTTTAGAATATTGTGTAAACTTAGTTGACAAAGCAGCAACAGGGTTTGAGAGGATTGACTCCAATTTTGAGAGAAGCTGGGTGCAATGCTATCAGCAGCATCACATGTTACAGAGAAATTGTTTGTGAAAGGAAGAGTCCATTAAGGCAGCAAACTTTATTGTTGTCGTATCTTAAGAAACTGCCACAGCCACCCTAACCTTCAGCAACCACCACCCTGATCCGCCAGCAACTATCAACATGGAGGCAAGACCCTCCACCAGCAAAAAGATAACTCTCTGAAAGCACAGATGATAGCATTTTTTTTAGCAATAAAGTATTTTTAAATTAAGGCACATACATTTTTTTTAGCCTAAAGCTACTGCACACTTAATAGACTACAGTATAGTGTAAACATAACTTTTACATCTACTGGGAAACCAAAAACCTTATTGGACTCATTTTCTGGCAATATTTGCTTTATTGCAGTAATCTGGAACTGAACCAGCAGTATCTCTGAGGTGTGCCTATAAATGACACCATCATTCTCACAGCTGCCCAAAACAGAAACTTGGGATTCAATCTTGACTTACCACATTTACAATTAATTTGAATTCCTATACTTTCTGCCTCAAATATTCCTCAGTTTTATTGGTTTACCTTCATCCTCACTGGTGCTACTCAAATCTAGGCCACCCTAAACTCATATCTGGGTTCTAGAAGCAGCTTCTTACCTGGTCCTCTGCTTCTCTTCTTGGCCCATTCTGCACCCATCAGCCAGAATGTACTTTGTAAGACAAATCTGCTCACTGTGTTTTTACTTTCAAAACTTCCAAAAGCTCTATATTTTTCTTAGAATAAGCCCAAATTTCTAATCTTGGCTTCAGGATTTATCCTGTCCTTCCTTAGGCACCACTATGCTACATTTCACTAGAACAAAATCTCTTTCACTTATTTAAATAGGATATGCTCAGTTTCACCTTTGAATCTTCACACATTTTTTTGTCTTCTTCTTGGTCCACCACTTGGCCCTTCTTCACCCGGATGGTTCCCGCCTTGCCTTCAGGCCTCAGTGTTAAGGTCACTTCCTTGAGATGCCTTCTCTGGTAAGCAAAGCCTGGCTATTATGTGCCTCTGCTACCCTGTAGTATATTGTATTTCCCACCACGAACCTTGTTTTACCTGCATACATGCCCCTCTAGACTCCACTCAAGGACTGTGTCTTTGATTTTCATTGCTGCATCCCTAGCACCTAACAGAGTCACAGGCATTTTTTATTGAATGAATGAAATTGCCTTTGAGGCTAGGAATGTAACTTACGGAGTAGGAGTAGAGTAGATCATTGACAAAATTAAAAGATGTGGCATCACAGATGGCATCATAATTCTGTCTGAACTTTTATGTTTACTCTGAGGATAGTGGCTTACATAGAATATTCTTAAGTAACAGAGTGATAAGCAGAAGTTGTGTTATAGAGAGGTAAAATAGAGGAGTAGGGGACCCTAATTTTGTCTGGTCCCTGGAATTCAGCTAGCTGGCTATCAAGTCATCTGAACACCTGCAAACTCAACCAGAGATCTAAGAAAAGCATTGCTGCAACTCTACAAATAGAAAAGTAACCATTTTCTGCAAGGTAGGAGATGTGAAGACGTGAATCTGAAGCAATATATGGGAAGATAAACCACGGGAGAGGGAGCCTCTGGCAGCCAACTACCAAAAAGTTATGTAGCAGTGGAGCCCCAAATCGGAACTTTTAGAAGTCTGCTCCAGTGGGGGATGTCCCTGCCTGAAAGGCACTCAGGTGGTGAAGTGCAGCAGAAGCCCAGGTGGGACAGTGTGGTCTCAGGATCCCCAGGGTCACAAAAGGGGGCACGAACTTTCAGCTCCCAGACTGGAGATAGGGGCACCACCATTTTCATCCCCCGAACTGGTATTGAAAGCCTTCAGAGAACAAAAGCCACATAGAGCAATCCAGAGCCGCTTAGACTGAGCCTGGCCCCCTGGCGGGGGGGGAGTGGGGGTGCAATTCCACCTGGGCAAAGACACCTGAGAATCACTGCAACAGGCCCCTACCCTAGAAGACCAGCGGGAATACCAAGTTTACCAATCATACGGAACTGCAAAACTCCAGTGCTAAGGGAAAATTGTATATAGAATTTGTGGGTTTTTTCTCATGATTCTTTAGTCTTTCAGTTTTAATTTTTATTCCTTTTGAGCTAATTTCTTGTTTTAATCAACCGTTTTTTTAATTTTCATTTTTACATTTACTTTTTTAATATATATTTCCGTTTCAGCTTCCTTTCATTGTATTCAATTTTATTTTTGTATATATAAGTTTTTCTTTCTTTCCAATTTTGGGATCTAGTTTCTTCTAACAAACAGACCAAAATATACCCAGGATCTAGTTTATTTTTCTGTTCTGTTCACCTTCTGTTTTATTTTCTTCTCTCTTTTTCTTTTTGTCTCTCTTTTTTTTTCTTTTTTGCTTTCTGATCTCTTCTGATTTGTTTAGTGTATATTTTTCTGGCTTTATTGTTGCTATTTTTGTATTTTTTTTTTCTTTCATCTGTTTTTCTCTGGACATAATGACAAGATGTAAGAACTCACCCCAAAAGAGAACAAGAGGCAGTACTCACTGCCAGGGACTTAATCAATATGGACACAAGTAAGATGTCAGAACTAGAATTCAAAACAATGATTATAAAGATACTAGCTGGGCTTGAAAAATGCATAGAAGACACTAGAGAATCCATTTCTGGAGAAATAAAAGAACTAAAATCTAATCAGGTCGAAATCAAAAAGGCTATTACTGAGAAGCAGTCAAAAGCAGAGGCTCTAACTGCTAGGGTAAACAAGGCAGAAGAGAGAGTCAGTGGTATAGAAGACAAAATGATGGAGAATAAAGCATCTGAGAAAAAGATAGATAAACAACTACTGGATCACAAGCAGAGAATTTAAGAGATAAGTGATACCATAAAGGAAAACAATATTAAAATAATTGGGATCCCAGAAGAAGAGGAAAGGGGAGGGCAGAAGGTATATTGGAGCAAATTATAGTGGAGAACTTTCCTAATCTGGGGAGCCCAGGAGGCACAGAGAACACCCCCCAAAATCAATAAAAATAGGTCAACACCTTGACATATAATAGTGAAACTTGCAAATCTCAGAGACAAAGAGAAAATCCTGAAAGCAGCTTGGGACAAGAGCTCCATAACTTACAAGAGTAGAAACATAAGGCTGGCAGCAGACCTATCCACAGAGACCTGGCAGGCCAGAAAGGACTGGCATGATATATTCAGGGTGCTGAATGAGAAAAATATGCAACCCAGAATACTTTACCCAGCAAGGCTGTCATTCAGAATAGAAGGAGAGATAAAGAGGTTCCAGAACAAACAGAAACTAAAAGAATTTGTGATCACTAAACCAGCCCTGTAAAAAATATTAAAGGGAATCCTTTAAGCAAAGAGAGAGCCCCAAAGTAACAAAGACCAGAAAGGAACAGAGACAATATACAGAAACAGTGGCTTTACAGATAATACAATGGCACCAGATTCATATCTTTCAATAATTACTCTGAATGCAAATAGGTTAAATGCTCCAATCAAAAGACACAGGGTATCAGATTGGATAAAAAACAAGATACATTGATATGCTGTCTATAAGAGACTAATTTTAGACTCAAAGACATCTCCAAATTGAAAGTGAGAAGGTGGAGAACTATTTATCATGCTAATGAACATCAAAAGAAAGCTGGGGTAGCAATCCTTATATCAGACAAATTAGATTTTAAACCAAAGCCTGTAATAAGAGATGAAGAAGAACACTATATCATAATTAAAGGGTCTATCCAACAAGAAGATCTAACAATTTTAAGTATTTATGCCCCTAACTTGGGAGCAGCCAATTATATATATAAATTAATAACAAATTAAAGAATCACATTGATAACAATACAATAATAGTAGGGGACTTTAACACTCCACTCACAGCAATGGACAAATAATCTAAGCAGAAGATCAACAAGGAAACAAGGACTTTGAATGACACACTGGACCACATGGACTTCTCAGATATATTCAGAGCATTTCATCCTAAAGGAACAGAACATACATTCTTGAGTGCACATGGAACATTCTCCAGAATAGATCACATACTGGGTCACAAATCAGGTTTCAACTGGTACCAAAAGATTGGGATTATTCCCTGCATATTTTCAGACCACAGTACTTTAAAACTTGAACTCAATCACAAGAGAAAATTTGGAAGGAGCACAAATACATGGAGGTTAAAGAGTATCCTATTAAAGAATGAATGTGTCAACCAGGAAATTAAAGAAGAATTTAAAAAAATTCATGGAAACAAATGAAAACACAACTGTTCAAAACTTTGGGATGCAGCAAAGGCAGTCCTAAGAGGGAAGTATATCTCACTACAAGCCTTTCTCAAGAATCAAGAAAGATCTCAAATAAATAACCTAACCCTACACTTAAAGGAGCTAACTGGTGAAAGAACAACAAATAAAGCATAAATCCAGCAGGAAAAGAGAAATAATAAAGATTAGAGCAGAAATCAATAACATAGAAACCAAAAGACACTAGAAAAGATCAATGGAACTAGGAGCTGGTTCTTTGAAAGAATTAATAAGATGGATAAACCCATAGCCAGACTTATCAGAAAGAAAAGAGTAAGGAACCAAATAAAATCATAAATGAAAGAGGAGAGATCACAGCCAACACTGCAGAAATACAAACAATTATAAGAACAATTATATATATATATACACATACATACATACACACACACAATTATAAGAACATACTATGAGTAACTATATGCCAACAAATTAGGCAATCTGGAAGAAATGGATACATTCCTAGAGACATATATCTATAAAAACCAAAACATTCAAAAAATGGTGTTGGGAAAATTGGACAGCCATATGCAGAAAAATGCAACTGGACCATTTTCTTATACCGTATATAAAAATAAACTCAAATGGATGAAAGACCTAAGTGTGAGACTGGAATCCATCAAAGTCCTAGAGGAGAACACAGGCAGCAACCTCTTTGTCCTTGGCCACAGCAACTTCTTGCTACACACGTCTCCAAAGGCAAGGGAAACAAAAGCAAAAATGAACTATTGGGACTTCATTAAGATAAAAAGCTTTTGCACGACAAGGGAAACAGTCGACAAAACCAAAAGACAACCTACAGAATGGGAGAAGATATTTGCAAATGTCTTATCAGATAAAAGGCTAGTATCCAAAATCTATAAAGAACTCATCAAACTCAACACCCAAAAAACAAATAATCCAGTCAAGAAATGGGCAGAAGACATAAACAGACATTTCTCCAATGAAGACATACAAATGGCCAACAGACCCATGAAAAAATGCTCAACATCACTCAGCATCAGGGAAATAGAAATCAAAACCACAATGAGATACCACCTCACACCAGTCAGAATGGCTAATATTAACAAGTCAGGAAACCACAAATGTTGGTGAGGATGCAGAGAAAGGGGAACCCTCTTGCACTGTTGGTGGACTGCAAACTGGTACAGCCACTCTGGAAAACAGTATGGAGTTTCCTCAAAAAGTTAAAAGTAGAGCTACCCTACAACCCAGCAATTGCACTACTAGATATTTACCCAAAAGATACAAACAGAGTGATCCAAAGGGGCACGTGCACCCCAATGTTTATAGCTGCAGCGTCCACAATAGCCAAACTATGGAAAGAGCCCAGATGTCCATCAACAGATGAATGGGTAAAGAAGATGTGAGTGAGATAGATTAGATAGATAGATAGATAGATAGATAGATAGATAGATAGATAGATAGATGATAGATATACACACATATATATACACTATGGAATGTTAGTCATCAAAAAAATGAAATCTTAACATTTACAATGATGGGGATGGAACTAGAGGATATTATGCTAAGCAAAATAAGTCAATCATAGAAAGAGAATTATATGATTTCACTCATATGTGGAATTTAAGAAACAAAATAAAGAATCATGGGGGAAGGGAGGGAAAAATAAGACAAAATCAGAGAGAGAGAGACAAACCATAAGAGACTCCTAACTATCAGAAACGAAGTTTTGTTAGAGGGGAGGTGGGTGGGGGATGGGGTAACTGGGTGATGGACATTAAGGAGGGCACGTGATGTAATGAGCACTGGGTGTTATATGCAATTGATGAATCACTAAACTCTACCACTAAACCTAATACTATATGTTAATTAATTGAATTTAAGTAAAATTAAATTTTTTAAAAAAAAGTTGTGTTATAGAGATAGTAATTTTCCTGCTATGTGTGGAATAAACCAAAAGAGAAGAGAACTAGAAGTTAGGAAAACAATTCTGACAAATTTCAGCAAAGTGAGACTTTGTAAGACTGCAAAAAAGGGATACAGCGATGGGAGCTGTTTGAAAATATGAAGAGCAACCCCTGGACATCAAGGGCAAAGTGAAAGAAGAAGGAAAACATGACTATGATTTTGATCCTGGTAACTAAAGAGAATAGTTCTGTCATTTACCAAAATAGGGAAGTTGGAAAGGGGAATTTATTTGAGGGAGACATAAAGAGAATTAGAGACTGTGATAAGGTCATAACTTCTAAGTAGAAATGTTCTAAGAAATGTGATATAGGACGGGACTGGAATAATCTCTGTCATTTCTTAAGAGACAAGACTTTTCTTCTGGTCCTAAAACATGTGCTCTGGCACAAGAGAAGCACTTTAGGACCTGACTCTTTTCCCTTCTGGGTATTTTTGTGGGCTCTTTTGAGTTTCCTTATCATTAGAGAAATCTCATTTCTGTCTCCCAGTGTCTCCAGCTGGTCCCCTGGCATTTCTCCTCTGTCCCTGGTTATCTAGCAAGTCACGTCAAGACTCTTAGCTGAGGCCTCCTTGACCCTCCATTAGCCTTTTTGGGAAGAACCCAAAGAAAACCCCAGACAGCTCTTGTATGTGGTCCCCATCTGGGCCTCTGTCTGTCAGCCATGCAGTTACTTCCAGGAGCAGCACTCTCCTCTGTCACCAGGAGTCACTTCAGCCAGTCACCTGTTCTCGTGAGATCTCAGGCATGACTACAGTCCACCATGTCCCCATAGTTCCAGGAGATACATATGAAACTTCCTGTGTAGCTTCCCTGAAGCCTTCCTCACTCGACTCGGGGTAACAAGGGTATGCCTCTCAACCTCCTTCTCACGAGAAAGAATCGCAAGTACTCTGACGTCTCTCTCTAGGGAATCCTCCTGGAAACTCCATCTTCTCTCTTGAGCTTTTAAGCTTCCTTATAAGCTGGAATCAGGTGGTTAGCTCTGAGTAGCAAAACTTCCAGCACAAGACAAGCAGAAGTGGGTTAGCACCTCACAAGTAGGTGGGAGTACACTTATCACCTCTAATTTAAGCCTCAGCTAAAACCAACAGGAAGAGCGCTGTTTAACATCCTGTTACCAATGAGATGTACATGTATCAAACACTTATCAAAATCGTAAAAGTAGTTTTTGATTGTAAGACAAATCGGGGTCAGTAAGGCTCAGAGAAGGCTAATAAGGAAAACTATGACCAGTAGGATGACAAACTCAAGGTCACGGGACATATGAAACTCATCGAACTCCACCTGTGCTGTTGCTTCTATAGAAACTGTACTTTCAAACCCATATTGCACTTCAGAGAGGAAAATAAACCATGCTCTCCATCTATGAAGCATAATTACAAGAGAAAGAAATGAGTCATATAATTGCATTGCAGAATATTTGCGTGTGTGCTTCGTGTAAAAAACTAGAGAACTAACAAGGGATATTTAGTTCAATAAACGTGCAGTATGTTCCACAAAATTATTCAGGTATTGAAATAGAAGACTACAAATTTCTCCTTCAGCTTTTTTGTTGCTTTCTTTATGTGCAGAAGGACCTACACAATGTGAGAAGAGGCCCCTTTTAAAACCTCATTTCAACCTTGACGTATCACCTCAGAGGGACTGATTTGCTCTTTGGAACATTTTTAAGCTTCGCAACAGTGGCGTATGCACAGAACAAATTACGCCTGGAAAGCTGCATTGTTGGGGGTCGAAATGTGACTCCTCAAAAGATACAGTGAAGTCCTATCCCCTTAGCACCTGTGCATGTGACCTTATTAGGAATAAAAGTCTTTACAAATGTAATTAAGTTAAGATGCAGTCCTATTTGAATAGGGCATGTCCTGATCCAATCTGTGCCATGTCCGTAGAAGTAGAGGAAAATGCCCTGCGAAGGCAAAGACACACAGGAAGATACACGGGGAGGAGGCCATGGGATGACAGAGGCCGAGATGGAAATGCTGCAGCTTTGAGCCAAGGAACCCCAAGGATGGCCAGCCGTCCCCAGAAGCTAGCAAGGGGCAAGGAAGGATTTTATCCAGAGAGGAAGGATGGCCCTGCTGGTATCTTGATTTCAGACTTCTAGCCTCTGGAATGTGAGAGAATGAATTTCTGCTGTTTCAAGGCGTCCAGTCAGTGGTACTTTGTTAGAGCAACCCTAGCAAATATACAGAAATCAAAACTTCAGTTGTGAACTCAGAAAACTGTAAGACAGTTTTCTTCTGAGATCCAGACCCCCACTAAGTAGTCACCTGATGGAGAAAGTTGCTTGGATTGATGGTCTTTTTCTGGAGGAGTGGCATTTCCAGTTTGGGTGCTGATGTATAGACCACTGCTGGAAACAATTGTTGCAGTGCTCGAATTGCTCCTGTCTTTTCTGACTGGAGTATTGATCTAAACAGACCGCAAGCCCCATCGCTCTTTAGCGGTCCTGAAGGGAAACAACCTCATTTCTCAGAATGATGACTGTGTCTTGTAAAATTATTTGTGGGATGCGTATTTCAAAATATTTGCTTTTTCTTGTTGTAGGAAATATTTCTTTGGTTTGGGCAAATTCTGATTCAACATAAAAGTAATTCGGTTAAAATTTCATTCATTTTCATGGTTTGGCAATATACTCACAGCAACCACATTTACCCAAAAAGTGTGTCAACTCAGTGATAACCAGGAAATCTGGGTATTACTCTTACTACAAAAATCCATGAATTAAATAATAACTGTTCACATTAAAATATCTGTAATCATATTTTACATTGTGCTCTTAAGAAGAAGTCATTTATTTGTGCTTGTTTCACAAATTGAAAAATCAAGGAGCCTTTCTTTATGAGACAATGGAAATATTCTAAAATCAGATTGTGGTGGTGGTCTCACAACTCTGTAAGTTTATAAAAATCGCTGAATTGTACACTTAAAATGAGGGAATTTTATGGTGCGCAAGCTGTATGTCAATAACGCTGCTTAAAAAACAAAGATTCTACTCTCCTAGTAGGAAACATCAGTTCTGTCGAAATCCTTGTAGCCGGGGTTTTAGTACTTGACTGGTGATGGTGTTCACATCGCTCTGTAACAGTTCTAGCAAAACAAAGGTGTTTTGTGCATGTGGTGATTTTGTCTTACGCAACGATGAACATGGGTAAACTGGGACTTTGTTGGATGAAAGGAATTCCGGAGACAATGGACCTCCAGAGAGTCAAGAAGTATTTCTCCTGCAATAGCTCTAGAGCCTGGGATTAATCTTTAGAAGACCTTTCAAGGCATTATCTTCACAAGAATTTGCACTGCCCCTAACTACACTCCCACCCCATCCATACACACTGATCACCTGAGAAGGCAAAGCACTTTTCTACTTCTGATCCAAATTTATTAGGGGGAAAGTATCGTCTGAAAAAGTAGAAGCGTATTTGGTCTATAAACCAATGGTACCCAAGAGTTGCCTTCTAGAGAGCCTACTTTATTTTAAAAGAAGGAGGGATTTGTCGTTTCCACATCGAAGGTCAAACTGAGTTGAGCCGGGTGGACTTTGTTTGTGTGGTAATTTCAGTGTTTGCACACTTCTCATGTGCTTCAAAACAGTCTTCTCCCAGTGCTGAACAGGCACTATTCATTGGCCTAACGAGCTGCTCTCCTTTTCCCCCTCTTTTCCCTCTCCTCGAAAGACAATGTGAAGATAAACTGCCCCTTGTGCCAAATATGAATAATAATAAATTTCATATTAGAGAAGACTGAAAAATACACTTTGTTGTCTTTCCCCTTTTATTTTTTTTGCATATTTTCAAATCCTTCTCTGCGCAGAGAAACTGTCTTAGCACAAAATGTTTTATTTTATGGCGAAGTTTTAGTGACTATGCAAAGCCTATAGATTCTTTGAACACCATTTTTCAATAATGTTACATAGGAAAAGGGTAAAGCAGTTTCATAAAGCTTTCAAACGTAATACTAAGGAGCTCTCGATTGAAGTATTAATAACTGAAATTATTATAACTTATTTTTAAGACATAAGTTCTGATATTTTATCTTTTTTTACTCTTAAAGTTGGTACTTTTGAGTAAGTTAATGCGTGGACAGATTATTTTCAGAAGATTGACTTCTGAAAAGCAGAATATTTTAGAGTAAAAAAGTTAACCATTTTTCAGAACAGTATAAATATTTTCATGTGCTCATTGTTCAGTCATGTTTGTGGCCAAATTTTCTTTTCACTGTAGAATAGACAACAGTGCAGGTTATGAGTTAAGCTACTAGATATGATCATTCATAAGAGAAACTAGTATGTCAGTATTTCTAACTAAGGCAATCACTCAGGAATCTCTGCTTCCCCTCAATTTGTGTTTCTGAATGCTCTGGCAAATGTTTTATACATTTTAATATGTACAGTAATTAAACAAATGCACCTAGCTATAGGTAATTTTATGTGGAATATAAATAATGCTATACATAGAAGTCTAAAATCTAAATGTTGTTTGCAATTCTACTTTACATTAAGATACCACTAACGATTTTGTACTTTTTTTGCATTTAGAATAAAAATGCTTCCCAAACCTCTTTCCCCAAAAAGATAATCCATAGCAGAATCTGCACATGGATTTGAGCATAAAGATGACCAAATTCCTCTTACTGGAATAAATAATCCATCATCTGAGCTGTTCAACTCTACATTGGTGCTTAGAAAGGAACTGCCTGACACTTTGAGAAAGTACAGCATGAGATTGTCTCCGATTGAGGAAACCAAATTATTCCATATATTTAATTTAGTTAGTGGCCATAGACAAATTTATATTATGGCGGCATTTTTTTCTTTTCTAGACATTATTCTTGGTAAGCTGGAGCAGTGTTAGGATTTGGGGATAGATTTTTACAAAATCAGCGAGAACTAAATAATTTTGCAAAAGACAGCCCTGGAACCAACTGTCTGGTACATGAATGTGTAGTTTGTGATCCCACGGCACGGAAGCGCTTGCAAGATCAAGTCAAGAGACTCCATTTAATGACACTCAGGTAGTCGTGAGGCCCCATAAAAGAGAAGCAATCCTGTCGCCAAAACGAGCTGATGGATGAAGCAAGGCTTTTAGTAAGACATGCATTCATACGTCACAACCCAGTACGTACTAATGCACACACACTCACACTTATATACAACTGAAATGAAATTCCACAAAACAATATTTATTGGAATTACAGCCAAACACTATCTTACTATTTTATTCATCCTGGTTTTTTGTGTGTCAACCGTGACCCAATAGGTTATTCCATGTTCTATTAAAGAGTACCACCAAGCATTTTGGAAAACAGTGTCAATTAAAGTGGGTTATAAAGGATGACAGATAGTGTGAGCGCCTGTTACACTCCGATTTCCAAGTAGAGGTGGCCAGGAGAACACGAATTTCCTTTGATCAAGTGTCTTCTACAAATTTTTCACTTTTAGTTTTGCAGAGACTGATTACATTGGGAAATACAAGGGTTTACTCAGGAACTTTGGACTTCGAAGTCAATGAGGCAAGTAAATGGAAACCTCTGAAACGTAAGTTAAGTCATATAAACTTATTACATTTACTCAGAGATAGTAGGTAATGATTGATATTTTTTTGGATCATGCCTGTTTGAAATTATAAATTCAGAATATGTTCCTCAGATTAAAAACTGGGATAATCTGTTACTTCTAATCACATAGAGAAGCAGTGGTGAAGAGTTGAGAAGAAGAGCCCAGCATCTTTCTGCTCTTTCTGTCTTGGAAGGGGTGCTGAGCCCTGTTCTAACCTGAGAATCTGGTAGGAAAGGTTTCTGTCCCTTCATGCACAAGGGAAATTCCAGCATTATACAGTATAATTAGGCAGATACTAGAATGGTCTGTGGGCTTCTGCCTGAACATCTGCCAATAAAAAATCTATTCACTTGGATTACATCACAACTCTTAGGGAAAAAATCATACTTTTAGGTGGAGTAATGGCTTATAAGCATCTAAAAAATTGACTGAGTTCATCAGAATTCTTTGAAAGTGCCAAATAGCTAAATATAAATGCAACAGGAGTCAGGACTTAGAAGTCAAACAAGCTGAGAGCATGAAGGAAAGAGCCAGAACAGAGCACACACTCAGCTAGCATCCGGGGGTCCTGATGAATGAGAGGGCACCAGGAACAGAGAGCAGCGGGTGAAAGGGAGTGGGAGGGCACCAGAGATGGCTTTAACACCTGTGCTATTTAGTGTAAAAGGCTAAGCTGCTACAGTGCTACCCAAGTGAGTCTTAACAAGAGAGAAGCTTTAAAAATGACTCGTATTTCTTCCTCACATATCAATCTGGGGCAAGTAGGCAGACTTCTATGCTCCATACCATTAGGAATCCAGGCTCCTTCCATCTTCTTTCTCCATTATCACTAAGAGTATTTCCTGCATCCCCATGAAGTGTGTATTCTAAGGCAGATTCCTTTAAACAGAATTTGTTCCAGCTTGGTTGAGGAGGAAAATGCATGAAGGAGCATACGCACAGTGTTTTAAGACCCAGGACTGGAAGGGTCACACAGCACCTTCCTTTGTTTTCCTCAGGGTGAAAATGAAGTCACTCAGCCATGTTTAGCTGCAAGGATTGGGGGAGGGGTAGCAATGCTAGAAAATAGAGCCCTGTCTTGGTAGTCAGCCCCCTAGCCTGTCTGTATTACTTGGGAATAAGGGGAGAATGAACCCTGGGGTACAGCCAGAAGTCCCTGCCACAGCTACTTCTTAGTCGGTCCTGCCTTATAGAACATTTCTGTGTCTACTGCCCAAAAGCAGACCATGGTGTGCCCAGGATGCAATGATTGTGTATAAAGCATTCTTCGTGGTGAAAATGTTCCTTGAACATTTATCATCAGGTCATTGACATAACTACAAAGGCTTTTGAAAAATAACCCCACATTAATTTTAATCCAATTTTTCTATTAGCTTGGAATGCTTTACATTGCTAATATAAAACTTCTGGGACTAAGGCCATAAGTTAAAAGTGAATGTTTTTAATCAGTTCCAGATTTCCAATCTAACTTCTAATATAAATCTTGCTCCTTGAATATAATATATACTATAAGAGCAAGGTATGATAGACAAGCCATAAGCTTTTAAAATATTGGTTTGAACAGCAACCAGGCTACATGTTAAAGTCTGACCATGTCATCTATATTCAAAATATTCTTACATACAAGGAGAATTAATTTGGGTTCTTTGTATGTAAACCAATGCACAACCTAGATAAAACTGGTAAATTTATGAATAACCTAGACTTGAATTTTAATGTCTTATAAGAAGTTCCTCAAGGAAGTTTCATTTAAATAGAATTTGCATGTAGGGGATGGATCAGTTTTGGGCTGAGTGGGAAACTGAAATTCAAAACCCAAAATGTAGAAGACATCCTAGATTCTGTCTAATGCAGAGCTGTTTCTTTTCCATTTCAATCTGTGGTATTCTTCAAGAATCATTGCCACATTCCTAAATCTTTAAAGGGAGCTCTCCCTTATGCTGATGAGAGAAGGTCTCTGGTTCCAACATCAATATGATAGTGTTGTAGATGCGAGAGGTGTTAAGAGGAGGCTCAGATGGGGGTTTGAGTGGAATAGAAGGTACAGAACTTCAAAATCAACTGCTGCAAATACAGTTGGTTAGCCTTGCTAACACCCAGTAAATTCAGCCTCATCCTTTGGTTTAAAGGAGTTCAAGGATGTTAACTCGTTCTTTTCTACACAGAGAAATTATAAATTAAGTAGAGGTCTCCAAATGATTTCTATTACTGTATAGTATTCTTTACAAACATCCTATCCCCTTTTTTAACTGGCTGTGATGTCTTTCTCTTTTAAATTTATAAATTTTATTCATTCATTCCATAAATGTTTTTGAGCCTATGTGATACACTAAGTGCTAAACATACAGAGGTGAACTCATGTTTTAAGATTCTAATGAAGGCAGCATAAAATAGACAAGTATGAAAGTATATGACAAAAAAATGTACAGAAGAAAAATAAAACAGGTATCTTTGAAAGCCTGATCAGAGAGGTTCTCCTGGGGGAGGTGACATATGATCAGGGAATAAGGGAACAAATGATGTGAAAATCTGAAGAATGAAGCTCTGGGCAGAAGATAGAAAGTGCCAAGGGTACAAGATGAATGAATGAATGAATGAATGAATGAATGAATGAATGAATGAATGAATGAATGAATGAAAAAGGAAGGAAGAAAGAAAGAAAGGGAGGGAGGAAGGAAGGAAGGAAAGGCGAGAAAAATGGTCTGGGATTTTGGAAAAACAGGAAAAAGGACAGGACTACAAGGGACTGGAGTCTATGCTAAATGAAACAGAAAGCTGTTTGAAGGGTTTAAGCAGGGAAAGAATGTGATTTGATTTATGTTTTTAAATGACCACTCTCTGGTAGTTGTGTGGAGAATTGATCATAAGGGGACAAGAATGGAAGCACCAGTAAAATGGCTTTTACAGAAATGAAAAAATATATATATGGTGACCTGAACCAGCATGAAAACGGTGGAGGTGAACATGTGTTTTTTAAAATCTCCTATAGGCTTTGTTTTTTCTTTCTCTTTCTCCTTTTTTTTTTTTTAAGATTTTATTTATTTATTTGATAGAGAGACAGCCAGCAAGAGAAGGAACACAAGCAGGGGGAGTGGGAAAGGAAGAAGCAGGCTCCCAGCAGAGCAGGGAGCCCAATGCAGGGCTCAATCCAAGGACCCTGGGATCAGGCCCTGAGCCTAAGGCAGACACTTAAGGACTGAGCCACCCAGGCGCCCCTCCTATAGGCTTTGTTAGTTGCCTTCCTGGAAGCCATCACCCTTTCATTCTTTGCTAATAGTCCTCTGATATAAATCTGGTGTACCAGCTCCAGGTGATAAATTATGATTAGGTTAATGGTATCTTGACCATCCCACACATTCACTTGCACAACATAGCTCAGAATGTCCTGGTTATCCAAAAAGACTTCAGATCAGGTCTTTTGGAGGACCCTTCTATGAAGGCTTTCTTCTTATTGATGATAGAAGGAAAGGCATTCATTCTGTCCAGTTCTCCCTCACACCAACAACTTGATATAGAAAATCGAAAAGGGAAAACATTCCCCAAAGTGTATTCTATGTATTTTAAATAATAAATTTGAGGAACACAGTGATAGAGCGCAATAGGTTTATTCTCAGTTTTTTGAATATGTGTGTGCTTAATGGATGTCTAAGAGAGAGCTAAAGAACCTAGATTTTTCCAAATGTATATGACCATAGAATTCCCATTCAGGGATGGTTCACAGAATTAGTCTTCTTCATAACACCATTGTGGTTATGTTGGATAAAAGAGTCAATTTTATCGAATCAAATATTCTTCAAATCATGTATATCAGTGATGCGCTGAGAGAACTCACATCAGGCTGAAAATATTTAAAGATTTAAGCGTTAATGTCTTCTGTGATAAAAACAGATCAACTGCTTAGGATGTTTGGTGTTAAGAGTTGGATTCTCATAAATCTTACTTATTCTCAAGAATTAGAAGAGTTGTTTCAATGAAGATACAGCTAGAAAACTACTTCCTGGATTCCCCCCCCCCTTGTTAAATAGACTCATTATGAACTTGAGTTATTATAGAAGCTGCTACCCTCATCCCAAGAAAGAAGTATGAAAGGAAGGGAGAGAGGAAGAAATGAAGGAAACAGCTAAGAATCTTCTGTACTAATAGTTCATTCTGTCATTATTTAAAAAAAAAAAAACTTAATTTAAATAAAGATATGAACTACACTAGAAATTTTGCCATGACTATTTACAGACAGTCATAAGGAGAGATAGGATTTCTAAGTATAATTCATTGAATCTGGTAGTAAAAGATAGCATGCTGCGAAATTTTATCTCATCATAAAAAAAGGATTAATATGGCTTATAACTAAATGTCAAAATACATTTTCATTACATTGTCTAATTCAATTTCTCAACCCCAAGATGTTAGCATGAAAGAGTGATTTATACTTAGCTGCTCAATTCAGATTTTCTTTGCTGGCATTTCTGACAATAGACTTTATACTCTACTGGTAGAACTGTGTAACGAAACTCAACTAAGAATATTCTCTTAAAAATCTTACTACTCCAAGTGTGATCCATAGCCTAGCAGCTTTGGCATCATCTGGAAACTTGGTAGAAATGCAGAATCTTGGTTGGGGCACCTGGGTGGCACAGCGGTTAAGCGTCTGCCTTCGGCTCAAGGCGTGATCCCGGCGTTGTGGGATCGATCCCCACATCAGGCTCTTCTGCTATGAGCCTGCTTCTTCCTCTCCCACTCCCCCTGCTTGTGTTCCCTCTCTCGCTGGCTGTCTCTATCTCTGTCGAATAAATAAATAAAATCTTTAAAAAAAAAAAAATGCAGAATCTTGGGCTTTACCCCAAAGCTACTAAATCAGAATTTGCATTTTAACAAGATTTCCAAGTGATTCATGGGCACATTAAAGTTTGAGAAGCACTGTCTTAGAAGACATTCTCCAGGTGTTTTACTATCATTGAGGACTGTTCTGCCACCACCTGGGGTGAGCAGCAGATTTTCCTAAAAACACAAAACTGGGATTACAGCTCAACCCCTTCACTGTGTACCCATTTAAAATTTATAATAGACTGAAAACACTGATGTACAAATGTTGAATAGATATTAATTTCACATCTTAGCTATCCAGTCTAACTTAATGGGACACAAGTTTATAAAGCATGTTATGTGTGTGCGTGTGTCTGTGTGTGTGAGAGAGAGAGAAAATGTGACCAAGAGTGAGTGAGCTGTCTGGACTCTTAAGTTCACCAATTAGCAAAAATCCAAACAGCCGAGTTTGTAGCCACTCAGTTCCCCAGAACAAGATTCCCATTTTATTGGAAGCATTTGGCCGTCTCTGAAATGCTTCCACCCTCATTCTGAATTGGTGGCAGTGAAGTCGTCCATGGGCGGTGGTCATCCTCAGTGGCCATCCTTAAAGGAGGAGAGAGGGAACTAGAAGGTTAGGACCAAGGCTAATGGAGTGGAGATTTGAGAGAGAGCTTGATATCTGGTAAAAACAAAAGAGGAAATGAGGTATACACTGTCAGAAAAGAGTAGGGAAATGAGAAACCCAGCTACACAGAAAAATCAGCATTTAGAGGGAGCAGTCTTCCTTGCCAGGATTGACTTTTGGCTTTAGTGCTGGTCCTGAGTGTAAGCATGAGATGATCTCAGGAGACCCTCACTCAGGCCTCCCTCTTGAATGTAGCAGACATGCAGGCCCAGGGTCAGCCGTAAGACCCATCTTTCTTACCCAGCTTCCTCCAGACACCTATAAATCATGACTCCAAAGATCCCCAAACTGCTAAATGCCCATAGTATCCGTCCTGTCAATCCCATTCACATGGAGGCCACTCTCTTCTCTCAGTTATCAGTAATATGACCTTTCTCTGGTTCTCCCACCTCTCTGATGATTTCTTCTTACACTCAATTGTGGGTTGCTTTTCCTCTGCCTGACCCAAAACTTTTGTATCCTCCAAGATTCTCTCCAAGGCTCTCTTTTCTCTCCTTTTCCATGTGCTCATCATCTACTTGCATGTTTATGATGCGACGAGGATCATATCTTTAGCACAAGAGTATCTCTGTCTAATTGTCTCTGGAACATAGTCACTTGAATGTATCTCAGAAAACTCAAACTTAACCACCAACCCTGTCATCATTATCTTTCCATTCAGATCTGCTCCTACCCATTATCACAGTGAATGGCAATATGCAATCAACCAAGAACTGTGGACACCATGCTCACTTCCTCCCTTGCCCTCACCTCATCCCTTTCTCTTTAGCCAAGACTCATTTAATTTGAGCTCTTGGCATCTCTCCCATACATCAGTCATTTAGACTCTCTGCTTCTAATTTCCTATTCAACCCCAGTCTCTCTAGGCATGTTTTTCTACTGCATACTTTTTTTTCTGAGTAGAATAAAATTCATATTCCTCAACATGGCATATGAGGTTTGCACACTCTGATTCCTGCCTACCTCTTTTATGTCTCTTCCTACTGCTCCCTGGTCTGTGCCGAGTGCCTCAAGTCCCCCAAGTGTACTATGGATTTCGTGATGTCTTAGAGCTTCAGCCTCTATTCAGTGAGCACCTACTCATCACAAGAGTCAACTTAGATGCCCCTACCTTAAATAAGCTTTTCCCGACTCTTGAGGTTGACCACATCTTTCTTTGTTCCCACATGGAATATTGCAATTTAAAAAACGGTAGTACTTTACTGGTTATATGTTGATCTCACGTACACACACTGTCATTTCCTTGAGTATGGGGTCCTCTCTTATTTATGTTTCATTTGTAGCCCCAAGTACCGTGCCTGGCATAGGCCTCAGTAAATATTTGCTGAGAGAATAAATATATAGGCATGGGAGGAATACAAGGGAAACTGGGAACTTGTCTATAGTTGACTTGCTGATGCCTAAAATTTGTTTATCACGACAAAGCTGGGCTTCACATGAAATTCCCCTGGTAGGCTGGACAGTAGTCACAGCATGGGCTAAAGAAATGATAGCAAAGCTATGCTTGTGACAAAGGGATGCGAGAGGAAGCAGATCTCAGAAGGCTGTGGGCACAGACAAGTGGTCAGGGGGGTTCCAAAAGAAGCCCGGGCAGATTTTATCTGTTAACAGACATCGAGTTACACATACAGAGGAGCAAAAAAGAATAAGCAGGCTTACCCTCCGACAAATGTTTCTCTCATAGCTTCAATTCCCGTACAGGAGATCTTGGGATGTTGTTTGCAAGTCAGACTATCATTTCACTTCAAAGAATATCTGTGGCCTGTGTGTAGCTGAGCTCTCTCTGGTGAAAAATAAGGATTTTCTCTAACTTGAAGTCAAAAGCCATTTGAAAGTCCTGTTTGTGAAAGATTATCAAATGACATTATGAAATCTGGGAGTTTCTTTTTTTTCCTCAAGACCGTTCTAGCTTAAGAAGCAGGCTGGTGCTGATAACCTTTTGCTCTAGGGTGGGACTCCTCTGAGGGCAGTGGAAGAGACTTAATCCTACCCTCTATTCTGCTCTCCCATTTTTGTTCGGTAACCAGCCTCAGGGGCTCTGAGTTGCTAACATGCCCATTGGAGGTAATTACTGTCAATACTGACGTTGATCCCAAAACAAGCGTTCATTTCAGTCAAACCATTAGAATTTCATTTGACTCAGTGAAAAGTTTTTCAGTGGAGCTATGAAAGCATTTTTGCTCATTCCCTAAACTATTACTAGTTGAAGACTGAATTGGATTTCATAAAGATTTATGAACACTTCCAAAAACACTTAACAGCTGAAAGCCCTGTAGTAACTTTTTCCATGATTGAAAGAAAACGGGAGGCTTGTGGAAGTGACCAGTGGTGAAAGAGCAGGACATGGATTTGGATTATTTCTGCCCAGACCCTGCTCCGTCTACCACAGGGCCCATGGCTCTGCTGCCCGCCCATGCCAGCTGCCCCTGAAGAATTGTGCAAGCTTGCCAAGCCTCAGAGTGCGTCCTTTACACTGTCAACTTCTTGGAGTTCAGTTGAATGTTGGCATAACCCACCCTTAATTATCAGCAGAAATGGAGAAGGGGCAATTATGTCTCAAGTGTGAGTAACTTGAAAATTATTCTGAATAAAACTTGAAGCAGATTTCCTTTTACGTTTATACTTGAATATAGGTAGGTCAGGTGGTACAGGAATTATTTTTAATAAAAAGTCTCATGACAAAGATTTGACTGACATGGATCTAGAAAGTCATTCTGTGTGACTTCATTCCCTCAGCCTTATTTCCAGTACTTTACCTCTTCTGCCTGGGAGAAGCACCAGGTGAGGCCAAGCGGCTTCTCAAAATTACCTTGGTAGAGTGGTGAGAAGGTTGAATTCCCAAGGCTTCCTTAATTTACAAGGAAAACATTGTGAGTCTGAATCCAGCTAAGCTAGGAATTAAACAGGTGCTCTCAACGTTTAAAGGCAAGATTTCTTTAGATACTGAGCTTCTCTTCTCTATACACAGCGTAGATCCTGAAGTATATTGGAAAGAAATAGTAAAAAATTGGGGGCACGTGGGTGGCTCCGTTGGTAAGTGTCTGCCTTCGGCTCAGGGCGTGATCCCCACGTTACGGGATCGAGCCCCACATCAGGCTCCTCCACTGGGAGCCTGCTTCTTCCTCTCCCCCCCCGCCCCCGCTTGTGTTCCCTCTCTCGCTGGCTGTCTCTCTCTCTGTAAAATAAATAAATAAAATCTTTAAAAAAAAATTGTAAATTTGCATAGCAGACCGGGTTGAATAATTTTTTAAAAAGATTTATTTATTTATTTATTTATTTGAGAGAGGGGGAGGGGCAGAGAAATGTAAGCAGACTTCACACTGAGTGCAGAGCCTGACTCAGGGCTCGATCTCATGACCCTGAGATGATGACCTGAGCTGAAACCAAGAGTCGGCTGCTTAATGTACTGTGCCACCCAGGCACCTCCTTAGTCACTTACTAACACTATAAGATGCCCCCTTCCACAGGCAATTTTCATATCTTTAAGACACCAAAGCCAGTCAAGACAAATCATAGGTTCTTCAGCTCTGTTTGCAGTGATTACCCAGGAATATTGAGACTTGCTCCTTTTGTCACTTTCCACCTATTTCCTGAACCTTAGTTTTGCCTTCTTCTTTCTTTCTTTCTTCCCTCCCCCCCCCATTTCTATTCTTCATTT
This sequence comes from Ursus americanus, assembly GCF_024610735.1. NCBI lineage: Eukaryota > Metazoa > Chordata > Mammalia > Carnivora > Ursidae > Ursus > Ursus americanus. The sequence continues at coordinate 57,937,240 of NC_142127.1, forward strand.
AAATGGATTAATCTTAGTTTCTCTAACTCCAACTTGAGGAAGGTCTTTCTGGTTTTGCCCGGTGCTGTTCCCAGAGACCCTGGCAGCCACTCAGATTGGCTGTCCCTCTGGATCGGCCAGCCCAGTCCCCCTGTGAGGAAATGTGAGGGGGGCAGGACTGTAGTCACTGGCCTTGAGTGAGCCGGTTAACACTTTGGAAGCCACTGCCTCATCTCTAAAGCGAAAGAAATTATTCTACCAGTATTTTCTTCTAAGGATTAAACCTGTAATATCAAGTTTTACTTAAGGAGCCAGGAATAAGCCTTGGTAAGACAGCATTGCCTCCCACTTAACCGGTAAATATTCTAGGCAGCGGAGCACCGATTGCAATTTTTGGTTGAGATGTTTCTAGGTCAGAACTCTACCTGTAATCAAAACTGCTCTCTGAGCACTTTGTACTAGGAATAAATGCAGCAACTAGGACTGACTAAACTCACAGAAGAACGTGAACTACCTAAAATACTATTAACTTTAAAAGATATCAGCTATGTCGCAGACTTCCTATAGTGAATTTTCAGTCTCTCCTCCCTGAAGTATCAGTAATAGCCTTTACTTTGTTGTGGCCGAAGGGGGAAAACAACAACAAACAAACAACAACAAACCCAGTTGTTAACATGGTCCGTGCTGTTTCGTATCTATTCTCTTGACCTGGTTCCTGTACAATCTTTACCTTTATGCCCGAGTGTATGCTGGCGTCACATTAATGAGACCGGGGCTGGCACTTCCTTTTATTAGGCAGTTAATCCTACATACAGAGGATTCTCAGTTTTTTACATACAATTACTCAAAACTCAGTCTCCCTTGATAGAGGTTACAGTGTTCTCCAATTATATTACAAAATAATCTTTAATGAGGTCTGCATACTCTGGAGATGTTCTCTTTGCCATTTTCCCCAACCCTGAGATCAAAGTGTGATCTGTCTAAATGCCTTTGACATCTGCCTCTGAGTTCACAGTGCTGCTGCTCTTAGTTGCTTATCTAGTGATGAGAGAGTAACTTCCAGATTAAGGCTAAGATGAAAATCATGTCCATCTGTTTGTCTGTCCGTCTGTCTGTCTCTCTCAATTTAGAAGTGTAGCTTTGGCTACCATGGTGCATTTTATATTGTTTCCTTTTGCACCATACAATGGCCCTGGGATCTCAAGCTTTACTGATAATTATTTTACAGCTGCTTTAGTGCAGCTCAGGAAACATACTCTGTAAATTGTAAAGATCCATACAAGTGTAATTTATTTTTGGTCATTTATCAGAAGACCACATATATATGAGTACAAAAGGAAATGAGCCCTGGGCAAGGCAATTGTGAAACCTCGTAAAGGAAGAAACTGCTTCTTTTCTCTACATTAATCACTTCTGACACCAAGTGTGTGGGTTTTCCATACCAGGTGATTCTCCGGTCCTCTGCAGACACCATCTGGGTGTCCTATGATTTAATTCAGTTCTGACACTGACACCCAGGGTTAGCACAGACCCTATAGGTTCAGGGCTCAGTCCCACAAAAAAGATGCCAATCAAAAGTCTGGGCCTCCCATACTTCTGACTGACTGGCTAAAAATCAGGGGTCTCCCTGACCCTGTCCTTAGGTTCCATGATTACCTAGAACGGTTTACAAAACTCAGGGAAACACCGTATTTACCAGGTTATCATAAAGGATACCATTCGGGAATAGCCAGATGAAAGAGATGCATAGGGAAGGGCGTGGGGGTAGGGAGATGTGCCACACTTCCATGGTCTCTCTGGGCGCACCACCCTCCTGGAACCTCAGTGTTCACCAGCCCAGAAGCTCTCCACAGCCCATCACTTAGAGTTTTTATGAGGTTCTGTATAGACACACTTGACTAAATCATTGGCCCTTCATGATTGAACCTAATTTCTAGCCTCCCTTCTCTCTCCTTGGAGGTTGGGGAATGGGGCTGAAAGTTCCAATCCTCTAATCACATGGTTGGTTCCCCTGGCAACCAGCCCCCATTTTCAGGGGCTTTCCAAAATTCACTTTTATCCCTCCAGAGCTATTTTAGGAGCTGGAAACAAAACCCAAATATTATAACCAAGATGCTCCTTTCACCTTTGTCACTTAGGAAATGACAAGATTTTAGGAGCTCTGGCCAGGAGCTGGGGACAAAGACTGAAATATGTATTTCTTATTATATCATAGTATCACAGCTAGAAAAGAGTGTTATCTGACATTTCTGGAAAGAAAAGTTAACACATTTCTATTCTGCACATACTTAACTAACCCAAGAAATAAAAGACAGATTATTCATTGATATACAGAGAGCCAATTATGATTTTGATATACAGACATATGAATGTTAACATTTATTCAAGATTCATATTTTTTTCCTTACATGTGCGTCATCTCACCTTTTTGAATAGTTATCAACTGAACTGAATGCCTTTCACTTGCCTCTCTGTGTATGTGATTTCCTGATTCCTACTTCAGGCTCTGAAAGTACAGCATTCCCCAGCTATATATGGTAACTTAAAAGAGTAACATTTTGGAAACAGAAATAACTTTAGTGACATTCTAATCGAATCCTTCCATTTTAATAACAAAAGAACTATAAAAATATAAGGACAGTTTCATTATTAGACTTCATTATTAGTCTCCCCGATTGCTTTATGGTCTCTAAAACCAGTTTTTAAAAAGCCTGCCAAGGAGCACCTGGGTGGCGCAGTCAGTTAAGCATCTGACTCTTAGTTTCGGCTCAGGTTGTGATCTCAGGGTCTTGAGATCGACCCCATGTCAGGCTTTACACTCAGCTTGGCATCTGCTTGAGATTCTCTCTCCCTCTGCCCACCCGCTTGCTCTCTTTCTTTCTCAAATAAATAAGTAAATCTTGAAAAAAAAAAATTAAAAAGCCTGCCTATCCTTATGTGAAGCATGAAAAGAGTAAGAAATCTCTCTATAGTTCACAAGGAAGATGTTTATATTATTATTATTGTGTTGAATTAGTATTACCATCCTTAGACAATAATAAAAGATAGGTCTGAAATTGATTTGTTTTCACTCTTATCCACAATTCTAATGAGTTCCTTATGAAGAACATGTGGCTTTAAAACCAAAATAGTTTTTCTAGTTTCTGTAAACAGAGGAAATTTACTTTACTGGGTCAATATACCGTGCAACTGTTATAAACAAAGCCGATCTTCAGTGTGCACCAAAAATAGAATATCCAGTTTGGTCTTCCAATGCATAGACGTGAGAGAGAGCTAAAATTAGTTTCTGGTAGTATTATTCATTATATTTTACTAATCCAAATTACAAACAATTCTAAAGTTTCTGTAGGATTTTAAACAGTTCAGGAAACTTTGGCACATTAGATTATTCTTTTTATGTCTCACTATTGTCCTTACAAAGCGGTATAGCCCCTCTCCACTGTTTACATTCCTTCTATTTACTGATGATATTTTAGTCTCTGATGTTCTCTTATCTTTTATCTGGTCTACAAAGAATAATCTCTATGTTCTTTCAGAGTGGTCTGGTTTAAAAAGAAGAAAAGAAAAGGAAGGAAGTTAGCTTAAACTAGATTTTTTTCCTTTAATCCCCCCACTGAACATTTAGCTACTTTGAACACATCACATTACATTATATAATTCGTGCTATATCCATAATGTATTTTGTTATGTTGCTTTGAAATTGTTTTCTGGTTTCAAGTTTGTGTGTATAGTCTAATCAGATTGCAGGCATTCACGAATAAGAACATATCTTTATTTTGTGTCTTCAAAGTGCTTAGAGCATATGTACATAAATGTTTGTTGTGTGATATAAGTTTACCCATGATTAAACAATTTTACACTGTTTATTCATCACATCCCTTTCCAAAATGCCTAGGAACACTGTTTTTCCAGATGAGATCATTGTATGAGAGGCTTTGGATAAGACACTGTTGTGTAGCACTTTTGCAATGACTCTAGCCTCTGAGAATACAGGAGAGTGATACTGTGAACTGTGTGTCATGTGAACCTTGGAGATGTGGACCAGTTGTTAAATCATTCCAGTGCACAAATCCAATCTCCCAGGTCAGATTACTTATGAGATAAAATGTTGTCACATAATAACTATGTGCTCTGAGGGGAAAATGGCTTTATGCTAGGTCCTCTATACATTGTAACAAGAGGAGCAATTGTTTCTTTTTCGGAACTGAAGCATGAAATAGACTTGGTTTAAGAAGTTATAAAGTATCATGAGTTTCAGGAGTTTTGAAAAGACTGTAAATTCTCAAAGTTCCCCTTCTACTCCAGAAAAATTGCCCCAAACACCCCAGCCAGAAGAAACCTCTCTGTCTGTTGAATATCTCTCTTATGTACCTTTTTGTATGGCATTTGGTACCTACTGGCTTAACTAGTTTTTTCCTCATCTGTTGATTTCTCAAACTAAAGGGAACATTTCCAGAGGGAAGGAGAAATAGGTTATGTTTAGAGAAAGAAAGAAAGAAAGAAAGAAAGAAAGAAAGAAAGAAAGAAAGAAAGAAAGAAAGAAAGAAAGAAAGAAAGAAAGAAAGAAAGAAAGAAAGAAAGAAAGAAAGAAAGAAAGAAAGAAAGAAAGAAAGAAAGAAAGAAAAGAAAAGAAAGAAAGAAGAAAAGAGAGAAAGAGGAAGGAAGGAAGGAAGGAAGGAAGGAAGGAAGGAAGGAAGGAAGGAAGAAAGAAAGAAAGAAAGAAAGAAAGAAAGAAAGAAAGAAAGAAAGAAAGAAAGAAAGAAAAAAAAAGAAAAAGAAAGAGAAAGAAAGAAAGAGGAAGGGGAGAAGGGGGGAAGGAGGGAAGGAGGGAAGGGGAAGGGAGGGAAGGAAAAAGGAAGAAAGTTAGCTTGAGGTCAAGCATGGAAGGTGTTAAACCCAGGTAAGAAATCCCCGTTTAATTGGGTTGAGCCGGGGGAGGAGCCATTAGGAGTCCCTGTGTGGGGAAATGACATATTCATAGTTGTGCTGTAGAAAAAAAAATCATGTGCTTATATATATGTCAATGTAATGAAAAGTCACAAGACTAAAAACAGGAAATTATTATTTATTGTCTGATTGCCTATTAGAATAGGCAATCTAAAAAGGATAAAGGATAAGGATCCCAAATCTGTATCCCATGTTATGCACAGCATCTCTCAGCTACACGTAATAGGTGCTCGATAAATATTTGTTGAATGAGTGAATAAATAAATGTAAGCAAGTAGAGACAGAAAATGCCTCTTATAACTTAGACAACCTTCCACATATGAACCCTGAGCTCAGATTTCCATACATTGCTTATCTCTATAGGTACTTGATTTATACATAAATTAAATCATTAATGATATGATGATGATAAGAAAAGATGAATGAAGGAGTAAGTGCTACTATTTATTCTGTATTGATTATGTGCTAAGCACTGTATTAAGTGCTTTACCCTCACTCACTCATTTTCCCCATCCAAACAGAGAAAACTTAAGAGATTAAAAGCCAGGTTTGAGGCACACCAACGAACCACCCAGGTTTGGATTGGCACTCGTAACGGACACCTTCGGTGACCCACCCTTTGGGTTACCTGAGCTCCCCTGCTGCTGGGTGGACCCTTTCAGCACACTGGCAGCTTTCCAGGGAGTCTATGTCTCTCCTCTGCCTGAGGGCTCTTCTAGTGTCTAGGAGTGTGCTTGCCTGCAAAGTGTGGGGAGGTTAACCTCCTGCCAAGTAGAGCGTGGTCCTTGGGTAAATGCTCCAGACTCTTGTTTTTCCAGTAAGGAATTCCAGAGTGTGTTCCACACAGTTTCTCAGCAGGTTTCAGAAATCTTATGATAGAGAAGATGCCTTGTTTCATGTTTCTTTAAAAGCAAACTTGTCAATTGATATTTATATTCCAAGCATCAGGAAGTCTAGTCTAATAGTATCTTTCAGGATTAAAGAATTGGAGCTTCTGGTTTGTTGTTGGGAACTTTATTACTGTAAAAATAAAACAAAACAATAAAAAACCCTTGTATTGTCTTAGTTTGAATGCCCCAAGAGCAGACCTTGGGACAAGCACTTGGGTGCAGTCAAGTTATTGAGGAAAGGGGAGGAGGTGCCTCCGAAGGGTGGATTAAAGGCAGTCAGGGAGAGATTGTAAACATTTTTTTTATGTAACACTAATTGTTTTACTTATTGTATGCTTTACTTTAGTAATTTTTAAAAAATAACAAAAGTAAAACAAAAAACAAAAGAAAAATAGCCAACAGTACTTGCTAGACATATCTATGATTATTCTACCATCACATCTCATCTCTAAAACCCACCCAGCATTATTCAAACCCACTCTCTCTTTCCTCTCCATGCCCACTCTTTCCTCGGATTGCTTTTTGTGTTGCTTTTCATGGTATCACCGTTGTCTCAGGCACCTGGCCTAAAAATGCCAGTCATACCTTAATTCTCCATTTTCCCTGTACTTGACAATTCACATCAGTTTTTCTCCCAATGTATTCTGCCAATTCTTTCATTTCCCCTGCCCTACACTCTCCCTAAATTTAGGTCTCGAGAACGCCCTCAATGCCAGCACTATTCGTTAGCAACCGACTGTCCCTTCTTCCCCCAGTGTATACGACATTCACATTTGACTATGTTGTCTGGTTCCCTAAGACAGATCCTCTGTCTCCTTGAAAATTATAAGCTGCTTGAGAACAGGACCTATCTTTACATGTCTTTGCATCTACTAAGGGACGTAATACATTGTTTGCATGTAATAATGCATGAAAATGAACTCATAAACATTCAGATTTCTCTCTGTTTATGACATTATTCATGTAAAAAGTTCAAATCACGTAAGGGCCATTCAGAAAATACTTCTGGAGCACCTGCTCTGTGCAGCCGGATAGCAGGAGCTGGAGGTTCAGTGGTGAGTACATGCGACAGCACAGGGCGAGAGAGAGACCATGTGAAAGAGTAAATACATATATGATATGAGTTACAGAGCTCGCAAGAGAATAAACGGCATAGCCTCTGGTGACCTATTTTAAATGGCGGGCCAGGAAACCCTCTGGGAGGAGACCTTTAAGTTAAGGCTGAAGAAAGATACGAATCACGTGAAAAGGCAGAGGTTGTGTGTTCAGGCAGAGGGAGCAATATGGACAGAAGCCCCAAGGGTGAAAAAACTCTGATGCACTTAAGGAAATTAAGGAAGGCCTGGGTGTCTTAAACAACACGGCCTGGGGCAAGGGGCTCATGGCAAATGTGCAAAATAGTCAGATGCCAGATCAGTGGGTCCTTACAGGCCACATCGAGGCTGTACTGGAAGAGCAGTGGGAAATTATTTTAAGGATTTACACAAGGGAGTAGCATGCATGATTTGATTTAGAATTTTAAAAGTTCACTTTAGCTTCTTTGTAGAAAATTGATAGTGTGGGGAGGGATGAGTAGGGAAACCAGGTAGTTGATTATTAAAAAGCCCAGGTGAGAGTTCTGTACTTGGAAGAGGGGACCAGCAGACAGAACAGAAGCAGAAGGACAGCAGGACAGAAGAAAATAAATAGATCATCTTCAGATGTAGTTTGAAGGTTGAATTGATAGACCTTGATGACTGATGGATTCGATGTGGGGAATAGAAAGAGGAAGAAGTCAAGGATTACTTTCCAAATTTCTGGTCTGAACAACTGGGCAGATGGAGTGCTGTTTATTAGAAAGGAAGAAATTGGGTGGAGAAATAGTTTAGACTCGAGTAAGGAACAGAACTCAGTGTTAGATATGTTATGTTCACAATGCCCACTAGACTTCCAAGTAGAGAGGTCAGGTAGGCAGTAAAACATGTGACTCTGGAGCTCTCAAGAGAGACATGGAGACATGAATTGGGGACTCATGGTCGTATGTAATAGTATTATATTGCTGGTATTTAAAGACATGGGAAATGGGTTAGATCTTCTAAAGAGGGAGGAAAGAGAAGGAAAGAGGGCTCAGAATGGAGCTCTGGGGCTGTCCAACACTTGTGGCAGAGAGAAAGGAGCCAGCAAAGGAGACTCACAGTGACCACATAGAAAGGGGAGGGGGGGTGGAGCTCAAAAAGGTGGTATTCCAAGAAGAGAGGCTTTCAAGAAAGAGAAATGCTCGCTCTGAAAAACTGGGTGAGCCCGTATTAGAATCTTATCTATGGAGGAGGGGTTCTTACCAAGGATAGACTACTTGGATTTCATTTTTACTCTTACTTGAGTCCTTGATGCAACTCCTGCCACACAGTGGCCACCTGTAACCTCTCGATCAAAGGACACACATTAATTGGATAACTGCATATTTAAGCAGTTGAGGATGAGGAATAGGCATAAGTCATTTTGGAAAGTTCTCCTCTTCTCCCCATCTATCCTCCTCCCCCCCCACACACACGATTCTCACACTTGCCTACAAAAGTGCTTATTAGAGAGATGGCAGTATCTTCAGGCAGCATTAAACACCCTGTATTCCTACTGACTTAACAAAAGCGAGCTGTTCTCTAAGCCTTGGAGGAAGGACACTCAGGGCTAATACAGGGTATGAAGAGTGATGGGTAGCTGTGTCTGGAAAGGTGGTGAAATTATAACCATAATCATCACCACACTCACAGAAAAAAGGTCGTGCCCCAACAAATGCCCTACTGACCGTTACTCATCTTGACGAGGTTATGAAAAAAATTGTGTTGAGTGGATTTCATTGCATAAGCATTTGGTGAAGGCTCAACTGAAAATGTTGTGGCTGCAAACGAGAGGGACTGCTGATTTCAGAATGATGACAACGTGAGCTAGTTGTAGAACTGGGTTGAAATCAGCACATAGATCTAGTCAGAAAAAAACACACATAGAGTGGAAAAACAGAGCAGGACCCTTCCCCACAGGCCCTGATAGCTACTTTTCTGGAAGCCACTTCATTTCATATTTACAGTAGATTTATCACACACTATTATTTGCCTCTTACTTTATTGCAAATAGTGAGAGAGGGTTACTATTCCTCGTTTTGTCTGTTGACAAAAGAGTAAAAATAATGGGGTTGGGTGTGGCTAGAGTATCCTAACATTCCACAGACATCTCACACTCCACCTGCCTAAAACTCCATTCATCAGCGCCTGCCCATTGGACACGTTCACACACGTGCACACATACCGGCATATAACCTCAATCCCCTGGTGCGTTTTTTCTCTTTGAATTAGCACAGTATACCCAGATCCCAAACTCACACACTCCGACTCCTTCTCAACTCTGCATTCATATTTACCAGTACTATCACCAGGATTTATTGGGTTCTATCTTGCAGATCTCTCTCGAATCTATTTTTTCCTCTATCCCTCCTTCTTGGTGTAGGCCACCACTATCTTGACAGGTACTGTTGTGGGAAGCCTCCAGAACTAGGTTTTCTGTGTTCAGTCTTTTCTTTACACACCTGAAGCACAAGACAAATCTTTCAACTGCTTCCTATCCACCCCAGCACAGAGTTAAAAATTCCTAACCTGGTTTGGGATGTTCCTGATGTGTCCCTGCTTCCCTAGTCAGCTTCCTGTAGTACTAAGCCATGTGTGGGTGGCTAAATGCTCCAGCCAAGACCTGCTCTCCCCGCTCCTCTATCTGGTCCTGCCAGCATCATCTCTCATTCCTCCTCTCAAATTGCTCAGCCTAACTCACCCCTCTTTGTCCTTCAAATCTCTAAGTGTCCCTAACTCATTCAGAACTTTCTCTAGTTAGCAAAAGTTTGTTGGCTGAAAATTTTCCTGAAGGCTTGTCCTGCCGTGCTCACTGAGGTATCCTGTGGGCTTAGCATAGTCGCTGCTCAATGAATACGCTGAAAAGATGCGGCAAGTATTTTAATGACGTGTCTGCCATCACAACTGAAGACGTGCTATTTCAGTTTGGCTTTAATGAGCCCTTTTTCTTTCTTTTTTTATTCGTATAGTATTAATTAAAAACTGGACCTGCATCTCCTGCAAATATCAGCCTAACCAGCTATGGCCGTCTCTCTAGTTGCTCTGGAACTTGAGGCACATCTGGATAGCATTAGGATAAAAACTGTCACCCAGTTCAGGTATGTTGCGCTGTGGGTCTCCGGTGCATTTTCAGGGGCTCATTGTGGTGTCTTTCCCTTGACCTCGTCCTGGGTCTGCACCCCTGATGGCAGGTGTATCTGGGGGCAACGACAGATGCACGGAAAGGAGGAGCATCAAGAACCAGACGGAGATACCCTTAAAGTGAGGCAAGTTTTAGTGCTTCTTTAACCTAGCCTCCGCGCGGGACTCTGCAACAGCCTAAACCGTGCTCCATTCAGTTTGACCCGATCACCCCTCCTCTGCTCAGGAACGCAGCAGCCGGACTTCAGAGGAAGTGTGGGGAGGAAGGAAGTAAGCATAGAAGGGTGCAGGGCTCTTGAAGTGAATAGCCATAACGTCTTTGTCACCAAAGCGTACCTCAGGAGCTTTCAGGGAGTTCTTTTTGTTTATTTGGCTTTAATTTGTGGCCTTTGGTTGATGTCTCTAGTGGTTGCTTATGCCCTCTCCGCCATCGCTCCCTCCCCCCCCAATCAGAGATAGAGCTTAACTATCCACGAAAGGAACAGAAAGATCTCCGCCTCCGCCCTGGTGCCCTAGTTTGTGGCCAGCCTTTTTTGGGCCACGCCAGGCAGGCCGGGGAGATCCTACTCATCGTGGTGCACGCGCGGGTCAGGTTGGGGCCACGCCGCTCTGCAGCCAGGGCTCAACCACGGTTAAAAGGCGAAGTCCCGTGTCCCTTCCAGCTCCCTTCTTGCTAAGCCAAGGAACCCAGAGTCATCCCGCGCTCCGCGGGCTGGGAGGCCCCGGCCGGGACGCGCGTCGGGCGCAGCCGAGGTCCCCCAGCGCCCCCTACAGCCGCTCGTGGGGTGAGACGGCGCCGGGTCCTGTGCTCCGCACCACGCCCGGGACCCCACCCAGAGGCCGGCGCCCCGGGACCGCGCGAGCACCCGCAGCTCCCGGCTGCAGAAGCGGGGCGTGGGGCCCGGTGGCTTGCCGCATCCCAGATCAACCTCGATTGCTCCGCCCGCGGCGGCCTGACTTCCCCTCCCTTCCTCGGTCCCTCCCTCCCTCCCTCCTTCCCTCTCGCCCGCCGGCGCCGGACACGCAGCACTTCTCCTGGGGCGCTCTTCCCCTTGGCCCACCATCTCATCCCGCGCAACTTTGGGACAGTGGCCGTTCGGTGTTGAATGTTCTCCTCCGAGAGCGCATGGCTAGGGAAGCGAGGTGCGGGCCGGGTCCCCGAGGGGCCGTCGTCTGGAAGGCGGTGCTGCTGCTGCTGTGCCTGGAGGTCCCGACTGGGCGCCCCTACAACGTGGACACCGAGAGCGCGCTGCTCTACCAGGGCCCCCCCAACACCCTGTTCGGCTATTCGGTGGTGCTGCACAGCCACGGGGCGAACCGCTGGTGAGTGGACTGGCACTGGGCGCTTTGGGCATCCGAGAGCCGCGAGGGAACGGCGCCTCAGGGATTCCCTGCCCAGTTCAAACTTTCCTCCCTCTGGAGGAGCCAGAAGGGGAGCCCTGCGACGGCCAGCTCGCTGGATCCGCTCGGGAAGCGAACTGATGTGGGGGTGGCCCGCCTGGGGTGCGTTCCGGCGCAAGGCTCTGGAGCTGCGAGTTGGGGGTGGCGGGTTGAGTGCGCGAGGTGGTGGGTGGATGAGGAGGTTTGGGGGAGCGGCCCCGCTGCCAGCTGCATCTGTGGAGACCAGGAGTTCAGTGGGCAGCACAGCTCATGTCTGCGTGCACGTGCACATTTCTCCCTGTAGGCTCATAGTGGGGGCGCCCACGGCCAATTGGCTTGCCAACGCTTCAGTGGTCAATCCCGGAGCGATTTACAGATGCAAGATCGGAAAGAATCCAGACCTGAACTGCGAACAGCTCCAGCTGGGTGAGTTGGGTCTGGGATCGGGGCGGGGGGCGGGGGGCAGGTGGGGGGAACTAATACAAGTCCTGGAAAAACTCATTGTTGCCTATTCTAGTTTAAAATGAACGATTTTCACTCGTAACTCCAAACCCTCTAACCTTGTTAAAACAAAAGTGACTCCCTTCTTTCCATCAACATTTTTCTCCCTTTTGATTACAAGGATGGTTGCAGTACCGGGGCAAAACTATGGACGGGAAAGTTTCTTAGGATACATTCTCTTCACCTCTCCCTCTCTCCCCCTTATGTAAAATACATTTTAAAGTCTCTCGGCACATTAAAGACAGGATCCAGGTAGGCCATCGCTTAAGCATTTTATTCCCATCTTTGACCTATCAGCCTTGTTAAAGACAGGCTAAGGAGCAGGTCAGGAATAGCAGCTGGAATTGACGCCATATCCTGTCATTGAGCCTAAGGGCTTTCTAAAAAAGAAAATGTTATAGTTTTATTTAAAATATGAAATGTAAAAGAAGAGCACAAGGAAAAATTGGCATCTCCACTGTTACTATAATTAAAATGAGGGCTAAGGTATAATTGTTAATTTTTCTCTCCCAAAACTCTCATGTTAAATGGATACCTCTATTTGAGGTCATTACTTAATGTCTCTTCTTAGGTGACAACTTGAAAAAAATGTATTTTGATCGGGGGAGGGGGGAGAAAGTTCACATTTCAAAACCAAAAGCAAAGTTGTTTTGCACAGACAAGTGGGGTAAGAAAGGGGAACTAATATTAATTTAGACCTATCTTGTTCTAAACACTGTTAGACACTCCTTTATATGTTGCTTCCCCTCTCCCCCCTCAAAGCACCACTGGGTCATGGTTGGCATTGTTCCTACTTTACACATGAGGACTCTGTGACTCAGAGGGTTGCAAGTACTTTTTCTGAAGTTACTCAGCTAATGAGGGAAAGATGGGACCTCAAATTCAATCAAGTCAGCTTGGTTCCAAAGACCAAGCCCTTTCCTTTCCTTTGTGCATCTTCAGTGCAAAAAAATTAAATGAGGAGTCCAATATGATATATCATCTGTAAATGGTGAATAAAAGGTTACAATTGGTACTTCTTTCACATTTATCTTTGCTATAAATAGACCTTTGGGATAAGCTACAGCATCTTTAGCCCCTTTTTCTTTTTATAGTAGTCTTTGCTTTTTCTCCAACCAGAAAGCTGGTTTCCCTCATTTAGAACCAATTCAAAGAGGTTGTGCACAGAACTCAGAGAGCATCCAGAAAAGTCTAGCAGTTGTCTGTGGCATGTGGGATCAGTGCTAGCGTTTCATGAAGTATCTTCCATCCCAGAAGGCAGACTAGGAAGGCATAACGTCCATAGCCCTATCCATTTGGAACAAACTGCAAAGCATAATTTTCATGATATGAAAGAGTTGTGGGATGAAGAATTAGGGAGCAGGGGAGACAAACTTGATCTGCCAGAGGATCTTGACAGAGTCTCAGCAAGGAAAAGTTTCATTTCTGTTGTCCTGTCAGCTTCCTGATCCATGGCATTGTAACTACTGGTATTTAGCGCCTACTTCCTGTCTGGAAGGGCACTGAATCTATTTCTAGACGTCTGTGTTTAACTGGAAAGATCATGTCATAATATCACACACAATATGAGATAATAATGCCTGTCAAAATGGAAGGAAAACCTAAATTTGGGGGCACGTGGAGCTTGGGGATTGACTACAGACATATCCTCAGAGAAATATGCACATGATTCATGTGCCACAAACAGGAATTAAGTGAAGATTTAATGGATGGATAAATGAATAAAGGCAAAGTGAAAGTTTGATTGTCATCAACCTGACTGATGAATAAGAGAATTAATTAGAAATGATAAGCCAAGTGACATTTTTAAGTTTCAAAGTTTTGGTCAATAAAAAAAAGAAGGTGTTAACTGAGATAAAAGGCAAAAAGAAAAACAAGTTTTCTGGTCAGTCAGTTGAAATACTCCCATCTGTGGTAATAGCTTGGAATATTTGCAAAAGAATTGACTGAAGTTGTTTCTCATGTAACATTTTAAACAATATGTCTTCTATTCCTTCAATAAAGAAATTGTGTGTTTCTATTCAGAACAAACTCAGAAGTAACCTGAAGCTGTAAAATAAGGGATTGGGGATGAAGTCTAGAAAGGAAACACTAAAAATAATAAATTGGTAATAAAAGACATGTAAGGATTATCACATTTGTGAGCTATGTAATATTTTCTATAGAAATCTTCAAGAAAAAAATATGTAACTACAGATACAGACAATATTCTAATTCTATAGATTATAAGAACGGCTTCAGTTATTCTGTCTCAAATGGGGGTAACTATACTGTATAGGAAATGCTTAGCTCGATACCTGACATATAATAGACATTTAAGAAGTATTCATTTATTTCTTTTTATCCCTGTGTTCGACTTAAAACTGTATCTGTACGTTATCTGCTATAGTCAGGTGGAGGCTAATAAATAGGGACAATTAAACTAAACAAAAAGTTAAATGTATAAAGTAAAAGGTAACAGTTGAGATGAAACATGGTGAAAAACATTTTCTTGTTGAACCCCCTGGAAAAATCTTATGGTAGTAACTAAACATTGAGCTATGATTGCCATATCAGTAAGGTGTTTTCTTTCATTTGGAATGGCTTAACTTGCTGTCAAGGAGATGAAGTTGGAGGATATTGTAAAATGGTGCCCATCTCCTAGTACGTTAAGTACTATGCACGCAGACTGGTCTTTAGGTCTCAGTTAGAATTTCACATCAAAGTTTGACTCAGATGGACTCCTCCCTCGAGAGAGGAGATCAGTACCCTCCCATTGCATGCCATCACCCCTGGATAATGTTGTCACACGCTGTGGCATATTCACTGGAGCCATAATCAGAAGTGAGCAACAGATGCCCATTTATCTAGAACGTTCAGGGGGTAAGGTGTTGAGAGTAAGATACCCCTTTTCATGAAGTGACTTGACTTTAGAAGAGGTGTTTTCGTCCTGCATGCAGACAGGCTGCCCCCACCTCCCTGCCTGCCAAAGTGTCTCTCCTCTCATTCTTTGGTACTTCCTTCTATGAACCAAAGGAAGGTGGGTTCCCCATCAGGAAGGTCTGAGCCCAGACTTGTTCCCGAACACGTTGTGTCTGAGGAGGCCATAGTGATTTCACATGTCCAGTTGCTTTTCCACTCGGGCATTCTTTATCCTTGCTGAGGCCTTTCTAAAGGAAACTTTGATCACACGTGGTTGCTAAATTAAGGCATTAAAAATAATGACTCCATTACCATATGGAGTCATAGACTTTCCATGGATTACCAATATTCAAAGAATTAGAACATAATAAAATACATAAATGATTATAAAATTATACTAAAAAGACTGTCCTTATTTGGTCATTCTAAAGACATTCCAGATCTTTTTATTACTTTGGAGTCACTGCTAATAGCATTATACGCATGCTACACACACACACACACACACACACACACACACATATCTGGGTAATAGAGTCTAAAGTTACATGGTTACACTGCCCAGGAGCCACATGTGGCTATTGAGCACATGAAATGTAGCTAGTTTGCAGTGAGAGATGCTGTAATGTTAATTAATGCTGGATTTCAAAGACTTAGTGCAAAAAACAGAATATAAAACATCTCTTTAATTTTTTAGATATTATATGTCAAAATAAATATTTTAAAATAAATACTGATTACATATCTAAATGATAATATTTTGGATGTGTCAGGTTAAAGTATATTTTTAAAATTAATTTTATTTCTTTTACTTTTGTAATGTGACTACTATGAAATTAGACATTTCATATGTGGCTTGTATTATAATTTCTACTGGACAGCACTGCTCTAGAGAAATATAATTTCCCTGCATGAAAAACACTAACTATTTAACAGGTGCTTTCCAGTGTCTGTGCATAAATGAATAGGACTTTCACTTTTCTTTTCCAGACCAAGTGCTGCGTAATTACTAGACCTTTAAGGTTCTTGCTTGTGCCTCTCTTTTCTTTACTGGAAAGAACAAGGATCCATCACAAGTTGGTCATCATTATTCCCCTTCAGATTTCTTTCTAGAAATATCACTCTAGCCAACCTCCAGGGTAATACTAAATAACCTATTTGGAAAAGGTTAATTAGCATTGCATCATTAAATGAATGATGACCTCATTCTCACTTCTGCCTGATTTGCAGGAATTATTAGCTTAACATTAAAAGGCAAACCTCACACTGTTGAAACTTCAAAATGTTCTCGATAACTTTTCTTTCTCATTTGCAATACTCTTTAAATTGTACCTTATGAAGTTGAGACTGATACAGACTGGTCATTTTGAAAAATTGTCCCTGAACATAAGTTCTAATTATGCAGAAAATCAAGACAGAGAGCTTCATTAATAAACTATCATGTTAAGAGAATTAAATTTCCTGATTTCCAGCAATTTCCCAGACTCCATCTCTAAAAGAATGTTTTCCATCTAATTTGAGAACTGAGGTTTTCTAAATGCATTTCATTTTTGCCTTAAGTTTACTTGATCACTGAGTAATGTTCTTAATGACTACGAATATCTCCCCTCAGTAAGAGTTCTAGAGCCAGATATGGCAATCTGTTTTACATGTGGGTCATTTATTCATTCATTCATTTACTAAGGGGTGCCAAAGGGCCAGAACTTGGATGTAGGAAAGAAACATGGTCCTTGCACCGAGGGAGGTTAGGACAGGTTATTATAGGAAAAGTATGGTGAGATCTAATCTAATTAGGAAAATCAGGTGATGACTTCCTGGGTAATTGATGTTCAAGTGGAGAACTGAATAAAAATCAGCAGTTAGCTGGAGAAGGAGGTTTATGGGAAAGGGTGCCAGACAGAGCAAACAATGTGTGTGATGACCCAGGTCTTTCAGAGCATTGGCATCTTTGAAATGAAAGAATAATTCATACAATTGGACTGTGGAGTGTGAAGTGGATGGTAGGTTGGAGAGCTAAGCAGGGATTAATTTTGTACAACTTTGTGAGCTCTGGTTAAGGAGTATGAATTTTCTGGAGGTTATTAATGCTGGGGAGTGCTGTGATCAGATTTGTGTTTTAGATACTTCTGGTTGCAGGGTAGTGAATGCTTTGGAGTGAACGAGTCAAGGCTGAAGGTAGTGAAACAATTTTAAGATTTTGCTACTTTTTAGGCTACTTGGATAAGTGCTTGTACTAAGACAGTGGCAGCAGGAATGAAGCAAAACAGATGTTCTACAGTTAGTTGGAAGCCAGACGCAACAGGTCTTGGTAATTATTAAATGAGAGAGATGAAAGGGAAGAAGGTTTCAAAGATGTCACCCAGGGTTCTGACTCGGGCCATCGGATGGACGATTGTGCTGTCCACAGAAGACAGGGAAATAAATATCTAGGGTGCGTTGGGTGCATGGGTCTGGTGGGCAGGAGGGGTCTCCAGCGGCAATTTGCAGAGTTGGCTGCGGTGGACGGAGAGGCCAATCAAAGCCATAGGAGTTAATGAGTTTAACTTAGAAGCTCTCTAGGCTGATCAGAGGGTTCAGGAGAGATCCCAGAGGATTCCTACTATTTGAGAAGTGGCTAGAACAGAGTTGCTCAATTCTGGCTGCAAATGAGATTTTCCTGCAGAGCTTTAAGAATACCAGTGCTCAGGGGATGCGTGGGTGGCTCAGTCCGTTCAGTGTCTGTCTTCGGCTCAGGTCATGATCCCAGGGTCCTGGGATCAAGTCCCACATCAGGCTCCTTGCTCAGCAGAGAACCTACTTCTTGCTGCTCCCCCTGCTTGTGCCTGCTCTGTCTCTCTGACAAATAAATAAAATCTTCAAAACAAAAACAAAAACAAAAACACACCAGTGCTCAGGCACCTGGATGGCTCAGTCAGTTAAGAATCTGTGTTTGGCTCTGGGTTATGATCGTAGGGTCCTGGGCTCCCTGCTCGGTGGGGGGAATGTTTCTCCCCCTCTTCCCCTGCCCCTCCCCCCACTCATGCACGCTCTCTCTCTCTCAAATAAAGAAATACAATCTTAAAGAAAATAATACCTGGGCACATCCTAAATGAATGAAATCTCTGCAAGTGGGTGTAGGTAGGTGTGACATTGTGATTTATAGTAAGAAATATCATTTGGTCTTATTCCCTGTTTTTGGCACAGAGTTCCTAAAACTTGGAAATTTTAAATGAAGAGAGCTACAAAAGTGTCTTTTGTGAGTGAGGTGGCTCCTGGACCCCATGTAAGGATGGGGACTGGTTACCAGTGAAGCCAAACTTGGGATTGGAGGGTTGGGACTTTCCGTCCCACCCTAACTTCCAGGATGGAGAGAGGGCATGGATGTGGAATTAATCACCAATGGCCAATGATTTCATTAGTCATGTCTATGTAAAGAAGGTGCTGTAAAAACCCTAAAGGACAGGGCTGGGAGATCTTCTGGCTTGGTGAACACATGGAGATTCGGGGAAGAGTGGAATGCTGAGAGAAAGTGGAAGCTGCGTCCCTTTCCCCGTGCCTTACCCTGTGCCTCTCTCCCTTCTGGTTGTTCCTGACTTATATCCTTCTACAGTAAATTAGTAATCTAGGAAGTAACATGCCTCTCTGAATTCTGTGACGTGCTCTAGCAAATTAATCAAACCCAGGGACGGGATAGTTGGAACTTCTGATGGTAGTTGGTTAGAAGAGTAGGTGACAATCTGGACTTTTGATTGGCATCTGAAGTGTGTTTGTGTAGGTGTATGTGTATTGGGGTGGGACATTTTGTAGGACTAAGTCCTTAACCTGTGGGATCTGATGCTATCACCAGATAGTGTCAGAATTGAGCTGAATTGTAGGGCACCCAGCTAGTGTCAGAGAATTGCTTGTTGGGGTGGAAACCATTCCCCCCAACCCCCCCCCCTCCCCACACACAATGAAATTGAATACAGAACCCTTAGTAGGGCATTAGGGTTTCCAAAGTTCCCCAGATGATACCAGTATTCATCCATGGTTGAGAATGACTGGAGAAGAAAAGAGGAGCCTGAAAAAATTACTGAGGAGAAGCTAAAGAGGTTGCAAGGAGATCTGATCAGTGTGGCATTACCGAAGTCAAAGGATGAGAGATCGTGAGAAGAGATAAGTGGTTGGCAGTATCAAAAGTTGCCAAGAGGTCAAGCAAGGTGTAAGAACTTAGTACAGTTCATGAGAAACCTTAGTAAGACCAGTTTTAGTGGCAAGGCCAGAGACTATAGAGGGTTGAGGAGAAGTAAGGAGTAAGAAAATACTGGTAGCAGGTGTCAACAACTCTTTTATCTGGGTTCTTCCTTCATTAATTAAATACATTTTATTGTTTACTTATGCTAGGTAGTAGGAATAGAAAGTTGAGTAAGACATGGCTGAAGCCCTCAAAGAACTCACTCTAGATGACAATAGAGACAGGTAAACATTGGATCATCAATGATGAGAATATGTGTTAAACATGATAGAGACACAGTGGGGGAGAAGAAATTGTTTGAATGATGAGAGAAGGTTTCCTGGAAGAGCAGACACCTGAGTCGTGAGCATGTTCTGGCCACTTTTGATGAGCATATAGTAAAAAGCTCAATACATGCGAAAGGGATGGATGCATTTCTCAGATTTGGGTGATTCCTCTGTTGTACACGTCAGCATCATTTCCAGAGGTCTGGGCCAGCCCCGGGTTCCAAAGATTCTGCTTGCTCATACCAGGCAATCTAAATGATAATACCCCCTTCTGGGACAGGGAGCCTGGAACTGACCATCTTTAAAAACAGAGATTTTTTTTTTTTAATTTTAAGACAGCTGAAAACATCAAATTAGAACATGGAAGTGGACTTACAAGTGTTCAATAATGCAGTGTGTTTGTTCTGATGCCCCCCAAAATTAAAACAATGGGGGAGGGAATCTTTTTCATATAAATTATTTGAAATTCTATAATTCACAATGAATATGTTCAGAAATAGTAAGCATGTGGACTTAGTCATCAGACCTCTTTTATAGGAAATATTGTACGAAATGGATTAGGCATGTCCTTTAAAAATAATACCCTGTGTTGAAGATTCTTTCAATGTATACCCTATGTTTGTGAAATCGTTCTAGGTCTGCCTCACCAGATACCATTCTTGTTGTCTTGTGAAAGTTTTTTAGTATTCTTTATGGTATCATTATTTTGTCTGCAGATCATTGTCTAACATCCTATCCCATCCTTAAACTTTGGACAGAGACATGTCCTCTGATGTCTGTAACTCCTCATCTCAGTCTGACCCTGTATAGGATAATGCCATGGAGGTCCTGACTAACCCTTATTTCTCTCACATACTTCATACTTCACATTTCCTGACCTCTTCCATCCTACCTTGTAACTTCCAAAACCACGCAGCGTGCTTCAATATTGACCACCTACCATTGAGAGCGTATTTCCCTAGAGGGTTGTTTTTTTTCTTTCAGTTTACATTTTTGTATTGTTGTTTCAAAGACACTCATCTATTAGTGATAGTTATTCAAATGAATCTGTAAATCCAAGAGATTAACTGAAAACCATGGAAGTAGAGAATTTTCTTTCTTTGTTTTCTAATGTTGGAAATTAGTGTTATAAGAGTAGGTTATCATAGAAATCGGATTTGTGTAGGTTTGTAAACAATGTCAGTATTTGTCTTCTTTCCCTGCCTCACAGGGAAATAGCCACCATTGTAGGTAGTATAGGGTGGCGGTTGACAGTGTCTACCTGAATCGTTCCCCACTTATTAGAGGTGTAACTTTGGGCAAGATGCTTAACCTCCCTTTGTTTCAGCTTCTCCATCTGTAAAATTTGGATTATGATAATATCTGCTCATAGGGATGTCATGAAAATTAAAGGAGTTAATATATATGTTTACATGGTATTAAAAGTGTGCTTGGGTACGTAGGAAGCATGTAATAAATATTAGTTATTATTGTTAAGACAGTGGTCCCTCTTTAAATTATGTTCACCAAATGTGTCAGTTGTGCTACGTTGTAGTTAGTGAAAAGACGTTTCGGTTTTCTGTAGGAATTTGAAGAAGTTGGGGCCTAATGTCCGTGGACAAGAACCATAACCCAGAATTAAGCTCACAAGTGACCTGGTTTTGTAGAATTTTGAGGTCTAGTGATGATTCAGGATCAACCCTGATTTATAAAATTGCAGCCCTAAAACTTGGCTCTTCTGCCTGGGGACATCTACCTCTGTGGTGAACTCTTTCTGAATACATATAAAGTAAAATAAAATAAAAATAGGAAGTAAAAAAGGGATATAAAATAAAATGGAACAGAGGACTGAAACGGCCGGCTTTTTCAGGCCTGTGGATCTGTGAGCTGTTTCTCACCTACACTGGGAGTGATTATTAGCCATTATCAGATCTGGACAAGGAAGCCTGAGAATATGACATGTGAATACATGTTCTTCCAGAAAGAAAATACTTTGAGTTTTGTTTCTAATTCTGATGTTTATTTCGATCTTTTGACCCTTTTGTGCTTATTTTGAGATCTTGACTCCAGACAAGCTGGAGGAAATGGTCTTCGAAGTTCAGTATTCTCACGTCCTGTCATCTCCAAAATTTGGCATTTTACTTTTCATGACCTGGAATTATTGTTACTGCTGTTGAATTCATAAACATCGCTGTTATCTTTTAGAAATATCACCACCATGTTTTATTTAGGTATGTGGGAAAAGTACATAGGTTAATATAGTGAATATGATGGATTTAATAGTAATTAGAATTCGATAAGAAAAACTAACTGCGGGCTTCAGAGGAGAGGGGGGTGGGGGAATGGGATAGGCTGGTGATGGGTAGTAAGGAGGGCACGTATTGCATGGTGCACTGGGCGTTATACGCAACTAATGAATCATTGAACTTTACATCAAAAACCAGGGATGTACTGTATGGTGACTAAAATAATATAATAAAAAAATATTAAAAAAAAAAAAAAAAAGAAAAGAAAAACCATAAGAAGGGGTCAGCTTGGCCGAAAGGGCTGAAGGCCGGCTGACCAAATCTCACAGTGCCGTGAGCGCCCTCTGCTGGTGCAGTCTAAAGCAACACAACGCGGGGATGCTGCGGCGCAAACATTTCCCGTTTAATGAACACCTACTAGGTGCCAGGAAGGCTTATAGGCACAAGGGCACATTTTCTGTGATCCTCATAACCCTGCAGTGGCATATATGATAATCTTCATAGTTGAATTGAATTTTCACTTTTAATCCCATTTGTTTTTCTAATATTCTGAATTTAGGTAGAGGAAGGAATTGTGCCATTATTTGTACTCGGGAATTATTGCTTCTACAAATAAAGATATCCTGAATAAATGACTCTTTATAGAACATAGAACAGTGTTCATCTATGTCTCAGGATTATTTAAGAAAAATTTGAACTATATAGGACTCATTCAATGGAAGAGAACTTCAACTTAAAAAAAAAGGGAATCGGTGGAGGAAGGGCTCTCACTCTTTTTCTGCAACTTTAAATTTCATCATGTTTCTGAAAGATCAGATAAGTGTGTATGTTGTTTTAGTAGCTAGAAAGTCAGACTGAGAGCCCCAGTCAAATGTCTGACCCGACGGGGAAGCCAAAGCACCATGACGCGGGTAAATTAACCAAACATGTCATTGCATCCAAAAGTCCCAGGCTCCCGTACCCACAAAATGTTTCACTCAAGCTGTCAGCAAGTTGTAGGAAGAAGGACGCGGAGTCTGGCCTTTCCCCTTGGGCCTTCCTCAGTGGAAATGCCAAAATACCGAGAACCGATCTAAATTGAGGAAAAGGGCAGGGCAAGAGAGGGACTAAGTAAGTGACATCTTTCTTGAGCACGAGAAAGTTGACTGAACAGTCTGTGGGCAGATTTGTGATATTTTACACATTTTAAGGTGAAACAAAAGATTTAGAAAGTGAAATTGATTTCAGGTCATTGAGACCTCTGAAATTGTCATCGAGTTCTGTCGTATATGCAACAGAGTAGTGGCGAGTAACAGAGGTGTTCGATTTCTGACACGCCGTTGATGTTTCATTCTAACCCTTTTCATTTATCAGCCCCCTGGATTCAAGGAAGTTACTTTACTTCCTTCAGATTCAATTCTCTTCTCTGTAAAATGGGATTGATAACAGTCCCCTGCTGCTGCTGTGAAAATTAGAAGACTTACACGGGAGTGATGAGGCCTGGCTGTGATGGGCCACAAATACTTTACGGAGGAGGATATATGACACGCCATATGTGCAGTTTAATCATGTTTAGCTTAATCCTTAAAATAATAATAATGTCAACATCGACGAACATTTGCCTGCTTCCTCTGCTAGGCTCTGGCCCAAGCGCTCCACGGGTATCGCATTTACTGCACACGATCCTCGCAGAAACCCTCTGACGGAGGCCCCGCCTGCGGGCCCCAGCTGATTCTCCGTCTTAAATCGTCCTACCCCCAGATCACACTCTGTAAAGATCTTCAAACCTGCAAATGGTGTTTCCCTTCAGACCATCTGTTACTATCTTAAAACTGAAGGGGATAATATTTTGGAGAAGTAGAGACAAATAATAGTGAAGGAAGAAGACCTCTCCAAAGCTCAAATTCCTGAGAGTTTGCTGAAAATTTCGCAGACATATCCTCATAAAGGATTTTTGTGAGGGTCCGTGTGTTACAGAATCCCCTCCCCCAGCAGATACGTGTTTCGTTCCTGCCTATTGTACGTAACGTCCGTTCTGCGCCGTGCGAGTGCTGCAGTCAAGGAAGCAGGCCGTCTGCCGTCATGGAGGTGACATTCAAGAGTGAGTATCTAGGCTTCCGTAGTCTCTGTCTACGTTGGCACTCGCAGCAATGACACTAAAGCTGATGTGAATAACAACAAAACAGGATGGAGAAGAACGGACCTAACTGGCTTTGTCCCGACAGCCTTTATAGTCATCTGACAAAATGAGCTGCTCATTCACGTTTATACACATGTGTACGGACTGATACAAAATCCATAGACAGAAATAAAAAACTGAAGTAAAAGCATACATCTTGTATGTTCCTTCCCAAATGAAAAAAAAAAAAAGGAAAAGGAAAAGTGGGCCTAATTTTTAGAATAAAGAATATGGTTTTATGTGGCTTTGTATGTTTAATATCTACTGGGAAAATGGATTCAGCTGTGCTAAGATTAGTCATTCTAGTTGTATAAAAGCATGGCAGATGATCCCATGTCAGTTTCTGCTGACCTCTTTTCTGTTAAACCATGTAAAGTATTTTTTCAATTATGAAGCTGATTTCATTTACCAAGAGTTTTGATTAGAAATGTATGAGCTGAATTGAAAACCAGATTATAAATCATTTCAGTATGACATTGGATAAAATATAAAGATAATCTGAGTTTATTTATGATGTCCTGTCAGGGAAATTCATGAGAATTAACTTTCTCATGACAGTTCTGATAATAATCATTTCTGACCACATTAGAAATCCTGTATTTCTACATGAAGAAAGTTTGCTTACTTTACAATTTCTTATCCTATTTTGATATCTAGCTGAAACCAAGGGGGACAAAAAGGTATTACAATTATTTTGAAAATGGAGTATTTTTGAAGATGATGGAATACAGGAGAAGGCATGACCGTTTACATTGCAGAGCACGAGTTCAACTGCACATGACACCTGGCCGGGGAGCTTTTTCAACAAATCCTTACGTCTGGGTCTTAATCCAGACTGAGCCTCCAGAAATGGAAACCGGTGTTGGTACTTGTTACAAACTCCCCCAGGTGATCCTAATGGCTGAGAACCACGCGTTCTAGAGGCGTGACCTCGGGCAAGCAAGGTTAAGGGAAAGCTCTAAAGACGGCCTTGAGCCTAAGCTGATGAGGCGAAGGGTTTACGTCTCCGACAGGATTCTGCAAGCCCTGCAGAAGCAAAGGCCAAGAAGTTCCTCGAAATTAAGTAAAGCCCCAGACCAGCAGTGGTGACTTCCAGGCTCTTCTTTGAACTGAAAGTCTTGAGATCAGTGTTGAAAGCACCCAGGTATCACCGTCGCTGTTGGGTGCTGTCTCTATGGCGAAAGTAGTGTCAGGACGTGGGAAGGAGAAACCCTATCAACGTGAGTCTGTGTTTGTGCACCAATTTATTCGAATTTGTTTTTATTTCTCATGTGGAAAAATGGTCGTTTCATGGCTTTGTTTTTGAGAAATTTCTTTTTGCCTGTGCACGCTTCCTTTTGTGCACACTTTAAATTAAGACAAAAAAACACAAATAGAAACTTAGTCCAATCAAAATTGAAGTTTTGGACTGTTTAACTTACTGACCCTTATCAGCACACATTTCTGGGCTTTGTGTTGAGGGGGGGATAAAAATGAACGCGATGGAGTACTGGCCACGATGAATCAGGCTATTATGAAGTCTTAAAAGTAGGATAGTTGTGAATCAATGAATGTGGTAGCTGTGTTCGACTTCACCAGAGAAACAGAGCCAGTGGGGTGGGTGGGTAGTAGATGGGTAGATAAATAGGAGGAGATTTATTACAGGAATTGGTTCCTTCCCTTAGCAGGCAAAGTCCTATGATCTGTAAGCTGAAGAACCAGGAAAGGGGGCAGTGTCATTCAGGTCCAAGGCCTGAGCTGCAGCTGGCGGGGAGGAGGGGGTGATTCCTGTAAGTCCCAGAGATCTGAGAGCTTCGCAGACACAGACGTGGAGAGAAAAACACGTGAAGGTAGTGAGCTTGAGAAGCTAGGAACATGAGTCGTTTGGCTACAGTGGATGAGGCTCTGAGCAGTGAAGTTTCCGTGGTGTCACCTGGTGTTGCTAACGTAGTGGGGAATCATCTACAGCCCCAGAAAACTGCCTAACACCAGTTTCTCTGGTTTTCATCTTAAATTTACGACTAAAAGAGCTCAGTTAAGAAACCGGCAATAACAATTCACATAAAAACTTTTTGGCCATTGCCATCAAGCAGTTTACATGATATTTTGTGGCTCTATATTTAACTTCAGGGTGGCACCTCCAGAACAGTAAATTCATTTCTAAATATTGGGTATAATCAACCGTGTCATCATGACGAAGGCGCCCGTGAAATACACCACATTTGAATAGCGCTAAGGTGTTATTTTTGACCTCCTTTCTCTCTTAACCTTAACTCTCTTCTCCTCTTGCTCAGTTGCCTTAGTTAACTGAGGGACAATAATTTTAGAAAGACTTAGGTATTTTCCAAGAAGATATTTTATTGAAGTGTCTATTGTAAATAGTTGGAATTTCACCCTCGGGTAGACGGTCCACCATTTATCCGTTTTGACATTAGTAAAAATAAATGGCAGTTTTGGTGAAAAGTCAAACTGAAAATTACATCACAGTGAAAGTTAAAATTTTGTGTTTGTCTCTCTCTTTCACTTTCCTTCACTTACGTTGGCATCCTGTAACCACAGTAACAATTCTGTGTTAGACCTTACCCTCCGCTGAGCAGGGTGCCCGGTGTTGGGCTTGGTCCCAGGACCCTGAGATCATGACCTGAGCCCAAGGCAGACGCTTCACTGACTGAGCCACCCAGGCGCCCCCGTTGTTAATTTTAACAAAGAAGCGTTATGTTTCTACCTGGACCACCTTTTATCACGGTTTGGGCTGTAGCAAACTCTTCTTCCACGTTGATGTTGCTTGTCAACCCCAGCATTCTTTTCAGACCTCGCCTTCCTTGTTCTCAAGTGCTCCCGGCAGCTGCTACCAATAGGTGGCAGTAGTCCCTATTCTCTAAGAAACCTGGCCAGAAGAACCTTCTCCAGGTTCTATTGTAAAAAGGTCCCAGGCCCGAGAATCACTTGGGGAGGTCTGGGCCTCACCTGGACCTACTGAATCAATCTTCAGGGAAACCGCTAGGGAACTTTGTTCAACTCGGCTGTGTTGAAGGGTTTCACTGTTCATCCTGAACAACATTTTGGAGAACAAATGTATACACAAAACCTCTTTCTATTCTCCTTAAAACAAAATTTCTCCTGCCCAGGACATTTACTGCAACTCATTGAACTTCCAAAATATTAGCCTTATTTACGTAGGCATAAATTATGAGTTTGCCCAGGAAGCTTTATCTAGAGGTCAAGGTTCTAGGGGACAGGGTGCCTAATGATTTAGAGAATGGTCACTATAAACGTATGACAACATGTTACCAGTGATGGGTTCAAAATTAAGTAAACCCAAGTTCCACATCCTTATCCAGTCAGCCTGATGCAAATGTAATTACCTTCGGAATTAAGCTCAGATGGAATGGAACTGTCACAGGGCAGTTGAAGGGGGTGGGGATAAAGTCAGCAAAAGGATTCTTAAGATGCTGCATCTTACACTCCCCCAAAACACTTACTTGACATCACGTTAATGGGATCCCAGCTAGAAAGCAAAAAAGTCGCTCTAACAAAACAAAACAAAAAAAAAATTGGGAAGATCACGTTTTCTCCTATAGTTTAGAAGCGCTCTACTGCCCCAGAGAAATACTGTACTTCTGTTTGGCTTTCTGGTTCTTCATGCATTTGCCAAAGTGCTTTTTGATGTGTTTTATTTACTGCTGAAATAATCTGTTTTTTTCAGGTCTTCTTTATTTTGTTCAAAATAGTCACAATAAACTAAATGTAAATCATAGGGCAGAGTGTCTTAAATGCTAGGCATTATTAATATGCTAACTAGACACAGTGACTTTCTGTGTGCTCGATTGTCCCCTTCCAGCTTCTAGAAACTGTGACTTAAGCACTGAGGACCATATTGCTCTTTTTTTTTTCCCCTAAAGTCTCCACGCAAGAAATGTCTTACAAAAGTGCTCTGGTCGTGTTGCCTGTAACACTAGACACATGATCAAAGCGAAGGTGCAGGTTCTTTGCCACAGATGACACCCTTGCCGTTGCAACCTCACAGCCCGTGGCCCGTGTTGGTTCAAACTGGTCTCCTGCTACCTGCTTCCCCCCAGTCATGTTGGTTACCCATCTCCTCATGGTGTTACCTGGCAGAGGTCATTTCTACAAACACAAACCACTTGGTGAGAGAACAGTCGTGTTGCACAGCGTTACCCCCCTACTGTTCGCCGAGTATGAGCTGACAGGGGATCCGGAGTCAAGGGCACTTTGTATGTGGCTGAAGGAGAAAGCCTGGGATAAGCGAGTTTATTTTCTCTACTGCCCTAGAATAGCATGGTTTCAAGATAACTAATGAGACCATTATTTTCAAATGCTGTAGGTAGCCCTCATGGAGAACCTTGTGGAAAGACCTGTCTGGAAGAAAGAGACAATCAGTGGCTGGGGGTCACGCTTTCCAGACAGCCGGGGGAAAATGGATCCATCGTGGTAGGTTACTAGGGTTAGTCCACTGATACATCGTGGATTCGGATATTCTGGGTGTGATGTTCATATCATTTGGTCTACTTTTATGTTTTATTTAGACTTGTGGGCATAGATGGAAAAATATATTTTATATAAAGAATGAAAATAAGCTCCCCACGGGTGTTTGCTATGGAATGCCCTCTGATTTACGAACAGAACTGAGTAAAAGAATAGCTCCATGCTATCAAGGTAAGGAATCATTTTGATATTAACTGGATCAAGAGAAACAAGTGAATGCCTTTAATTTTTCTTAATTTTTCTCAATTTTGCGTGTACAGAGGATGGGGGAGAGATCTTTAAAATAGCTGTATTCAAAGTATTTCTCTTTTTTTTACTCAGTTGCAGTAGTATTTGCAAAAAAATGTGCTTTGTGTTTTTAGGAACAGAAATTTGTCCAGTTACATTTGAATAATTCTAGAATATAGTTGGTTATCCACTTTCGCATTAAATATATTTTTCTGTATAAGTAAGTCTAATGCCCAGCATATATCAAAAACTTAAAATCATGAAATTATGATTGAAAATTTGAGATGAAAAGTCTGGCAAGAAAGATGAACTGTTCAGATTTTTTGCTTTAGCTTCCAAAAATATTCAGAAAGATGAAAATATAAGTGTCAGCAGATCTTTCCCACTCACTGTGTCCTTTTTTTTTTTTTTTTTTTAATCCCATGCATTCCTTGACAAGGGATTGGTATATTAAGTTTGAAAAGATTTCCCATGAAAATTCTAAGCCATTAGGTAACAATAGTGTCTGCAGAGCTAGGACATAAACTAAAGTGAGCAAAATTAGGGGTGAATGTTAACATTAAAAACACATCTGTAGCAGAACTAAAATTCTAAAAATGTGTCTGGGAAAACTCAGAGTTCAATATATAGGTATTCCATTTTCCACTTTTTTCTAACCAAAATGATTACTACAGTGTCCAAAGAACGTTTCTATTACCTGACAAAATGTTGACCACGCATGCAAATTGTTATTCTATTCATATTGGGGTCCTCTACGGTAAGCGATGTCTCAGAAAATCTCGTATCTCTGATTTGCCTCTGAATGTCAAAAGGTGAATTTTAAATTCTTAATTGAAATAAAACTCCGTTTAGAGTTCTATATGTTTATCGTTCTCTTGTTCTTAATGGTTTATGGTTTATACTTTAAAACATTCTCACAGTAGAATTTTTTGTTCCGTTCAGATACACCCAGCCACATTCTACAAAAAGTTCAAGATGGCATAAACTTAGAACACCTAAAATTGTGGGGAAATTTGTTAAAAAAAAAAAAAAAATCAGGGAAGCTATAAAATGGAGTGAAAAATCATGGCCAGGACTAGTAATTACAAATGACTTAACAATTTATTTAATTTATCTGGTTAGCAAAGCCAAACCAAAGATGTGGTCCTGATTCTTATTTTTATAGAGGTTTACTTAGGTCAGTTCTTCAGCAGAAGCAGAGATTGGCTTCCTAGTAAGTCTCAAAAGCATCCAGTTAAGTCATGGGGGCTCTGTAGTAGGAGACCCTCCATCTCCAAGCAGATCCTGACTCCCTGCCACTTTCGGCCGGGTGCAACTGAGGAAGCCTATTTTAAATGCAAACCTGGACGGGAAGCTGCAAGCCCTACATCGGTCTTGCATACTCACTTGACAGTTTGAGTGTATGCTGCATGCTCTTCCCACGAAAAAGAGGCACAGTTCAATATTCTTCAATATTTTTATTGCTATTTTGGAGGAATATCTGAGGATTAATATGAAAGATTTTTGATATTACATTTTATCAAAGTGACTTTTAAAATGAGATAGTATCAAATATAGACCTTGAAAGATATATTTGTAAAGATTAAGATAAATTATGCATATTTTGCCTATTTTTCATTTTAGATTATGTGAAAAAATTTGGAGAAAATTTTGCATCATGTCAAGCTGGAATATCTAGCTTTTACACAGAGGTAATAGTCCAAAAAAATAGCTGCTTTAAATGTTTACATATAGGATTTTAATTCTTAAGATTTAGCCTGTGATATTATGCTTTACAATAAAAAAATTGTATAACCTCTGAATGTGTCTCTTAAACTTGAGTATATTACAATTTATTTTTTACTAGTTAATATTCCACATATACGTTGAAAAAGTTAATATTTAAGATGGCTGTGCCATGTAAGACCAACTGAAAGTCTACACTAAAGAGTATTACCTGCATCAAGAATTTTTTTGTGTTCAATTAGCCAACATATAGCACATCATTAGATTTTGATGTAGTGTTCAATGATTCATTAGTTGCATATAATACCCAGTGCTCGTCATTTAATAGGAATCAAAAGTAGCTATTGGTATTTCCTTAGATGTTTAAAATTTCTATCCAAATATGTTACTTTTAATTAGTAATTGAGGGAGAAAAGCACATGAATCTATATCTTTCATTTAAATTATGAAAATTAAGAGATTTAAGAATTTAATATCATCTTAAATTAGACATATTCCCAAGCTCTATTTTTTTTGTCTAACACTCGAGGATATCCAGTCAAAGGTCAGTTATATTCAAGCCCCAAATCTCCCAGTTTCCCTTCAAAACCCACCAAGAATTTATGAATGTTTTCTGAATCTATGTGGTCAGACTGTATCAAGCCTTGGTTTAACAATTTTCATAAATATTACTTACTGTGTTTAAAAAAAAAACTTTAAATTGAACTTTTTAAGAGTTCAGGATTGTTTAGGAAATTAGAAATATGTTAAATATGTTTGGTTGCTAAAAGTTTTCTTATTTCACCAAATATATCTGTTCATTCTAACTTTCCCTTTTTGTTTCCTTTTCCTAAATTTGTATTTATCACCAAATATGCCCCAAATTCCACTGGATTTATTTTTTTCCTAAGCTAACATTGTTAAGAAAACTAGTCAATGGCTCTTTGCAAATAGGAATAAATTAACTCCACTTTTCACTCTTTGGCAACATGTGATTCTCTCCATAATAAGCACTAATGAATGACTCAGATACAATTCACTTTAACAGAAACCACATTGCTTGTCTCCTAAAAGCTTAGTCTAGTATTCCATGATCCTTGCTTCAGTTTTGAAGTCCACCGCTAAATGCGAAGTGAGAGTTTCTTTTCCGAAATTGTGCTTATAGTTGAAAATTCATTAGCTGGCTTCTCTGGCTTTTATCTGATATGTTTTTAAATTTATCATAAGTTCAGATTTTAGAAATGTATTATAAAAATGTATTTTCATCAGTTTTTACTTAAAATGTATATCTGGAGGAAGTTTTGGATTTTCATTTCAACTTTGATGATGATTTTTTTTTTCCTTACAGGATTTAATTGTGATGGGAGCCCCAGGATCATCATATTGGACTGGCTCTCTTTTTGTCTACAATATAACTACAAACAAATACAAGGCTTTTTTAGATACAAATAATCAAGTAAAATTTGGAAGTTACTTAGGTACTGTATAAAAACCACCAAACTCCGATCATCTCAGTCGTCTAGATGCAGGGTTCCCTTATTTGTGATTACTAGTCTCTTCAGAAGATCAAAATGGCCAGTAGCGATTAAAGAGTTCAGAAACGATCTCTTTAAGGATATAACCTACAGAACTTAATATTTTACATTTGTAATTACAGTCATTAATATACAGTTGTTAGACTAGATAGAACTCCTGGCTTAGTGTACTCTTGTAAGCTTGTGTCTCAGGTGGTCAGCTTGTTATTGTAGAGGTTGCATCTGCTGCGTGCTTACCATACCCAGGAACTTTCGTAAGCACGCCGCATGAATTCATTTCATCATGTATGAGTAAGTGTAGTTTCTGAAAGGGCCAAGTGAAAGTCCGTGGGGCTGGCAACAGCATTCTAGACAATGGGTGACATTATGAAGCAAAGGGATCTAAAAACAGCTCATTGACCTTTGCCTCATAAGTTCTTAGAATATTTCCCAGAGTTTATTCTTATCTTTCTCCTTTCCCTTCTCTTCCTCCTCCTCCCCCTCCATTTCCTTCTCCTCCTGCGCAATAGGATACTTTATAATCTGTATTTTTACAGAACCCAAGATTTTCCTGGTATAATTCCTCTGTTACAGTGAAAGGGGTGCTTTTCCTACAGCTTCTTAGAAAATACAGGTTTGTTTAAGTCATGTGCTTCAAATGTAAGCAGCCTATACCAGACATAATTAGAATAAGAAAAAGCAGTATTTTCCCATTCATACAGTAAGAATTCATTTTCAAACAGGGAATTCATTTATAATTCAACATTTACTTGTTTATGGTTGGAAGGATATCTTGAAGTGTTGTAAGAAATGTAATTAGGGGATGCCTCAGTTGGTTAAGCATCCAACTTTTGGTTTCAGCTCAGGTCATGATCTTGGGGTCCTGGGATCAAGCCCCTAGTTGGGCTCGCCACTCAGCAGGAAGTCTGAGGATTTCTCTCCCTCTCTCTCTGCCCCTCCTCCTGCTGGTGTGCATGCTTTCTCTCTCTCTCAAATCTTTAAAACAAAAAATGTAACTTAGCATTATGCCTTTTGTCATATAATAAAACTTTTACCTTTTGTGTCATCAAATAGGTTTATTACAATAGGAAGAGTTCATGGCAAAAAAGTTGAAGTTTAGGAAGTTACTTAAAGTTTAAAATGTTCTATTTTAGATCCCTAAAATATTTTGTTTGTAATCCTAGAGGCTAGCATGTCCTGGTACTACATAGAGACTAACCAAATGTAAAAGTGCTATCTTTAATTTCTAGGACTTGGAAATGTAAGCCATGGACCTAGTTCCGTACCACATACTAATAACTGTTTAAGGCATAAAATAAATGTCCAGTTTTTAATATTGCTAAGCTAAATACTCTTAAAACTGTTTAGTGTAATCATTTGGAGTTCAGTCTCCATTATTTCTACAAATGGATTTACAATGATATAGTTTACCTATTGCAAATGATGACTCTCCCACTCTTCTCCACTTTATTTGAAGGCTACTCGGTTGGAGCTGGTCATTTTCGGAGTCCACATACGACTGAAGTAGTGGGAGGGGCCCCTCAACATGAACAGATCGGTAAAGTAAGAATTACATTCTTACTTTTATTTCTTCACCAAGTTTCAAAAAGATTGCACAAGAGATGAGATAATAAAGAAGAAACTGCCAAAATGGTAAGACGTGAAGGCTAGAGTTGAGCAGTGCACCGCATTTCGTGGTGAAAGTTGTATGGCTTTGAGATGAAATTCCTTAGAAAAGCTTTAAGGAGAAATTCTATGAGTCAAATGAGGCTTTTTTTTTTTTTTTATGAGAAAACTGTTCTTGAAATAAAATGATGTCAAGATGTCCAGGGAATGTATTTACTGGTTAATGAGTTTGCAAATGATGGGCTATTGAGACAGCTGCATGTTTTGGGGTAAGACCGGAAAGAAGGTGTTCTTTCTGGTTCTGGTTTTTGTTACGTTATTGTGTGGACATTACTAAACTTTTCTGAGCCTTATGAAGCAAAGAGCACTTGCTGTGCCCTCGGGGATCAATACCATCGTCTTCCTGAGAAGACAGTTTGGTAAGGAAGTCCTGTTAATGTGAATGTGCTTCCCCTAGACCTTTTGAATCACTCTGAACAGGATTTTCAAAAATCTCTCTGAGCAGTTACAAGTTATGCAGATTGACGTTTTCATCCCCTGAAGATTTTTTTTAACGTGCTAGCGGTCTGAGTCTTTCTCCTTCCTGTCCCGATTGCAGGCATACATACTCAGCATCGATGCAAAAGAACTAAGTATCTTACATGAAATGAAAGGAAAAAAGGTAATGTCTCCGCGTTTGGTATCCCTGAGGGCTTTTGTGAATCCCCCTGCTTTTTTCCCTTGGTGACTGGATCTGGTTTTGTTCTGGGCCAGCTGGGCTCTTACTTTGGAGCTTCTGTGTGTGCTGTGGACCTCAACGCAGATGGCTTCTCAGACCTCCTCGTGGGGGCTCCCATGCAGAGCGTCATCAGGGAAGAAGGCAGAGTGTTCGTGTACCTCAACTCAGGCTGGGTAAGTCCACTTGCTCACCAACTGGAGGCTGCTGATGGGATTCTGATAGAAGCTGAAGCTATTCTTATTCCAGAGTTCTGTATCTAGATTCTTAGGCTAATTTTACTGATGAAAGTAAAAACTCTGGTATTGTACTCATGCTCTAAAAATGGAGCATGCTGGGCGATGGGAAGCTGTTGATGTTCCAGAAGCAGGAGATCAATTGCTCTGGTTTTTTTCTACTCACATCTTGTCCTTCAGGGAGTTGAAGTTTCTGTCAGTTTTATGATGATCCAAATCTAATTTGAAAGAAAGATCTTTACGCATCCCTCAAAATGGGGATTTATTACTGGTTCTGTCGTGAATGTCTTTAATTAGAAATATTACCAGAAGATAAAGTATGAAATGCTTTTAATTTGTTGACTTGAAAACAGTGGGAAACAAGATGTGTTTTGATAAAATATTAGTTTGCACAATTTTTGTAGATGATATTCCCTTTAAGAATATAAAGTGGGCATAGTTTATTCCAAAGTGGACACAGTAGTTGTAGAAATATGGGTAATTACTGCTTATGGTTGAGTGTTAAATTATGGGGGCTGTCGTGGAGTAGAAAGTGACCACTTCACAATTCAGTTTAAAGAGTTCTGCTCACCTTATCTTGCCAGTCTACCTTGTAGGCATTAAATCAAAACAGAGAATTGATAGGGCCTTAATGGGGTCTTCTTGGTCTGTTCCTTTGATTTAAGAGCAAGAAGGGATTGTGAGAAAATTGGGTCATTTCTGAAGGTACAGCATTTTTGGTCAGGATTCAACAAAGTGAAATCTGTTTTAAGAAGGTATTTGTAATCTTTATGGTTTTGGAGCATTTAATATGTTCCTATATTAAGCATCAGACTAAACACTGTATGATTCAAAAGAGAAAATAGTGTCTTATAAAGCTAAGATTTTCAAAGTTCTAAATATAGTGCAGCAAATTTATGAACTGGGATTTCCGTAGACTGTGTTTAAACTTAAATTTAGTAGTAGTCATACCATCTACAAAGTGATCATTCATATGTCCTTAATAGCAATATTAGGCTTTACTTTTTTTTTTTATAGACATTTCACGTTTCCCTATCCATAAATGGTCTTTTACGCTAGCTACATCTTCATTCTGCATACTTTTCCTTTTTTTTATAACTAAACTTTATGGAAACACTTTAAAAAGTATCCTATACGTCTAAAATAAGGCAGTGTATGATCTTTCTTCTCACTGAAATCCTACGAAATCCTAATAGGAGAGACATATAAAAGTGTGTATCTTTTGTTTAAAGGGCGAGGAAGGAGCCCTACCCGTTAGCCTACCCTCTTGTTCTTCCCTCATGCCTACCCTGAGGCACTGCTGTTGAACACAAGGTAATCTCGTAATTGATTTCAGCTTTTAACAACTCTGACAGAGGTGATTCTTTGTTCCCGCCTAACTTCCTGTTTGTTAACTCTCTAAAACAGCACTAACCACTACCTAGCATTATAGTATACATTTATTCGTCTGGTTTGATACTGTCTGTTCTTCTACTGAAGTATTGACACCGTGTGGAGAGGAATCCTCCATCTTGTTTACTGCTGTTTCTTTAGGGTTTGAAAGAGTTCTGGAGAAATGGGTGCTCAGTAGTTGTTTTTGAATGAACTCAATAAAGAATGATACTTGAATGAATCTTGCTTCCACCTACTTCTATTAAAATAACTCTCAGACGTCCCCAAAGAACTCTTGGTCACCGCTCTGTGACTGGAGAATACTTGAAGAGTGATCACCACTTCTTGAAACCTTCTTCGTGGGAACTCCAGTGCCATTCCCTTGCTCTAGGTCTGCTCCTTCTCATCCTCCCAGGAGCTCTTTCTCCCTTCTCCTTGAATTAGGCATTTGCTTTGGAGCCGAGCTCTCTTATCCCTTATTTCTTGATAAAATCATTTACTGTTTCTGGTGCCAGTGATTCTGTCTGTAGAGATGATTCATTAAAAATAAACACTTAGCAAGTATCTGAAATGGAACAAAAACTATGCAAATAGCTGAGAATAATCTTAGTCCTGACCTCTAAGACCTCAGGTCTAGAAAAGACATATGCATGAGAGTAAAGAATTGAATACAATATGGTAAATAGCATGTTAGTAGCATGTACAAAGCAGAAGAAGCAATGCACTTTGGTTGAGAAGGATTCACAGAGGAAGTCGTATTTGAACGAGACAAGTTTAGGAGTTTTTTAGTTGGAAAATAAAAGGTGAAGTGTGTTTCACAATCACAAGCAGAAGAACTTGGGTATGATTCGGGAATGTTGAATAGACTTAAGAAGAGGAAAGGATCCTCTATGATTAGTGAGTAGATTTTTTTTTTTTTTCTGACTACAAAGGAGTGACATGATCAGGGTTTGGAAAGCGGTCTGGTAGTTGTTATTCTAATGACTCATTATTGTAACATTATTGAATGTCTTATTGCAATAACTCATCTTCCAATTTAAGAGAGAGCAGTTGACCAGTTCACGTTCCATTGCTATGGTTCCAAAGGCCAGCTTCAGTTCTGCCAACTCCTCAACTCAGAAACCTTCAGTGGCTTCCTGTTCCCTAAATTGAGAGTAAATTTCCCTCAGTATTCAAAATACCACACCATAACACTTCAATCTGATGTTTTTGGGTTTTGTTTTGTTTTTGTCGTCTTCATTATACATACCATTTATAATAGCCAAATTCTTTGGAATTTGTTTTGCTGATAATATTCTGTATATCAAAATTATGTCCACCCTTCAATAGCCACCTTGAATGTCCTCTTTTATAAAATCTCACCTTGCTTTCACAATTAGATATGCTGTCCTTGCTTCTTGATAATACAAAGCAGTTTGTACTTCTGAGTCGTTTACAGGTTTGTGCTAAGCCTTCCCTGTAACTGGGCTTCTTCAGGAAGGGGAGTAGGTCTTATACACACACTGCCTTGTCCTCTTTTGCCTGTCCACTCTTTGCATAGTGCATTGCCTTTAATAGGAACTCAATAAATATTTGCTAAATTGAATTATCAAAATGATTTATTGGATTTTCAAAGCTAGGGATCATGAGTGACAATTTTTATGTTCCCTGAGCTCTAATCATACTGTTATATGTGTTGACATACTCGATAAATATTTATTGAATTGAACTGAGATGTGTGTACTGAAGCTCACTCTGTGGTTTGTCCAGCTTGTTCGAAGCATTAGAAAAACATCCATATCCAATTACAATGGTAAATCATGTGTAAAGTTGTCAGGGAGTGTTATGATGACACCTTTTCTCCCCTTTTCTGTCTAGGGAGCAGTAATGAATGAAATGGAAACAGAGCTCATTGGAAGTGACAAATACGCTGCACGATTTGGGGAATCAATAGTTAATCTTGGTGACATTGATAATGATGGCTTTGAAGGTAATTAAAAGTATCTAATTTGGTACTTGATTTCGGCTTTGAAAATGGTACATGGAAGAGAATATGAGTGGAATTTTAGGTCATTTGCCTTTCTCTAGAAAATGGAGCCAAAATGTTACGCTAAGTTTATTTTCTTTTTAGTGTTATGCCTGACTACTTGTCAGTTAGTGATTCTTAATTGATGAGAGTCCTTAGACTATACTGTGTGATTTGAAGTACAGTAAAGACACTGACAAGACCCAGCAGAGGCTGGCTGCAGAGCCGGAGCAGGGTTCCTAGAAGACTCCTGTTGATTAGAGCATAGCTTTTTCTACTTATCAGTTTTAATTTTTTTTTTTAGCTTTACTGAGGTGTAATTGAAATATAACATTGTATAAGGTAAGGTGTACAACATAATGATTTCACGTATGCATATGGTGCAAAATGATTACCACTGTGAGTTTAGTTAACCTCTGTTCCTTCACATAGTCACAGTTTTTTTTCTTATGACAACTTAAAATCTACTCTTAGCAACTTGAAGAAAACAATACAGGGTCCGTGACTCTAGTCATTACGCCATATATGTAATCTCCAGAACTTTGTCTTAGAACTGGAAACTCGTACCCTCTGACCTTTTCACCCAATTCTCCAACCCCTTACCTCTGGCAGCCACCATTCTCATCTGTTTTTGAGTTTAGGGTTTTTTAGATCCCGCATCTAAGTGAGGTCATACGGTGTGAGTCTCTCTCTGACTTACGTCACTGAGCAGAATGCCATCTGGAACATGCCTGTTGTCACAAATGGCAGGATGATTTCTTTTTTATGGCTGAAGAGCATTTTTGTTTTGCCAATGAATAAGGAGTTGGTATGTTTTGGATATGAGCAAGACCCTGCTGATTTGGAAGCAGGCTCAGTCCTTCTTCCCTGGGGTCCCTCCACCATGTCTGCCTGGGTGGGAAAGCAAGGCGCCTGTGGTTTATTTTGCTTTATGTGTTTCCCTATTTCTTTACCCCAACTTCTGTCCTCTTTAGTTTTTCTGGGGTAAATGGATGAATTTAGTTTGTGTTCATGGCAGGATGTGTGGGATTGTATAGAAAGGGGATGGAAACCCCACCTGTTCTTTTTCCTTCCACCTCCAGGCAGAGATGCAAATCGGAGTTACTGTCCTCTTACTCTGCACGCTTCTGTGGTGTTTTCATAGCAGACCTAAGTTATTTTTGCATTCATCATATCCTGTCCCTTTTTTATATTCAAAAAAAAAAGAAAAAATATGAATTTCCTGTGTACTTAGAAAAGCAAAGCAAGCCATTTTCTAGGGAGATAACCAATTTGGCAACAGTCCAGCATAAAAATCGCATCAAGAGTATGAGGAAGTTTGGGAATAGGTACACGAACAGCCCTACGTGACAGACATGACTGGCAGACGGCATTCGGGATTTCATCCGTAAAAAAGATTTGGCAAAAACCACTTAACTTTGGTTTACGTTTTTTCCCCTTGAGCATTTTTATGTGACTTTTAGACTGTATGTTCCACTATTTTTTGAGCTGAGCCACAATAAAATTCCGTAATTGTAAATTATAAGCTGTATTATTACTTTGTGTGCCCCTGAAGTATTGATGTGTTACCAAATCATGAATGGAGCAGTGGCTTGACACAGAACAGGAGAGCAAACACTGGGTAGAGGCTGCGGGGTGAGTGATGGCGGAGAGCACAGTGATGGTGAGCACAGGCCCTGGAGCCGGACTGCAGGGCCCGTAGCTCAGCTTCTTCACATCCGAGCTCTGGGACCTCGAGCACCTTACGCTCTGTGCCTCACTTTCCTCGTCAAAGTTGGGATCAAAAAAGTACTTACTTGATAGAGTTGTTTCTAGAGTTACATGAGTTAGTGCGTATAAAGCCTCTAGCTCAGTGCCCCGTTAGGAGGCATTGTGTGTTAGCTGATGTTAAAATTACTGTGATTACACCAGTGACAGTTGTTATAGTTTACACTAACAATGAAATGTTCAGATGGAAAGTAGAAAAAAACTGTCATATGTCCATGTTTGTATGTTTTGTCCCAAATGGACTTGCATAGGCATAAAAAAAAATTGACGTCTATTTTTCTTATAACTCTGATTGCTAAAATTTTAGTATTTTCTATAACAGATCCAAATATAATCCTAGCAAATAAGCGTTTGGATCTATATATAAGATGAGAAAAGACTGAATGTAACCCACATGTCTTCTGCTTAGAATGCCTTGATCTGCGCCTTTTTATATTTCATTTGAAAAGGCCTGTTTGTATAATTTCAAGATAGGTGCCTTACATCACTATGGCTAGTAACTGATACTGCAAGAATTTCCACGTATCACCAACTTCATAGCCCAGACTTGTGATCTTTACATATCATCAGAAATCAAGGTACAGAATCCTGGTTACTCAGGATGTAGCCATCTGGGTCAAGGTATAAACCAGCCCTGATGAATGGCTTCCGTAACTGGTCTTGTCTTCAGTAGCCACAGGACACTTCCCCCTCTCCTTCCCTTACCTCTCCCTTCCTCTCCCCTTCTCTCTCCCTTCCGGCTCCTTCCCCTTGTGTTCCCGTAAGTATTTAGTCTGTGCATATATGGCTCCATGTATTTCAAATTCGCCGCCATTGTTCATGTTGCCGTGTTGCCCCTTTGTCACCTGTCATTGCGCAGCCTGTTGCCTCTGTCTAAACTGGCTTCACCCTGTTCTTCACCTCGCTGTCACCTGTCACTACCTGAGTCTCAGCCTGGGCTTCCTCTTCTATGCAACACCTTCCTTCATTTCCACCACCGTCTCATATGTGGTGTTTTTATTTGCCTCCCTTCTTCCCTGCTAGACTGTAGTTCCTCTTTGTGGTACTGCCCTGTATGAACAGCGCCTGGAAAATGCCCAGAATACAGGAGTTGTTCAGGAGTTGTCCACTGAATATCAGTCAGTGGCTATACTTGTCTATGAGACTTTAAGATAATTTGCACAAGAGAGCAGCCTTACTATGTCTAAACAATAAATATAAGGTATGTCTATCATTTACTTTTTAATATCAGAAATTGTACAGCATTTGGGGCACCTGGCTGGCTGAGTCGGTAGGGCATGCGACTCTTGATCTTGGGGTTGTAGGTTCGAACCCCACGTTGGGAGTAGAGATTACATTAAAATCTTTAAGAGGGGCCTGGAGCCTCAGTTGGTAGAGGATGTGACTCGATCTCAGGGTGGTGAGTTCGAGTCCCAAATTGGGTATGGAGCCTACTTAGGAAAACAATTTTTAAAAAAATTGTACAGCATTTGGCATAGAATTATATTTCAAGAAGGTTTTTATTCTCATTGAAATAGCAGTAATAGAATAGTAATAGAAATAGTGGTAATAGAATTACCACTGCAGTTGTTAAAAAAGCTTTAAATCTGATAAATTAGTAACTATTGACTATCATGAAAGCAAACTTTTCTGTATTTTAGGTTTCTATTGAAGTAATAAGAAAAGATTACATGTAAATAAACACATTAATATACCCCAATAGACATAATACCTTGTAACACTAATGAAATGCTCTTGCAACTGTAGAATGTTTTTTTTATCCCGTGTGTTGTATCTTTATGGCCCTTATGCAACCATGTCATTCATAGTTTTTCTCTTGCTTATGTCAGTTGATTAACTCTTTATTTTTTCTCCTGGCATCATAATCTGATGTGAATCTCAAGTCATTAAAGTGATGTATTCAGGGGCGCCTGGGTGGCACAGCGGTTAAGAGCGTCCGCCTTCGGCTCAGGGCGTGATCCTGGCGTTCTGGGATCGAGCCCCACATCAGGCTCTTCCTCTATGAGCCTGCTTCTTCCTCTCCCACTCCCCCTGCTTGTGCTCCCTCTCTCGCTGGCTGTCTCTCTGTCGAATAAATAAATAAAATCTTTAAAAAAAAAAATAAAGTGATGTATTCATTACTTTACAGAACAAATTCACTTTCCAAAATCCAGTTTGCATGTATGTACGTGTGTATACACAGATATCCTTAACAAATACCTTATTTACTTTCACTGGAACAGGAATTTAGACGTCATTTTGCAAATAACATAAAACCCAGAGCTCAAAGAATCTTAGGGTTATAATATTCACAAATGATAATTTATGTGCTGGAGTCTGCTCTAAACACTTTCCATGAGCTATGTCTTATGCTGAGGGGGAGTTCTTTTACCATCCCATGCTGTAGGTGAGGGACCCGAGATATGATGAGGTTAAGAAATGAGTCCAGCTGGGGGTCAGGCTTTGATGGTTTGTCTGTGGAGCCCATGCCCTGACTCATTGTGTTAGAGCGCCTCTCAGACCCGTTCACTCTGCTTCTTCAATGCATCGTCGATTCTGCACAGTCCTGTACACTGTTATGATGATATTGTATTTTGTGATACTTTTTCTGTCTAGTGAGTAAAGTTTTTTTTTTTTTGGTAAGGAATTTTCTTATGTGATATGAATTAAGTGTGAAGGTTAGTTTCAGAGTTGCATTCTTTATACTAAGAATTTGTTTTTTCTGCCATTGAAATTCTGGAATAGATGTCGCGATTGGAGCTCCACAAGAAGATGACTTGCGAGGTGCTGTTTATATTTACAATGGCCGAGCGGATGGGATCTCGTCATCGTTCTCACAGGTAGAATACTACTGTTTCCAATGAAGCATTGATAAGAAATGGTTCCTGAAACTTCCAGCGTTAATGGGGATTTATTTTTCTTAGTTTGCTCTTTTAAGTATTTAATATATTCTATCTTACCCTTTTCTTACAGTAACAGTAGGTGGTCCATTTTAAAGTTGTTAATAACTCTTTGAAATCATTTTTTTTTTCTGTAACTAAGAGTTTTGGTTCACATCCATTCTCGTTTGTTTTTAACTTAAGATTTTCTTTGCATTCCACAAATTTATGTTCTGAGATGGTATCCCGTACTGTTTTGAATAAGCCCATGTGGCTTTGATGAACAGTGTCTTGCCTTGTGCCTAAAGCCCCATGTTTCGGGGAGGTCGCACTTGGAGAGCGAACACATGGGCTCGGGGCACAGTGGCAGGATGGGAGCTTTTAATAACGATCCCTGATCTAACTCTGACGTTACTTTTGTCTTTTGACAAATCAGGGCATTTCAGTGCCTAGAAAACCCTCCATACACATGCAGAGAAGAGAAGTTTTTCTAAAGATACTTTTATGGAAATATGAGCTAATACTGTTATTTTTGATGGAGCAAAATAGGCCAATGGTTCTCCGTATTTAACATGAAAAATCTATACTTGTCCAATAAAAATTACTGATTTTCTTAGCATGCACAGCAGCCTGATACATGTAAATCAGTATCTGGATGTGAAGTTAGACCTATGGCGTGGGAGACACATGTCTGACTTCAGCTGTCACATGCTAGGAAACAGTCTGGCTCACTAGGGTGGCTTTCATCATAAGCCTGAGTAGTAGGCTCCCTAAGCGATTATGCTTGTCTCCTTTTCCAAATTACTTGTTTGCTTATTCATGTTCATCTGGGAAATAAACACAGAGCCTCAAAGGAGACTGGGGAGAGGGAGTCAA
The DNA here is from genome assembly GCF_024610735.1 of Ursus americanus. Classification (NCBI taxonomy): domain Eukaryota; kingdom Metazoa; phylum Chordata; class Mammalia; order Carnivora; family Ursidae; genus Ursus; species Ursus americanus. Next base: position 57,980,320 of record NC_142127.1, read on the forward strand.
GACTGTCTAAGAAGATCTATACTATATAATTTTCTCTTTGTGATTTTTTTTTTCTAGTTACAAAGTGATTCTTTTTTTCTAGTCACAAAGTAGATGTGACCTGCCCAATTCAAGCTGGAACCGTTTGTTTCTCTTAGATGCACGTATTTGACTTGAATGCATTTTGTTGCAAAATGTGCCTGGGTGTTGGAAGGCTCGTTATTTAACTAAATCATTGCTTCTCTGAGATATTAGGCACTCAACAACTGCTTCCTACTCCACTTATCTTTCAGAGAATCGAAGGACTTCAAATCAGCAAATCGTTAAGTATGTTTGGACAGTCTATATCTGGACAAATTGATGCAGATAATAATGGATATGTAGGTGAGTATAAAATCGTATTTCACAAACTGAAATGAGTTCTATTGTGGATGTTGCTCTAGTGTAAAGTACATAAAACTGGCATGGAAAATTTCTGATTTACTGGTAATCGATTTCCTTCATTTTTAAAGCCCTTTTGAATTCAAGGGTGGGTCAGGAACGACCAAATAAGTCATCAGCTTTACAGTGTTAGTTACATTTTATTCTTCGTTCTTGAAAAAATGAAAAGCACCCATGGAAATAAATCAAACATGAGATGCTGAAAAGAAAGACTTCTTTTGTATTTTGAGAGGAGATTCCTAGGTGAATGTTTGTAGTTTAAAAACTGAATGTTTTTAGTAAGCTTAACCTTATATCCTATTTTTATCATAAAGTTTGTTTATAGTAAAGGGATGAATGTTATTATAGATGAATAGACTCAGACAAATGTGGAATGAATCCTCAGATGTAAATATATCTTTTCTAATTAATTTTCTGTAAATGGTGTTTTGATACAGTCAAAAGGTGATACGTAGTTAAGTATTTATGGCTGAAAAATAATTCTCTTTGACTAATGATGTTCATTAATCTGTTGTTTTTCATCCTCCAGATGTGGCTGTTGGTGCTTTTCGGTCTGATTCTGCTGTGTTGCTAAGGTAAGGTTGGTGCATTTCACTGCTTAATGACAGCTGGGCTTACTTGTCAATGACGGGAGGCAATTTTTAAAATCACCAGTGGTGGTGACCTCATAATGCTTTTTTTTGGTATTCTGAAATTTTATTGAACTTTAGGATACTCTTTCCACCTTACGTGGATATTATAATTAAACCATCAAGCAAAGTCAATATATTTGGGCATTTAACTGAAAATTTCTCTTGATACATGCACAGAAATGTAATTGAGTATATATGCATGTAGTATTAATAAAGCAATTTCATGAAATTACTTGGACAATGGCAACTGACAAAACACAGTTTTTTCTTAAGGAAAAATAATTCTGCAATTACTGTTGCTAATTTTATTTCCTTCTTAGGACAAGACCTGTAGTGATTGTTGAAGCTTCCTTAAACCATCCTGAGTCAGTAAATCGCACAAATTTTGACTGTGTTGAAAATGGATTGCCTTCTGTGTGCATGGATCTAACACTGTGTTTCTCATACAAGGGCAAAGAGGTTCCAGGTTATATTGGTAAGGATGCCCTCACAGAATTTACCCTGCCTGAGCGTGCGCGCCACTCCTTCGTCTCGTGGTCCTCTTCTGAGCCCTCACTGTGACTCACCTTAGAGGCCAATACACCTCTCTGCGTCATCTCTTGGGTTCTCACGCTGTTCTTAACAATGAGTGGGGCACCGTGGGAGGCTATCGCTGTCTGGAAGTTATGACAAGAAGAAAAGCAGGAGTAGCACTCGCTATATTAGGGTGAGCTAAACTGAGCTTCAGAGGTAAGATATCTTTAGAAGAGAAAGAACATTCCCACATCTTCACCTCCATTTAAATGGGTCCCTTTTAATAGCTGGAGCTGCCTTAATTGGGAAGTCCGAAGAGGGAGAAGCTTCTTTCCTTTATATCGTATCCTTTGAGTAATTGAAAAAGCTTTTGTCAAATCTAGACCCTGATGCCAATTTCCATAAACAACACACATCTCTTAAGGATTTTCTATGACTGTCAGCTCCCGAGAGCTCTCAGGTACCTGCTGTGGAGAAGGTAGCATTGGTATGGCTCATGCAAAATTGTGCTTAATGTCAAAGCACGTTTATGTAACTTTGTGAACATCACATTTTTTCTAGCAGGTTACATTCCTGTTTTATGTTATACTTAAGCTAGTATTAGAATGACTAATGAAACTAGCCAGTGGTAGGGAAGAAGCATACCCGGGTTTATTATTTGGACATGAATAATATATAAAGTTCATGAGCCGCGCAAGACCCATCAAGAATTGATTGTATTCGTGACCCTGCAGGCTCTCATCAACTAAACCTCATGAAGGGCAGCAAATACACTGAACCAAACTATGGATACATAGTTTCAGCGGTCTCAGTCTGAATTAGCTCGTAACGAGAAGTACTGAATGAGCCTAGTATATCTACTTTAGATCAGACTCATTTTTAATAGTCTGCGGAAGTCCTGGCTAGCTACAGTCGTAGGACAGCGGGCAAAACCTTAACTAAAGTTACAGATCAGAGAAGTGGCAGTGTCAGAGCATGGCCCCAGTAACATAGTAGCAGTCAAACTAATGGACTATCTGAAAAATACACGTTAAACAGATAGGACCGTTTGCCTATGAAAAATCAGTGCTTGTCCTACCACCAATTCCATTGTAAGCAGAAATTTTTTAAAAATGGTTGAAAACAAATATATGAAACTCATCAGTAATCACAAGCATTGTTACAAATACAAGCTGTACAGTTGCATAAAATGAGTCCTTGGGAGAAATAATTCACATGGTAAGCACGTTTATAAGACCAGGATGTTTTGCCACTTGCTGCAAGTGGATTTTTATTCACCTTTTTAAATTGACTTTTGGTGGGAACTCACAGCGGTGAGTTGCGGGGAGTGGTTTCAAGTGCAGTCCACCTCCGAGACACTGACTCTCCGCTGTTGTAATTTTGAGGCCAATTGATCTGGACTTTGTTATTTATTTTCTAACTAAAAGTAAGTTTAAAAGATTTATTTGAAATTTGTAGGAGTAATACAGGTTTTATACTTAGGTTTCCTTGAAATAAGTAGATAAAATCCTTCCAGAAGAGTAAGTTACTCCTAAAATTAAATAAATTCTTTAAAATATCATTTATGAATTATTGCTCCTATGTAATGACATCTCAGCAAACTATTAGGTGTAGCTCCTTTTGCAAAGAACCATTTTTTTAGATTTAAAAAATGGCTCTGACTTTCTTGGTAATATCTGGCTTGGAATTTTTTTGGTTGCTTGTTAATTTTACTTAGATCTTTGCTAATTGAGGATATTCATTAGCAGATGATTATTTACTATGTCAGATTTGAAGTAAATCTTACCATACTGTCAGAATATTGAGAGGATGTCTATATTTTGCACAAAAAAACATTAGAAGATCAAACTGGAAAGCAGTGAAAACACAGAGGAGACTAATCAGGGTCTAGGGCTGGAAAAGGAGACATCTTTGAGTAAACTGTTTACATAGGTTTGACTTTCGAACCACTTGTTCACATGACATTTTAAAAAATAATAGCAAACAGCAACCTCTCAAATCAGAAACAAACAGAAAGAAATGAACCTAACCCTTTACAAAACTAGTTCCGTAACCACACAAGATACATTATCGCAAGTGGCGTGTGAGCGCAGTGTTTTGTCTACGCTTCCTTAGTTGGATATTCTAAGGACAAAAAGGACTTCAGAGGAATCTGAAACTTTACTCAGAACGTTTATTAGTAGTCACAGTTTTATTATTGTAGTTTTGAAACATTTACATGTAGGAAGACTAAGCAAACAAAGATGTTAAAGTAGAAACCTAGAGAAAAGTTTACAGTTTTTTTATAACCATTTTAGCAATTATTATTTTTAAATTGTTTCCTCTTCTATATTTTTGGTTAGTTTTTAAAAGCCATTTAATGAAGAGAATTTAAGGTGTTTCCAGTATTGGGATATAATTTTGACTATTTTCACTTCAAAAAAAATAAAAATGCTTTTAGGTAATTATTTGTATTAATTGCAATTCTCTCTACGTTTTGCAGTTTTGTTTTATAACATGAGTCTGGATGTGAACCGGAAGATAGACTCTCCACCAAGATTTTACTTTTCTTCTAATGGAACATCCGATGTGATTACAGGCAGCATAAAAGTGTCAAGCAGAGTAGCTAACTGCAGAACACATCAAGCATTTATGCGGGTAATGTGAACTCGATTTTATTAATGAATATGTAAACTTCAGTATGATCACTACAGTAAAAATCTTACTGCATTGGTATCCTTTTATAAAAGGTAACGGTTACAAGCAAGTGTGATCCCCGCCTGACCTAGCTGACCTGTTTGTTGTTCAGAGTTAAAATGTTCGACAATCCTGTGACCTGGATCATTCCGAGTCCACTTTTTGCATCTTCTTTATTTCACATTTTTCACGCTTGCCTGCATCACTCTTTTTTAAAGATTGGCTTTTCCTTCCTACAATTGCTAGTTCCATATGCCTGTTTATACCCTTCCCAAAAACTGTACATACTGGTAGCGCTGCTGAGCCTCAGATCTGTTCCCCTGGTAGGGTTTTTTGGGGGCAGGGAGGTGAGAGAGGAAGCAGGGAAGTTGGTCGGTTTCTCATGTGACTCTGGTGAAGCAGAATCCACCATGACTGCTTCTGGGTTCGATCTTTGTCCCCATGCCAGCATTGTCAGTGATGTAAGTGGGAGCCTGCGCAGTTGCAGCGTGGTGGGGATCATCTGTGGGCCAGGACAATGGCCCTCAGGATGTTTGGGGGTTTGTCCTGCCAAAGCAGAGCCAATTTCATGTTTTTTATTTAAAAAACTCCTTCCCAAACTGATCGTCCTGTTCCTTGCCTTGATCAATTTTTTTTTCCCCATATGAAGCAGTGCCAGGTCTTTCTCATTAGGGAATGGTGTACTTCATCAGAAAATCTATTGTCACAAAAAAGCCAAACTATTCCCAGGAGCCCTTTCTGGGATTTCAAATGGTAGCCTCAGCTTAGAACTTAATTTTCCTTGAGATAACTTATTTCCAAGCAAATGCAAACAAGCATCAAGACTCTAACACCATTAAATGCTAAGAGTAATAATCCGTATGCTGTTTTCTCACTTCCCTTAACAGTTTTTATTGTTGTACTAGAATAAATCTATTAGACGGTTGAGAGCCAGATGTATGGAATGATATAAATGTAAACATTATTTATATGGTACGGATTAAAGAAGGTTTTTTTTTTTAATCCTATATAACTGTGATTTTACTTAGATTAGTCAATCTTGGAGACTATCATTGAGACCATTTTCGAGGCCATTAAAAGGCCCAGCATTAGACATTCACAAAGAAACCTGTTGTGTTGAGTTTGTATCAATGACAGGAAATTGACCTGACTTCTTTAGTCCTGTGTTTCTTGGCATTGTTCCAACAAGTAAGCGTTCATCAAAATCGCACATTTTCATCAGAATAATTTGCACTGGAAAGGACAGTTTAGCAGAGGTTTCTGTGTGGTCGATGCATACTTGTAGCGCTGCCCTGGTATTGGTGGTGGCAGGTCACAGCCCTTGACTTTCGACCCTACTGTCAATGGCAAACAAAAGCACTTACCTCTGGGATTGGTACATAGTAGGGACTTTTTAAAAAAGTGATAGGAACCATTATTAAAATGAAAACTGCTCCAGTTGTGATTTAGGAAGATATGGGAATATAATGGGTGCATTTTCCATCCCCACCAGCATGGTAGCCGGAGGTATTCAGAAACATGAACACGGCTATGATTCTGCAGTCCAAACGAATGGGACAGAAACTGCTACTCTTCTGCCTTCTTAATGATAATAGAGAAGATGAGCAGTTGTCAGGATGCCTGAATTGTCCCTTTGTTCTGTAAAACTTGCCCAGTTTCAGGAGTGTTAATGGGCACATTCTACTTCAGCATTCCTTTCAGTGAAATGAGGTGGCAGTTGATAATTATGCAGCCAGGCCTGTGGCCCCTACTTCTCAGAGGACTCGCTTGCAGTTGGGCACATTTTCCTTGTGTAGTTGTTCCCATTGGTCATACCAGTGAAGCTCCATGTCTCCATCCACACAATTAATTCCATAGGTATTTGAGTACCAGTGTTTCGTCATGTTCCGTTTGAGACACTTGTGTATATCAGTGAATGAAAGATAAAAAATATCACTACCCTCACTGAGCTGACAGTCTAGTGGAGTGAGACAAACAACGTGATAAACATGTACACTTTATACCATTTTAGTAGATAAGGGTGATTGAAAGAGGAAAAAGGGCAGAGTACAGGAAATTGTGGAGTGCTGGGGAAGAAATGAAGGGTGCATTTTATTTATTGAAGGATAATTAACATACAGTGTTTAATTAGTTTTAGATGTTCAATATAACTGTTCAACAGTTCTATACGATATTAACCATCACGATAAATGTACTCTTTTCTATACTTTAACTCCGGAGTAGTTAACCTACAGTGTTATATAAGTTTCAGGTGTACAATATAGTGATTCAACAGTTCCATGTATTACTCAGTGCTCATAAGATAAGTGTACTCTTAATCCCCTTTATCTGTTGCACCCATGCCCCCAATTTCCCTCTCTCTATTCGAGTCTGTTTTTTGTTTCGTTTTTTTTCTTTGTTAGTTTTGCTTCTTAAATTCCATAAATGAGTGAAATCGTATGGCATTTGTCTTTCTCTGACATATTTTATTCAACATTATACCCTCTAGGTCCATCCGTGTTGTTGAAAATAGCAAGACCTCATTCTTTTTTATGGCTGAGTAATATTCCTGTGTGTGTGTGTGTGTGTGTGTGTGTGTGTGTGTGTGTGTGTACCACATCTTTATGTATTCATCTATCAGTGACGCTTGGGTTGCTTTCCTGTCTTGGCTATTGTTAATAATGCTGCTGTAATAGGGGTGCATATTTTTTTGAATTAGTGTTTCATTTTCTTTGGGTAGATTCCCAGTAATGGAATTACTGGATCATATGGTAATTCTATTTTTACTTTTTTGAGGAACCTCCAAACTGTTTATCCATAGTGGCTGCACCAGTTTGCATTCCCACCGACAGTCTACAAGGGTTCCTTTTTCTCTACATCCTCGCCGATACTTGTTATTTATTATCATTTTGATTCTAGCCATTCTCACAAGTGTAAGATTCTGAGTCTAGCCATATCTATCTCTTGTGGATTTTTTAAGATTTTATTTATTTGACAGAGAGAGAATGCATGTGCGAGCGAGCAGGAGAGCACAAGCAGGGTAAGCAGCAGAGAGAGAGGGAGAAGCAGGCTTCTGGCTGAGCAGGGAGCCCCATGTGGGGCTTCATCCCAGTTCTAGTAGTTTTTGGTAGAGTCTTTAGAGTGTTATGTATATAGAATCATTTCATCTGCAAATAGTGGAAGTTTTACTTTTTCCTTACCAGTGTGGATGCCTTTTATTTCTTTCTCTTGTCGTTGCTGGGTAGGACCTCCCATACTGTGTTGAGTGAAGGTGATGGGAGTGGGCATCCTTGTTTTGTTCCTGTTCTTAGAGGAAAAGCTTTCAGTTTTTCACCATTGGGTATCATTTTAGTTGTGGGTTTTTATATACGGCCTTTATAATGTTGAGGTATATTCCCTTTAAGTCTACTTTGTTGGGAGTTTTTATCATGGGTGAATGTTGTACTTCGTCAGATCCTTTTTCTGCATCTGTCGGGATGATCATACAGTTTTTATCCTTTCTCTTATTGATTTGATGTACTGCATTGATTGACTCGTGAATATTGAACCACCACTGCATCCCTGGAATAAAGCCCACTTGATTGTGGTAAATGATTTTTTAATGTAGTATTGAATCTGGTTTGCTAATATTTTGTTGAAGATTTTTGCATCTATGTTAATCGGGGAAATTGGCCTGTAATTTTCTTTTTTTATAATGTCTTTATTTGGTCTTGTTATCAGGCTAATGCTGACCTCATAGAATAAATTTGGAAGTTTTCCTTCCTTCCTTCTATGTTTTGGAATAGTTTGAGAAGAATAGATATTAACTATTCTTTAACTTTTGGGTAGAATTCTGTAAATGCTGGGTAGAATTCACCATTAAGTCATCTGGTTGGGAGTTCTTTGATTACTGATTCAATTTCATTGCTGGTAATCGGTCTGTTCAAATTTTCTATTTCTTTCTGATTCAGTCTTGGAATCAGATGTTTCTAAGCATTTACCCATTTCTTCTATGTTGTCCAGTTTCTTGGCATGTAATTTTTTCGTAATATTCTCTTATAATCCTTTGTATTTTTGTGGTGACAGTTGTTTCTCCTTTGTCATCACTGATTTTATTCTGCTCATCTCTCTCATTTTTTTCTTGATGAGTCCAGCCTAAAGATTTATCAATTTGGTTCGCCTTTTCAAAGAACCAGCTCCTGGTTTCCTTGACCTTTTCTGTTGGTTTTTTGTTTGTTTTTGTTTTTTGGTGTCTGTCATTTGCTTGTGCTCTGATCTTTATTATTTCCTTCCTTCTACTGGTGTTGGGTTGTTTGTTCTTGTTTTTCTAGCTCCTTTAGGTGTAAGGTTGAGTTGTTTGCTTGAGTTTTTTCTTGTTCCTCGAGGTATGTCTCTACTGCTATAAAATTTCCCTTTTAGAACTGTTTTTGCTGCATCCTAAAGATATTGGACAGTTGTGTTTTCATTTTCACTTGCTTCCACGTATTTTATTTCCACTTTGATTTCTTGGTTGACCCATTCATTGTTTAGTACCATGTTGTTTAGCCTCCATTTGTTTGTGTTTTTTCCAGGTTTCTTGTACCTGATTTATAGTTTCATATCCTTGTGGTCAGAAAAGATGCATGATATGATTTCGGTCTTATTAAATTTGAGACTCGCTTTGTGACCTACCATGTGATCTCGCCTGGAGAATGTTCCATGTGCACTTGGAAAGAATGTGCATTCTGCTATTTTTGGATAGAATGATCTGTATATATCTGTTAGGTCCATCTGTTCTAATGTGTCATTGAAAGCTACTATTTCCTTGTTGATTTTCTGTTCGGATGATCTGTCCAGTGATACAAATGGGGTGTTAAAGTCTCCTGCTATTACTGTATTCCCATCAGCTTCTTCCTTTATATATGTTAATAATTGCTTTATGTATTTTGGTGCTTCCATGTTGGGTGCATAGATACAATTGTTATATGTTTTTTATCCCTTTTCAATCTGCATGTATCTTTAGGTCTGAAGTGGTCTCTTATAGACAGCATGTAGATGGGTCTTGTTTTTGAATCCATTCAGTCACCCTATGTCTTTTGACTAAAGCATTTAGTCCATTTATATTTAAAGTAATCATTGCTGGGTATGTATTTATTGCCATCTTATTACTTGTCATATGGTTGTTTTTATAGTTCTCTGCTCCTTTCTTCTCTTGCTCTCTCCCCTTGTGGTTCAATGGCCCTCTTTAGTGTTATACTTGGATTTCTGTCTCTTGATTTTTGTGTATCTATTACAGGTTTTTGATTTGCAGTTACCGTGAGGATCATATACGACATCCTAAGTATATAGCAATCTGTATTAAGCTGATGGTCATTTAAGTTTAATACCATTCTAAAAGCACTACCTTTTTACTCCATCCTCCACATTGTATGTATATAATGTTATATTTGCATTTTTTTATTTTGTGAGTTCCTTGACTGATTTTTATGGATAAAATTGATTTTACACCTTTTGTGTTTTAAACTCCATATTGGTTTCATAAGTGATTAATCTATCTTTATTGTATGATTGCATCTACCTGTGAAATTGTTCCCTTTCATAACTTTCCTCTAGTGGAAATGTTTAACTCTTTACACCTTACAGTGTTTTATCTGTTGAAATTCTCTTCTACTAGATGTCGCTTTTCCCTCTATGAAAATGTTTTCTTGTCCGTATACGTACGTGACAGTGAATCTCTGTCTTTGCTATATTCATATACACAACTTGATTAGATCTTAGTGACTTCTTAGTACAAGTTCTTAGAACAAGGGATAATTTTGAGGCTGCTTTGATTTAGGGAAACTCAATTAACAATTGGCAGCAGTTTTTAGAAATGTCGGAGCAGCTATGGTGGAGTGAGACTTCCCTTAAGGCTTTTATAGATGATATTTTCTGGTTGATCTTGATGGAATCTCTACATCAAAATATTCACTGATGTTTGAGAAGAAGAAGGGGTGGTAAAGTGGGAAACAAACAAAGTAACAAGATTCTCACCCTGCTTGCCTGTTTCTAATAAAAGGCAGAAATACGTAGCTTAGTCCTCAGATCAGGAACGCCTGTCCCCACTGATATTTGGAGATCCAGTGAGTTCAGTGTCCTTAGCATGTTGTATAATCATGAAGTCAACCTGCCTACATATATATATATAGTACATGAGTTCATTCTTTCCCTTGATTTCTCAAATTTCTGGATTTCTGAAATAAATTTTATTTTGTTATGTAAGTCTTTAGGTGACTTCTAAAACCCATCTTTTTCAATAATAACTTCAAAGAAATGAATGTATGTGTGATTAGTATATTTTATCTGGATTTTATATATTTGTTTATATTGTTAAGCTATACAAGTACATAGCTTGATGAAGTGCCATTTGCTCCAAAGCAGTTATATTTTAGCCACAGCAGACTATGAACTGATCCATATATGAATATATTTCTACTGAAAATCTAAGTACAAGCAAACTATGCTACTACCCTGATGTTATGGTAGTCAAGAAATGGATTAATTATTCCAGCATATGTTAATTCTTGGCTAGACTGCAAGGTTTTTGAAGACAGGATATTACTTTTTGCATGTTTGTATTCTTCTTAGAGGTAATACAACTCATTACATGAGTAGAAATCAATGAGTAGTTTTAAAATTTATGGATGATGTGTTCTCAGTGCCGTTTAAAGAATTCTATAAGGGAAATCTGAGAATGTTCTATTGGTGTTATGGTTAGAGCACCTGTGTTGGGGTGCCATTTTTTCTCAGGATGTTAGTAGTGTCAGATGTTGACAATTCTCCACTTCCCGGACCAAGCTGACTAGCTAGAGCGGTTGTCATTACAAGTGGTGGCGCTGGCTTCAGTTGCAGTCTGTGCCTCTGTCTTCCCTTTGCCCTCCCCAACCCATTTCCCACATTTGTACCAGAGGCGTATTTCAAAAACATAAATCTGATCTTATTCCTTGCTTAAAATTCTTCTGTGTAAGACTTTCTCATCCTCTTTTGAGTGTAGATTGGGTGGTCCTCCTTCTTCTCTACTTGTGTATACATCCATCCGAATGCTTACCCCCCAACACTGTGTGTGGATTTATGGGTTATGGAATGTGACATAGGTATTGACTTTCAGTTTTGTATCCCCAGAGTCTTCCTTCTACACGGCAGACCCATGAATAGATACGTTGAAATGTCTATACCTCAATATCATGTTTCATTCAGTAAACTTCATAAACATTTCTGTCTCCACCCTTTTGGTTTTTTTACTGCATACACACAGTAGGAGGACATGGGCCTACAGCTCTGTTCTCCAGTGGCCATAAATATGAATTTCTTTAAAAGTCAAACAAGAAGGTGGACCTTGTGTAATTTCAGACATGTGCTAATTTGCACGTTTGTGGGTTGCCCTATTTTATGTCATTGTCCATAAAAATGTGGCATGGAATCTTCATTATTTTTAATATAGATAGCACATGCCCATCAAATGAAAAATTGTAAACGAATCTACTTTTTCCCTCCCAAATACTTAATTAGTCACTTCAAGACATTTTTGATATTCTAGCCTTCGTCTTTAGGTGGAGCTGTTAAAGTTAAATAAGTGTGAATATCTGTCAAATACAGTTCTTGCAAGAGTGCACGTACATTTTATATATTGTGAGAAAAGCATAATTAATAGCTAATTAGGATAATGAAAGTAATATACACCAGATGTAGAGAAGACCTTGTGGAAAATTAGTATGAATTAGATAACATGTGATTTGGTCAAAGCAAGCTTGTTGAGAAGAATTAAAACAGTGGACATGTGGAGGGACAATCAGTGGCTGTCTAGCTCCTACTCCTAGGGAATAATTTAATCCAGTTTGCTATTGTAATACTCAGTGCTTCAAGCTGTTCCGTTTTCACAAGTTGATAACTTGGGATTTGGGCCTTGATTTGCAGCATTCCTATACGGTCAAAGTTTCATGTTGAGATGATCACTTATAAAGTAATTTAATAAAATCCTCTCCTTGTATAAGATTGGAAAAGTAATAAGAGATCTCGCATACTGATTCATGCTCCAAATCTTCCAGGTACCAATTAATTAATACAAGTCTAATACTTGGTATCTAACTCATTTCCTACTTAATGTTCATTGACTGGCAATGGTCTGATTCTTTTTTTTTTTTCCTTCCAGTTGTTCACCTGAATTCTTATAAGAAACTGGAATTCATTAATTTCTTAATTGGTTGATAGAACTATATTTTGAAGCAGCATATATATAATAAGTCAATATCTAACATCTATTGAGATCTTAAGTGCCAGGCATTTTGCTAAGTGTTTTACAAACATCCTGCTACTGAATTCTCATAATAATAGATATAGATATCATGAGAGTTATCATGATTTCCATTTTCAGATGAGGTAACTGAGCCTAGACAGATGAAGTAATTTGCCTAAGGTTACACAGGCAGTAAGTATTGCACCTGAGATTTGAACCCCAGCCCTGTACCTATAGACCACTTGCTTTTAACCACTATATACATATATTGATAGTTATAAATCATGTAAAAAGAAATAATTACACTTTTTATTTACATAAAGACGTAGAATAGATGTAGTCTTTTATGTGATAAATCATCTTAATTTACTTCATTGATTTTTATCAAGTTACTACAGCACAGCCATCATCTGTATTATAGGAGTTTTTTTCCTACCTATTAGGGATTACTAATTGATGAGCTTTACAAATTATCTGTTCTTTATTTTCTTTTAAGCAGTAATGTTTAAGCCATATTCCAATCTTAAAATGTTCGTAGGTAATAAAAAACCTGGTCCACTAATGTTACATACTAGGAGTTCTGTTAATGACAAAGTCCTGGATCTGCTCAGGAGCTGAATAAATATAAACATCAATTATGGTTTAAGGTAATATATCTAGCCCTGGTGCAAACACTTGAGTCTCTTTAAATGGTCAAAGGAACTTAGTTAAATTTCTTTTTTAAAATGAGAAGAACCAGGGTGCCTGGCTGGCTCAGTTGGTAGAGAATGTGACTCTTGATTTCAGGGTTGTGAGTTCAAGCCCCATGTTGGGTATAGAGATTACTTAAAAACAAAATACTAAGTAAACACATACATACATACATACCCTATAGATTGAAATGGGTATTTGAAAAGTAGAGTCAAACTGATGTAAAGCTCAGACATCAAAGTATAGTAACAATTCTAGCATCCAAAGAAAAGAAAAAAGAAAAACTGCATAGTTCCACGGAGATAAACTTTACTGATTGTTAACCGCCTTCTCAAATCCTGAGATCATTTCTACATTTAATTTTTGTGGCGCTGAAGATACTTGTTTTATAGATTTGTCATCAACGTCTTATTTCATGAAATTTAATTGTTTCCTGAATTCTGATACAAATTCTCATAGATTACTTTATCTGTAAAATCTTATTTGCCCACCTACTTAGATAAGGAGAAAAAGAAAGTCATCTATTTTGTTTAGTATACTTTGAAAATCTCATTTTTGTCTAGAGAGGGCTGGGTTAAGTGCTAAGAGGTACTATGTTTTTATGCATTACTGATTCCCCCCCACCCCCGTAGATGTGAGATTCAAGAACAACTGCTTTCAAAGTTACTTCCCTGTCAGCTGTTTTACTGCTTGTGCATATATGTACGTTAGCAAATCATTTTGATAGTATGTGGTATATTCTAATCAAGGAGGCTAGTGAATAATCAAATAAAAAATATTTACATGAGAAAATATTTTTAAAAGAAAAAAATAATGCCCACACATAGAAATTCAGATTAAAATATGTGAATTGAAAATCAGTGTAATGAACTCAAGAGCTGTTTCTCTAGGGGCAGAATACAAGACATTTTTAAAATAATTCAAAAAAGGGATGCCTGGGTGGCTCAGTCAGTTAAGCAGCTGCCTTAGGCTCTTGGTCTTAATCTCAGGGTCCTGGGATTGAGCCCCACATGGGCCTCCCTGCTCAGCAGGGAGCCTGCTTCTCCCTCTCCTCCCTGCTTGTGCTCTCTCTCCCTCCCTCCCTCAAACAAATAAAATCTTAAAAAAAAATCATTAAAAAGGTTTTTGACCACATATAAATAAGATTACAAATGAGAAATGCTGTGTAAAAATTAGTAAGATACTAAATTTAAAAGAATGTCTTGCAGAATGGATAGCAGAATGGATCCGAAATGGTTACAATTCCTGTATAATTGATAAATAATTCAAGAACTTTCTTTGTGAAGTGTTAAAAGCAAAATAAACTTAGAAAAATTGTAAGAACGAATAAAATACAGTTAAGTGACTAGGATAAAAGATTAATATATAAAGCAAATAACTTTCCCACATACCATTGGTAACCTACTTAAAAATATAATTGGAAAAGCTCCATAAAGAATAGAAAAAAAGGATGTGTTTCATAATAAATATGAAATCAAATGAATCAAATTGAATTAAAATGCTACTGAGACATAAAAAAACTCGAATAAATTGAGATATCCTATTTCTACAAGTTTACTACAGGGAAATGTTAAATAGAATAAAATGCTGATTAGTACTTTGAAGTGATTTACAAAGAGTTTATAATGGAAAATTCTTACGTTATGTCAAGTGATAAAAAGTATGCATAGAAAATATCATGAAAGAAAATATGTCCAAATGTAAAACTATGTAACTATTATAGGATGGATTTTTAAAATTTTTATACTTGTTTTTTTTCTAATAAACATGCATGCTTTTATAATGTGAAAAAATACACACATTCAGTGTATTTTAACAATTTAGTTGGAAAGGTAAACACTTCCTTTACCTTTTCCATGTTGTTTGACTTTAATGCAGGAATGGAGGAACTTTCTACATATAGATAGATAGATAGATATAGATATAGATAGATTTAAATTTACATGATTGTTTTTATTTCTAACTTATGGTTTTAAATTTCCTTAGAAAGATGTGCGGGACATCCTCACCCCAATTCAGATTGAAGCTGCTTACCACCTTGGGCATCACGTCATCAGTAAACGAAGTACAGAAGAATTCCCACCACTTCAGCCAATTCTCCAGCAGAAGAAAGAAAAAGACATAATTGAAAAAACAGTAAGAATATTTTCCTTTATTCAAAACATGATGTGCATGTAACTAAGTTATTTTTTGAAACATTGCATAATTCTGGGGAAATGAATTATCTTTATGAATTCTTTAAAAATTTTTATAATTTTTTTAATATATAAAGATTTATGGTATGTCTTATTTTCCAACTTTATTTTTTATATTCCCTTTAGGATATTGTACTGAATATTTTAAAATACGCATTTAGTCCCAGCAATGGCTTCCCGTGTACATGAGATGTTAATTTTCTTTCCTTGATTCCTTGCCCATGAGGAAAATACATTGCTAGGGAGCACTCATAATGACAGTGAGTCACATGCATGAGGTTTTTCTTGCCCTTTTTCATTTTCTGACTCCTTCTCTCTCATTTTGTCTCCCTCTCATTCACTCTACCCAGAGTCATTCATGTCTTGGTAGGCAAGTTCCCTTGCTGGCTTTTACTCATCTATAAACATAAGTATTTCTGTTACACAACAATTTCTCTTTCAAATTCAACTATCGGCTTTTCAGCCCTGTCCCAGGATCCATTGCATTTTGAGATGCATCTTGCATTCTAACCAGTGAACAGCCTTCTCTAATGTATCCCAAAATATCTCTGTTTCACTGGAAATGTTTATTCCCAGGAGTCCAGTTGTTTGGACTTTTACTGTCCAACAACACAAAGACCTAGTCAACAGGATGTTTGGGGGCATGGTGAAAACATTCATTAAAGCATTTGCTAAAGGCACAAGGAATGTAAGAGGCAGAAGAGACACTCAAAGGGCTGGTTCGTGTCCTGTCTAGACAAACTGCTCGTAATTTACTTGAAGGTGTTTGAGCTTACAATCATGACTCTAGAACACTAGATCAAGTGAACATAATAACTTAAGGCAACTTTTCTCAATACCCTTATAAATCTATCTGTGGACGTCAGTGTTCTCTCTTCTGTTGAATTTAGTTGTCAATATCAACTCTTCTTAACTACGTTGAATAATGAAAAACACAACGTTGTAAGTACATAAGCCCAAACCTTAGCAACTGGTAGTTACGTTAGAATAAAATTCTACCTTTTGATTTTTTAGAGCACCATGCTTTATAAATGAGAGTGATAGAAAAAAAATCATATCTACCTAATCATTTGGAGAAAGATTTACGCTTCTCTTCTGCCTCACCGAGTCGAGGCTGTCTGTGGTCGGGCACGCTATTTACCAACATGCTAGTCATTTCCACTTAGTGAACCTAGCTCCTTCTCGGACTTTTAGATTTCTCTTAGGATCTCTCCCTTTTCACTCATTCCCCTCAGCTTCCTTTTTCTCTCTCTCTACTCTTTTGTCTATCTTATACCTCAGGTTTTCCCATGTACCTTTTAGTGTCTCTGAGTCCTATTAAAATGCTCCAAGTTAAATAAATTCTGGACCCCTGAGGGTCGACTGTTGTTTAATTTTGTTCAACGTGTCCTCAAAGTAAAATTTCTAAATTTCTACACTTTGTTTCCAATAAGTATAAGCCCATTGTCCTACCATCTGTAAAATGTAAGTGCCATGTTTCTTCGTAATAAGTGGGATCAAATATACCACCAGAAAATTGAGAGGAACTCCACAAAGAACATCTTGGTAGCACAGGTTTTTGTTTTTTTTTTTTTAAGATTTTATTTATTTATTTGACAGAGATAGAGACAGCCAGTGAGAGAGGGAACACAAGCAGGGGGAGTGGGAGAGGAAGAAGCAGGCTCATAGCAGAGGAGCCTGATGTGGGGCTCGATCCCGTAACGCCGGGATCACGCCCTGAGCCGAAGGCAGACACCTAACCACTGTGCCACCCAGGCGCCCCTTGGTAGCACAGGTTTTAAACACTTACCTTTAAAACTTTCCCTCAGTTTGGTTAAACTCATTTTTTTCATAAACATTATAAAAGAAACAAAATTTTTTTTTCCATTTAACAAATTTAGGCCTTCAATTTACCTATTGGAAGAATCAGTTCCTTTAGTCCTACAGTGGCCATTTAAACCTGTGACTAATCCTCAAATCGAACTCTTCAAAAGGGACAAAATAAGGCATTATCAATTTTATTTCATTTTTCTCATGTATCGTAGATGTCTTATTCTTAAAATAGAAGTATCTCAGATTGTTGAACTACCATAAAAAATACTGTCCTATTTTATTTCCAGATACACTTTGCAAGATTTTGTGCCCATGAAAATTGTTCGGCTGATTTACAAATTTCTGCGAGAATTGGATTTTTTAAGTAAGTGTAGTTTACTGTTACTCACCAAGATGGGCAATGGGTGTGTGCTTGTGGGTTCTAAAGAGAATACTCCTCAGGGTTTAGCAGCATTCAAAGAATTGGAAAAAAACAAAAACAAAAACAAAAAAACCACTCTCCTGAAAGAGATTAAGTGATTTATATGTCACTCACAGAACACAGATACTCAGAGGTGATTGTAGTTATGTTTAGACATGTGTAAGTGCCTATTAATAGAGTTTTGGTGGCAAAATGAGCTAACGTTCACTAACATATAATGCTTAGTTTTTTTATCATCCCAAAACTGGTTACATAAGTCAGACTGAAGTACAAAACAAAAGTAATTGCTAAATGTATATGACAACATTTGAAAGGGAATAAACCACCTTCCTTGTCTAAATTCACAGAAGAGGGAATAGTAAAAAGAAAACACGTGTATCATGCTAAGAAAAATGTCTACTCAGCACACAATGAAAATCAGATAAATGTTGGCTGCTGTTACTATATTATGGGAAATAAGCCATTGCAATTTTGTATCATATATCTAATATGATATATATCATAGATTAGATTAGATATTAGATAATCTAAATATCCTATTTTGAAATTGGTCTGCATGCTAGTGAGAAGATGTGGAAAATGACCAGAGAGAGAGAATCCATACTGAGGTTGAGGGGCTGATAGGGTACAGGGAGTAAAAGAGGGGAAGGAGGCGTCAGTGACAGGACAGGAAAATGGGAAACTATTTTGGGGAGCCGAGGATATAAAGGACACAAGTTTAAATTGGGGCATGTTTAATTTGGTGGGATTTCTGTATGCAGTTTTCCACTTGAAAATCTAGCTCAGGATTGTATTTGGAAGTCGTCTACACGTTCGCAATTTGTGAGCATGCAGGGACTGGGGGTGGGGAATGTGTGGAAATGTGAATTTCACAGAGAAAACAACTAAGGATCAAGTTGGGGAGGGGACAGTTTTATTTAACGATTTTAACAAGAATAGGGAGTCTCTGGGGGAAACTGATATCCTCAGAGAACCAGGAAAACCAAATCCATAGTGAAAGAGCCAATGGAAAATATAGAAAAGGGACTTAATATAGTAAAATTTTGTAGAGAGATCAGATAGCATAATGGCTGAGGAAAGGTCACGGGAATTGGCATTTAAAATGTGACTGGTGAGAAAAGGATGTCCCTGGCAACTTTTAAAGTGGAAATTTCATTGCAGCAGTAGCCAAGTGACAGTCCGTGTTGAAAGGGAAAAAGAATATCCTGGGGACGAGTAGGTTCCACTGGAGAATTTTTATGTAGCGATGAAATGTGTTATTTATTTAATCATGGGAAGACACGAACGTGTGTGAGGGTCAAAGGCAGAGAGAAGACTAAAGAGAAGAGGGAAGTGTGCTTCAAGGGAGGGCGCGTTCTTCAGACTCGACCAGAGCCCGCCTCCGAAGGGTCCGGCAGCTGCTCACGTCGCCTTTTGCCCATCCTTTGCTTTAAGCTCCACATCGACATCAAACTCACGTTCCCCTCCGACTTCTCTAGCTCTTTCTCAGTTGTGTTTTGAGGATCTTTGATTTTGGCTCTCTTGGCTTCCCAAGAAGTTACTTTAAGTCTTCTCACCCCTTTCTCACACCCCCCTATTTTCGCTGGGTAATCATGCCCACAGCTGTGACCTCACCTGGCCTGTCTACACTGCTGATGCTCAAATCATATCTCAGAGTTCCACGCCCACACATGGAACTGTCCGTTAGACATGTCCTCTTGGGTGCCCAGTCACTATCCACCGGTGACACAACCATTAGTCACCAAAGCCAACAACCTGGAGCTCAACCTGCGTTTTCTCTTTCTTATCCCTGACATACAGTAGATTCCTGAGTTCTGCGATACTACCGCTACAGGTGTATTTTATATATCCATCGTGCCTGCCTCTCTCGCGCTCGCTTGCGCTCGCTCACTCTCTCACGCTCTCTCTGGCTCTTGCTGCAAACCAGGTGCTCAATATCGTACCTGGGTCACCAGGCTTTCCCACTTTCTGGGCTTCTCGCCTCTGATTTTACATTATTCTAATTCCTCGACTGTGGTATTTCCAGAGTGTGAGCTTTCTATCATACATTCTGATAACAAGGCTCCATGGGCTCATTAAAACTTAAAATCTAAACTCCTTAATGCTCATTCTCAACCATGCCATGGGACTTTTTTCCCCATCGATGGCAGAATACTTGGAGTTGTTTGGCTACGCCTGCTTCCCAAGCCTCTAATCTCTTTGTTCCTTCCACTTATCTACCTCATTAACTCTCATTTGTCTTATAAATCTCAGCTGTTTGTCTTTGTCTCTGACCCTGGTCCCATTGCACCTACCCTCACCACCATTATTGTCTGTCTCCACACTCTCCTGTGAGCTGCATCTTAGTGTTCCCAGGGCCCAGCACAGTGCTGGGAATGCTGTAGGTGACTAATGGTTGTTTGCTGAGAATGGAACAAGGTTCTAAGGAAACAGCATAAACTGGGATCGGACTCGGATGGAGGAGTTAGCCTTAGACAGAAGTTAAGATTCTCTTTACCTTGAGGTAAGAAACTATGAAAAAAAAAAAGGTGCTTGACATAGATGAAGAAATCTCAGTTTGGCAAGAAAGGAAATATAGAGAATTCAGGGATGACCAGGATAAAAAGCGAGTTAATATATGGAAAGTGAGGGCTTTGAGGATGGATTTGGGAACTTGAAGGGAATGGGAAAAG
This sequence comes from Ursus americanus, assembly GCF_024610735.1. Taxonomy (NCBI): domain Eukaryota; kingdom Metazoa; phylum Chordata; class Mammalia; order Carnivora; family Ursidae; genus Ursus; species Ursus americanus. The sequence goes on from NC_142127.1 coordinate 58,000,560, forward strand.
ATTCAAAATAGCTGTTAAGATAAACGGGATAGGAATGAGTAAAAAGGTTGACAAACAGTGTTGAGCACCCTGCCGGGGCGGGGATCACATATGGCAGAGAACAAATTAATTCTTCTCACTTAGGCAATGCCAACATAGCCTTGAGCATCCACAGTTGAGGGCCAAGAAGCCCTAACCTATTTGATTTATAATTGGACTTTACACTTAAATTATCCAGATTGGCTGCTCAGAGAACCCAAAACCAATGACTACTAACTACTTTGTGTCCCAGCGCGGAGTGTGGTGCCTTTGTTGAGTCATTAGATGAATAATTTACAACCTTCCCATTCATGTATTTATTTTCTTCCTCACATGCTTAGTTTTCTTGGTGTTTTTGCTGTCACAGGCCTTTGATAAGAGCTGTGTGGGTGAAAGCTTATCTAAGCTATAAATAGTGTTTTCATTTTCTTAAATCAGACACTCCCACTCTCCCCTTTGTCATCTTTCTCTGCAACTGCACTGGCCTATGAAAAAAAATGGGACATTGAAGTTGATGTGCAAATATTAGTAAGAATAGTTCTTTCCTGAAGAATGAAATTACGTCTTAAAAAGATATGAAATAATTTGTTTTCAGTACGTATTTTCTCACAGTAAGAAATTGTTACCTACTTTACATTTCTTTTTACTTTGAAGTGATCATGGATTTGACAGACTTCAAGAAATATGATTTTAAACAGCAGCCAGTGGTGGGGAAGGCATTGTCTCTGAAGGTGTGGTCTTTGAGTCTCCTTCATGAGAATCACCTGAAATGCTTAATAGAAATGCAGTTTTCTAGGCCCCAGACCATCCAGAACAGAATCTATGGGCACCAGGCCAGACATGCTCAGCATCAGTAGGGCTATGAGTGGTTTTTATCAAACTAAAATCTGGGTTGCAATGTGGTGGTGGTGAAGTTTCAGATCTAGAGTCAAGCTAACCTGGTTCAAGTTTATCTACCATTTACTAGCTGAATGACCTTTTTAGAGAAGCCTTTGACTTCCTTAAGCCTCTTTCCTCATTGATAAGGTACAATAGTACCTACTCCATAAGGCTGTTTCAAAGATGAAATGCAATACTGCAAACCATGTGCATAGCACAAAGCCTGAAATACACGAGGGTTCGTCAAAGTTATTCTTGGTAACATTGTTATTGGGATATGGGTAGACCATGATTTAAGGAAAAAAAGTTTTAGTGTGGCCGTAAAATGAAATACTGCCACTGAATCCTAAACATTTTCTGCATGTGGACTGGTTGTTTCTCCAGAGTTTCTTTCGGTCCCAAGAAAGCCGGTGATGGACTGGGTCAGTAGTTGGCCGCTTTGTGAGGTTTGAAATGGCACGGGTGCCAGTGAAATGTGTAGGTCCCACATGTTTTTGCATCGACTAGGGAAGTTACAGGCTATCTCTGTTAGGTGAATGATAACTTATTTGAGGAATTTTCACATGAAAATTCTCTTCATCAATCTTGAGGCCCACAGTGAAGGGTTCTGACACACTTTTCTGCCTTGTAATAAATTGTACTCGATCAGAGAAAAATATGCCTCTCCCACATAGAAGCCCTCTCTCCCTGCTCGGGAGCGGTAAGCACGTGTTACGCTGGCTCTGTACATTCTCCTGGTTGTAACGCCACTGGCACTAATGGCACGCATGTGCCTCTGAGCTGCAGACCTGCTGCAGGTCAATGCATTTCCTCAGCAAAGAACACTAGTTCCTGAGAACATCCGTAACGGACTGCCCACAGCAAACTGAGCAGCGCATGCGCACACTGTCGCAGGGGCTCGTTAACTTCGGCTGCTTCCTGAATGTCTAAATCCTCAGGATGGTCAGCCCCGATCAAATGGGCTTGCACAACAGAATGAAGATGAAAAAATATGATTTTATCAAGATTACAGACGTAATAGCAGGTATTAGCCATCACGTGCGTGGGCAGTTTAAAATCAAGGCTTTCTTAGAGATGACTGATCTAGACGACACTACTTCCCTTCTCTACCGCAGTCATGCGCCCCGTGGAAGCTGCGTAGGCTTTTCCTGGGCCAGTGCGTCCTTTATCAGTTAGGACTGCTCTTAACTGCAGGTAACAATACTTGATGAATCATGACTTAAATAATAATTATGTGTAATAAGCAGGAGGTGGCTACAGGCTTAACGGGCAGCTGCCAAAATCTGGACATGCGTGGTTATCTTTCCAGTTTTCTTGGCTTTTCCCTCATAGTTCTCCAAAGGCTGTAGCAGCATCAAGGTTCCCAACAAAAGAAAAGGGGCAAGAGCAAAATTCTGTGTCCGTCTGAGGCTGCCTTCTAGGAAGGGAAGCACCTTAGCAGACCTCTTACTCTGATTTACAAGACCTTGTCACGTGCTCATCCCTGAATTATCGTAGGTCAATCATAATTCATTCCCTGAAGCTGAATGAGGGGCTTCTCTTCTGCAACAGCTAGGGAGTCCTGCCTTCTGCCTGAATAATCTGGGGTTCTTTTAGCAGCTGAGAAGGGAAACTACTGTTGGGTAGACAGCGAGCAATGTGCGATATCTGCCACTATGCTGTTTGTGCCCACAAGAGCAAGTCTATCAAAATTACCCATGTTTAAAGTGGAGATGGTAGGAATATATGCCTCATTGATCTCAGAGTCTTGAAAGATGAATTATATCCTTCATACATTAAAACATGCTAATTACTAATTGTATCTTCCAATCTATGTTCTCCTGCTCTACTCCTCGGGACCTCAAGGAGTCCACCTTTATTGAAGTGCAGTCTCCTTAAATGTCAGTTAACTGACATATTCTAGTTGATGAGAATTTTCCAGTATTTTCTTTTTCTCTGAAGTCAGTAGCAAAAAGAGGACATGATTTCACATGGGCCTGCAAGCCACCTGCTGCAGGCTAGTTTTTTGTCAAAGAAATGACTCCCGTACCTTGACACAGGTACATCTCCGTTTGCATTATATTTTGTTCTAGCATCTTGATTAAAAGCATGTTAGCTGTGAAGCCCTAATTCATCTTATCAAAGCAAACTACATTCATTATCCTGAGACATGGGAAGAATTTCTTGCAAAATAAAACAATATTGTTCACTTAGGGAAAACATGGAGCCTGCTGCCGAAATCCATCATTTTTCTATTCTTCCTCTTTCACTTATTAAGTTATGATTCTGTATGTACACAGTACCTTGATTTGTTTAAATTATGTGGATTCTGGGCTGCTTTGTAAATTTCAAGCGTGCATTATGCATGTTTTAATGAAGAATGAACCATGATTCCCGGGGAAAGCTTCGGTTCAGCCTTGTCGCACTTCCAGATGTGCACCTGGTCCTTCCATCTCACGTAAAAAGCTGGTGGGTATCTTTCTGACGGCACCTTGTTAATGAATCAAGATACAGTAAGACATATATTGAAAAAAGTAGAATCGTAATTATGGTAATGTGGCAAAATAGCTTAAAAATGGAAAATAAACCGGGAGTCTGGCTGCTGAAATGTGAACACTGTGTTTTCTCCTTAATTTGCTGTTGTCTTGGAACCTAGCTGTTTATGCAGTGCTCTCACCTTCTGTTGCTTGTCTAAGTGCCAACTTCTTTCCCAAAGGTGCTCAGTGACTAATGCTTTGGTTTCAAGCCAGAATATTTTATAAATGTCTATTTCTAGGCAGCTCTTCCACAAGTCTTAATTAAACTTTAATGTCAAGCTGAAGTTTACTTTTAGAACCTCTTTGGTTCCTTCAGTTGTAACATGATTGCAGAGCAGTGGGGGGAATGTAGGACCTCCGTGTTCTCGCACATTTGTTTCCTCTCTGCCACCTAACGCCGTGCCACCAAGATATGCACTTCAGTAACACAAAGGTTTACAACACAAGCATGAGTAGATCACAGGCATTCCCTAAAATGGTGGGAGAAATAGCGTGCTGTCACTGAGTCCGGTCGCTCTACCCTGGAAGGATTGTTGTGGTGTAGGATTCCTGTTTTGTTAGTTTTTACACATCCTTCCAGAAAAGATCCAACTTCTCACACCGAGGGATCAGAAGCTAGAGATGCCACGCACCAACATGTTCTTCGTTCCTTCCTCCTCGACGTCTCCAGTACCAACCCAGGAATTCTGAGGTCCTGGGGGGCTGGTGGGGGGACGGTCGTTTTCTCTGATCCTGCATCTGACGCCATCCAAAGTAACAAAGCCTCTATCATTGTCAGAATGATACAGATTTTAAAGATAGTGATGTCCTGTTGTGAGCTTATTTTGAAACTAATTACACTTCTCAGATGGGTCTGTGGTAGAGCCAGCAAACTTTGTCCATGAAGGGACAGATAGTAAATATTTTAGGCTTTGTGGGACAGAGGTCTGTCTCGGCTACTCACCTCCGCCGTCATAGTGCAGAAGTGGCCGCAGATGAACGAGGATGGCTGTGTTCCAGTAAGCCTCTATTACAAAACCAGGCAGGGGCCCAAATTTGGCCTTTAGACAGCAGTTTTTGAGATCCTACTCTATGTACACTTGCTTTTTACATGACCACTCGGTAGTACGTTTTTGTTTTTTGGTATATTATAATGCCTTATAGTATAATTTGTTATTTAAATATAATTTGTTGGTATAATTTAAGCTGGTTGCCAAAATTAGCCAGATTTAGAGATGTTCAGGAGTTAATCCTGGGTTCACAAACTGTAGGGGTCTGCTCATAGACAGACTAATCCAACAGAAACACATTTATATGTTCACCAAAAGACTGCAATAGCTCCAGACTAGAATTGCCAAAATTCCCAATGATCCTTGAATGGATAAAAAAAATGTGGTATGTTTACACACTGAAATATATACAACAATGAGAACAATTTACAACTCTGTGCATCAGTATAGGTTAATGTTCTAAGCAAAATTTTAAGTAAAAAAACCCTGATACTTAAATACTCTGTGATTCCACTTAGAAGAAACAGAAAACTGGGCAAAGCCAGTCTATCCAAAAAAAAAAAAAAGATAATGGGTGGGGACAGTAACTGGAAGGGAGGGGGCACAAGGTCATTTCTCTCTCGTGCTGGTAATACATTTTCTTGATCTGAGTGTTGCTTTCATTAGTGTATTCAGTTTGTAAAAATTCACTGAGCTGTGAATTTTAGGCTATGTGTGTGTTTCTATATGTGCTATCTTGATAAGTAAGTGTAAAATGCAAAAAAAAAACATCAGGATAAGAGGGGAAGAATTTTTAGGTGTAAGTGGACTGTGCAGCTTCTTAGATCTCTACCATTAGAAGTAGGAGAGTGGGGAGAAGGGTCTCGAATTTGTTTGTGTATTCTGAAGTTCATAATAATAATAACTTCTCAGAAACTATAGTCTTTCCAGGGGAACTGGGTGGCTCAGTCAGTTAAGCAACCGACTTCAGCTCAAGTCACAATCTCAGGGTCCTGGGACTGAGCCCCTAGTGGAACCCCACACTGGGCTCTGTTCTCTGCAGGGAGTCTTCTCTCTCTCTCTGTCCCTCTGCCCCTCCCCCTGCTCGTGTGCATGCTCTCTCTCTCTCAAATCTTAAAAAAACAAAAAACAAACTATAAACTTTCCAGTATTGATACTGCCATTAATTTATTGGTAAATTCAATAGCCGTATTGCCACTAAAATGTTAGGTTGTGTGATGGGGTACAGATCATATGAATGTAGTAGATGTTTAATGAAATATTTGGAATTTGTACACTGTCACAGAACTGAGAAACATAGCTGTCATTTGGTAGAATTTATAATGATGAGTTAATGAACTTTTTTTTTTTTTTTACAGTCACTTATCCAAAAATTTGTCCAGTTTCTCTGACGATTTTCTTTAGTGTTACCGGACCCTGTTTAATGTTTGGTACAATTCTGTAACACATGTATATTTTTGAATACTGTGTGTGTAGGCTCTGAGGAAACAGTGATAATCATGATCTAGCATCTTCTCTCCAGAACTCATTCTAGTGATGAGAAAAGCCAGACCATGTGAAAATACTGCCTTAAAGGGGTCCCCTGTGTGCTGGGGGAGGAGAGGAGAGAAGCTACTTTTGTTAGGGGGAATGCAGTGCTAAGTGATAGGGGTTAGCAATGAGTATTAACTGGAAGAACTTCTCACAGCTATGAATGCTTAGTTGCATCTTGAACAAGGACAAATCAACCAGAGACACGAAGGGGGAAGATGTTAAAGACAGAGAGAGAACTTGAAGTAAGATACAGAACACAGGTGTTTGGATACCTGTTTGCAGGTAAGTATGGCTAGAGCAAAGCAAAGCAATGAGTTGTGCAGTGGAAAGTGAGGCCTCATGTGCTGAGCTAGTAAGCTGGCATTCCGTCTTGAAGGCACTGACGCACATTGAGCAGGCACACGACATTGTCAAGTTTGCGTTCTGGAAAGTGATCCTCTCTGGCAGTGTGAAAACTGGATTGGAGAAGGAGGGCTTGAGAAATCAATTAAGGGTATAATCCGTGTTAAGTCATGTTCAGTCATGAAGTTTTCCAACTGTTACATTTAAAAAACTTAATCTTAAAATTAAATAAACCTAAATAATCAGAATGGTAGGAAAGCAAGAAGCAACATGGCTTTGCTACCTTCAGGCAAAAGTGGTTCCCTGCCTTGGTTTCCCAGAGCCCCTCGTTCACAGCGCTTTCCCATGGATTTATAATATTTGTTTACATTTGTCTATACATCTGTCCTTTACAAGCTCTACAAAGGCGGGGATCTTTTAAACTATTTTTGTATCAGGGAATAATGAATGTAATGATTATATAGGAGCTTTCAGTTCTAGTTAATTGGTCATCCATGTGTCTTCAAATAATGGTTACAAGCACAAATTTTTAAACCTGTTCCAAAACCCTGTTCTCAAGCACCCTTTGTTTTAAATCCATGCACAAATGACTATTAAATGCGGCCTCTGTGTTTAGCATTTCCATAGTCTATTCAAACACAGATCTTCTGTACAGATGTTGATTAGAATGATACAATGTAAACTTGAGGAAACATTCTCAAGTGCCAGGTGAATATTTACCTTTCTTACTGCTAGGATTATCCTCACCTGACACTTTGCTTTGGGTCACATCCTTCACTGGTTGAACCAATTTCTCTAAATTTTAAATTATTTGATAGAATCATCACGTAGATGTTTTCTTTGGGCTCTTCTAATTCTCTCATTGGTAAGGAGAATGGGCTGTGCAGGCATTTACCTGGAAACTTTAGAACATTCTGGCTGTGGTACTTGGAAGAAGTTCCTTAAGCCTCAGTTTCTTTATATATAACGGTGGTGTTCTGAGGATTTCATGGAATGTGCATGAGCCACATTTCCAGCGTAGTAATTATTACTACTTTGGATGGTGGCTGAGGGTTCAGAATGTTGAACCACCTCGTCCCACCTTGAAGGCCTGGGACCAGAGCCAGGACTGGAACTCGCTGACTCCTATGTCTGGATTTGCCGTAGTCTCCTCGTTCCAGTTCACGGGATGGTGAAGCATGGCTGCAGGTCTGTTTTCAATTTGAGCTAGTTATTGGCGGAGGGGACCAGCCTGCCTTCAGAAACGAATTGTAGTGCGGCAGACTGTGCTCGCATCGCTTGCTGGGCAGAGCCGTCCTTTCCCGGTGCTCATTCCACCAAAACATGCTCTATTTGGTGGTGGTTGTCCCTCTGGCCTCCTCCTCCCCACTTCTCCCCAGTTCCCCCTTGTTTGGGCAGCAGCTAGTTCAAGGTCTTTTCAAAGGTAAAGAAAAGAAACAAAGCTTTGCTTTTAGAAAAATATTGCGAAATAATGAGGAAAATATGTTAAAGCGATAGAAGTGAAACAGAAAGGAGATTAGCTTAATTATGACTAATTAAAAACAACACACTTCCTGGTAATAGCTCACTGAATTTATCTGAAACATGAAAAACTGAGTTCTTTCTAACATGAATTTATATCTATTTGCATGGGCTCATCTCCCCATGGTGTTTTTCCAAATCAGTATTTTATGATCAGGATAAATGAGGAGATGGCACTTTTATTTCCCAAACATTACTTACTTATTACTAAATAACGTTAAATATTACTTAATTTTTAGGCCACATGAAAACAAGACCTATCTTGCTGTTGGAACTATGAAGACGGTAATGTTGAACGTGTCCTTGTTTAATGCTGGAGATGACGCATACGAAACCGTTCTGCATGTCAAACTCCCCTCCGGCCTTTACTTCACTAAGATTTTAGATCTGGTGAGTATCAAAAACCATAGCAGCATGATACCGTATTTCATTTTTTTAATGTAAATGGTATAGGGGCACCTGGGTGGCTCGGTCGGTTAAGCTTCTGCCTTCAGCTCAGGTCATGATTCAAGGGTCCTGGGATTGAGTCCCCATGTCCGAGCCCCATGTCCGGGCTCCCTGCTCAGCAGGGAGTCTGCTTCTCCCTCTGCCTCTCTGCACCCCCCTACTTGTGCTCTCTCTCTCAAGTAAATAAAAAAATTTTTTAATGTAAATGGTATAATCCATTTCGTTGTGAGGCCTAAATATTTGAGGTGTATGCAGACCTATCACTTGAGCTTCCATTAATTTTGAGACTTGCTTCATGCTCCTGATCAAAATGGTAAGTTTCTTGGTATCTGAGATAGAACGAGTCTGCTTCCTGCTTCCAAATGCTACCACGTGAGAGACCCAGCTGTCCAGGCAGGCTGCTTGGGCGCCACTGCTTTCCTCACTGGTGACAGGCTCATCTGTGGCTAAGGTGCCGCTCTTCTTGGCCGGGCTCCCTGAACAGGCAGCACGGGTCCTCCGAGCTGGGCGCCCAGGGTTACTGCTCTGCGTTTTATGCTCACATGCCCCCTCTTGTTCCCAGAGAACTTCCAACAAATACTGTACAACCAGCAAGCCTCCACAAATTCTCAAGTCTTGGTGTCAACCAGATCACGGGCAATTTCTCTTCTCCTACAGGAGTTTGAAGCACCTAGAGACCTTTGTTTATCACCGTGCCTCGGTCATGAACACTTAAATCTACCGGCAAGGCATTAGTAAGGTCGATTCCCAAGAGAAGAGCCTCAGTCACTTTCTCCTTTGATGCCTGTCTTATCCCTTAGCAAATTTACACCTCTCTTATCCAGAGAACATCTCTTCAAGGGCATTTAGAGAGGTCTTTCACCTCTCTGGACTATGTTACCCCTTTCTCTAGAGCACTGGGAGCCTATTTGCAATAGTAGGGAGGAAAACTCCAACAATACACATCTGTGTATTATATATATATACACACACACACACACACACGTATATACATATATATAGTACATCTATAGTATATATATACATCTATAGCATATGTACATCTGTAGTATATGGTGTATTTTTATATGTATACATCTATACTATATAGATACATCAAGATGTATATTTCCCTGAATATTTAATATATGTATCCTATGTGATGACAGTTATTATAACTATATACCTTTACCACATTCTCACATTCCAGACAAAAGAGGGTCAATGAAATAGGGACTTCATGAATTACTTGCTTCATGATTTTTCAAAAAACTGGACCTTGAGTTAAATAGGGAATCCAAACCTGGATGAAAGCTACATGCCCAGAAATTATTCTGTGTATTCTGTGGAGAATTTACAGGAGTATTAAAATATACCTGTGTGTGTGTGTACATGTTTATAAATCTTATTTATATTTCTATTTATCCCAGAAGTAAACAGAACATAGTCTTCCAGGAAAGCAAATTCTTTAGGAATGATTTTCTTTTCAAAGACCATTCTTAAACATGTTACAAACTCCTTCACTTCTTACCTAAAACGGGTGTTTCATTTTTCCTTTTAGGAAGAGAAACAAGTAAGCTGTGAAGTGACAGACAGCTCTGGGTTCGTCAGACTGGACTGCAGTGTTGGTTATATATACGTAGACCATCTATCAAGGGTAAGCATTGAGCATGTATAGTTTTTGCTGACTGACATGAACATGAAATATTTTCTATTTTTTCTGTTTATGCTGCATACAAGTATATATTTATTTGCTTAGAGTAAGTAGCTAAGTGATGAAATAAAACTCACACCAACTGGGTTTAGATCTTTGAGATTGTGTTTATATTCTTGGCAGTGTTCACTGTAAAAAAAAAAAAAAAAAAAGGAGGGGGCACATGTTTGTGTCAAGATGGGCATGTGAATGTGTCGATCAGAATTCTACTCCCGTCTCACCCTTCCGCGACACTCCCCCTACCCCTCTCCACCCCAGGTGGTCCTATCTGCCAGGCATGTTACCTCTGCTATACAGAAAGGTGTTACTGGCAAGAGTCCTCACTCAAGTCGTTAAAGCATCTCTAATTTTGTCAGTCTGGACCTGCCTGTCTTTACATTTGGAGGCGGCTTTGTCTCTGAATGTCACTTGTGGTAACACTGGTGCTTTAAAATTGCCACAACCCCAACAGCTGCCCCCGTAGCTCACTGCCTGAGTGAGGGGTGGCCCATGCTTCTAGAACATAGTCTCCAATCTGCAGAACATCAGCATTAAGAACATTTCAGGTGATAAAAAATACTATTTTTAGATTTTTTTTTTTAATGGGCGTTTCCCTCTCTGTGCTTTACAGATAGATATTAGCTTTCTCCTGGATGTGAGCGCAGTCAGCAGAGCGGAAGATGACCTCAGCATCACAGTGCATGCCACCTGGTATATTTCATTGTGAAAAAATAGCGGTGCTAAAGGAAGTGGGCCCCTGACTTTAGGGTGGGAGTACTTAGGGGAACCAGGGAGCTGTGTTCCATTGTCTGCAAGGAGAAAACTTCTCTTGCGTGATCTAAGAAACAAACAAACAAACAAAAATAACCATCTTCGGAGCCAATAACACTGTATGTAATGAGAGCAAACTTCTGCCAACCCTATCATAAACGTTTCTTACTACCACATCTTTTTTTTCCCCACTCCCCAAGCCTCCAAGTATATTTGGTATACATGATATGTGATTAGTCCTCTCTGAAGATGATTTTTATGTTTGGGGGATTCTAACGGGGTGTCTTCTCTCTGCTTCTGTAGTGCAAATGAAGGGGAAACGGACAACCTGAATCGTAACAAAGTGACTTTAGCAATACCTCTCAAGTATGAAGTCATGCTGACTGTTCACGGGTAAGTAAACACGGAGGCCTCCTGTAAAGTGGAGAGCTGATTATAAATTCTGTTGCTTCTTACATTATTGGTCGAAAATACACCTAAAAATGTGTAAAGGAAAGATCCTGTGCTGTTTCTGTCCCTTCACAAAGCCCCTTAACAACAGTGCTCCCTTGCTCAGCTGTTCGTTAGTTTCATGCGGGTACCTGGTTGGGGATTTCTTCCTGGAAAAGCCCCAGGAGCCTCTGGGGGGTCACGTCTAGACTGTCAGTCGTACGCTGTGCAGGCCAGGGTCCCCAGAGGGGGGCAATGTGCAGGTGGCATGATCATGCTTGGTGGCTGCGGCAGGCGTGAAGTTCAAAGAAGTGTAAGCTTGGTCCAGTCCCCGCTCTCCAGAACCCACATCTACCTGTGCGGCGTACCCGTTGAGATAGAGAGCCACGCCGCAAGGTGTCCCCCGTCCACTCTTTGTACCCATGAATTATGGAGTTTCTCACCCACAGCCCCGGAGCCAGCATTCACTGGTTCCCCAGAGTGTTAGTGATTGTTGGCGTGGACCCTCCTCAGATTCAAGAAGAGAACATGTGGAGAAAGATTTAAGGAGCGTTGAGAAAACCTTTAGTGATTTTACTGGGAATGATTCAGGCTGTTATTCTTCGTTTAAAACCATATATTTTTTTTAAGATTTTATTTGAGAGAGAGAGAGCGAGATAGAGCGCAGCAGAGGGAGAGGGAGAAGCAGGCTTTGGGCCGAGCAGGGAGCCTGATCCCAGGACCCTGGGATCATGACTTAAGTCGAAGGCAGAGGCTTAACCTGCTGAGCCACCCATGCGCCCCTGAAGCCCTATTTTTAAAGGAACAGAAGATAGGAGATACAGAACAAATAGACTGATGTGCTTTTCTTGTTGTCTAAATACAAACCATCCCCGATCATTTTTAAGCACCCACAGAGATGGCATATAATTAGATAAAAATAAAATGGTGTCTGCAGCTGAAAGAATCGAGTACCACATTTGCAAAATGAAACAAGACAGAGAAGAGGCCATGCAGGAGGGGAGCACCTAGTGGGGAGCAGAGGAAAGCTGATGCCATGTTTCCTGAGTTTGAAGCCTCATCTCACCTCCTTTCCTTGATTTCCTTATGATGAGTGTCCTCCAGATATTATTTTGGGCAAGGAACGTTCCGCAAGTATAAAACTGCCTAAATCTCCCTAATTTCAATATTTCTGTGTAGCCAGTCTCTAATTCGAGTTACTTCACATTAGCCGCCACATAAGGTCCGCTGGCGGAATTGGGATTCCCCAGGAAAATACTTCTGAGGATTCACCACTGATCTCTCTGTCTAATCACAGGGAAAAGAGTGACAACCTTGTACTCCTAACCAAAAAGTTTACCGTACTTATTTAGAATTGTTCCCCACCTTTGGGGTTCGTTACAAAGAGCCAGCAGGAATTGGATTATAGAAAGACATAATTCAAAAATAGATAAAATAGATTGATCTATCAGAAGATATTAGAGCTGTAGGGAAAAGTTAAGAATTTATCTCATGATTATTAAATTTATATGAGTCATCTGAGGGCTGAGAGAGGAGGAGTGGCCAGTGCACTGAACCAGGCAGTGCTGGGAAGACAAGCCGAGGTCGGAGCACATGGCTTTCTGATTTCATTACATTTCACTAAAATTCCTCTCTTACCAAGAAACCAGAAATATTCATTGGTGCTTAGAGGCTTCTATAGTCTGGAATATAGCATATTTAAATGAATAGCATATTTGGGGCGCCTGGGTGGCGTAATCAATAAGCTTCTGCCTTCGGCTCAGGGCGTGATCCCAGCGTTCTGGGATCGAGCCCCACATCAGGCTCCTCTGCTGGGAGCCTGCTTCTTCCTCTCCCACTCCCCCTGCTTGTGTTCCCTCTCTCGCTGGCTGGCTCTCTGTCAAATAAATAAAATCTTTAAAAAAAAAAAAATAGCGTATTTAAGAGAGATTCAGTGATCCAGACTATAAAGACAGACAGTTTACAATAGCTCATCAAGAAAGACCGATTAAATTTGAATTTGTTTCTTTCAGGTTTGTCAGCCCAACTTCGTTTGTGTATGGATCAAAGGAAGAAAATGAGCCTGAAACGTGCATGGCAGAGAAAATGAATGTCACTTTCCACGTAAGGAGGCGTGTTTTGGTATTTGTAGCGAACTGAAGCTTATTACCACTGCCTTGCTCTAGAGAACAGCGCAGGCTGCAAGGCCCGGCAGCTGAGGGGCCGCCATTGTCGGCGGCAGCACGTTAGTCCATCCCCTCTCCTCCTGGGCTCTTGCTCCTTGTTTCCCCCTTGCTTTTGTCCCATCTCCAAAGCCCAGGAGTCCTTACAAATACCGTGGGAAGGAGCCAGCACAGGCACAGAGGTAACTCCTGAAACAGGGGAAGTTACGGGAGGAGCGGAATCTGCTGGAGGTGCATACAGAGATCAGGATAGGCCACGGGAAAGCATCGTTGGGTGAACTCTCTTCTTGGGTCAAGCTTTTATACAGGCGCTAACGTTTCCCAGTAAAGGTAGCTCTTACCTCCTGCGTCTCTATGTAACGTCTGCTTGGCCAGCCATTTAGGTCATAAGCATATGACCTGTTACAAGTGATGTCATTTATTAAATTTTTTTTTAAAGTATCATCCAAACATATTAGTATAAAGCTAAATTTAAAAAATTGACCATCAAACTGAAAGTTTTGGGGCATCATGGATATGATCATTGGAGATAATGTCCACAAAAATACTTTTTGAACCAAAAGCATTGCTTCAAACATTCTTACAGCTATGTAACAATCTACAGGATGTGCATGAGTCTGGATTTAGGCACATTATGATATTTTGTAAGGCAATGCTTTTACCAGCGTAGGTCAGCGGGGCACCTGGGTAGGGCAGTTGGTTAAGCGTCTAACTCCTGGTTTTAGCTCAGGTCGTGATCTCATGGTTGTAAGATCAAGCCCGCTGTCAGGCTCCGTGCTCAGCGTGGAGTCTGCTTAAGATTCTCTCTCCCTCTCCAGGTCATGTTCCTTCTCTAAAATAAATCAATAAATCTTTTTTAAAAAAATTTTAAAAATTAAATGTAGGTCAGAATCACTTGAGGTACTTATTCGAATGCAAATTCCTGGGCCCTGCCCCAGATCTGTAGAAGAATGACCTTGGAATCCTGCTGAGTCTGTGTATACCCAAGTTTTTGTTAAAATAGGTGTACTTTAGTGTTGAAAAAACGTAGCTCTCTGCTTTGAAGTCCCAAGAAGTGCTCCTATCAGAGCTCAGTGGGAGGTTAGCTCAGTTTCTGTTTTAGTTTATCAGAGCACAGACTCTAGAAGGTCTATTTATTAACTTACGTATTTTTCAGTAATTTAACTGGAAAGTATTTTTCACTTAAGTTACAATGGAGCTAATAGCACTGGAGGTACTTTCCGGCTGTAGGATCGGTGCGTGTGCAAACTTGAGGAGGTTCTTAGAGGCTCAGTGTTATTAGGCGAACAAGGACGCAGGATAGCTTAGGTGCGACTGATCATTTGCTGGCATGAGGGAGACGCTGTCTGAAGGTCTGGGCACTGCTGGGTATTCATTGCTGAAACCACCTTCTGTCCCTGCCCTGTGCCCCAGGGCCCAGCCGTTTCCACCAGCCGGGGATACATTCTTTCTCCCCTGTCATGTGCTTCCTAAAGATGATTGCAAACGTAGGAGTCACGCGACTTCATTCAGATATTGGGGCACATCTCTCTTCTGACTATGTTGGTTTCATAGTTAAGCTCTCAGGAGGCAATTATGAAATAGCGTCCACCTCTGCATTATGATTAAAAGGCTATTGTATTTTCTCTACCCCTTTCTGATTTTGAGTGCATCAGCATTATCATTTCCCTGAACTAAAATATAGTCTTTCTTACTGCGATGATTATCCTCTCAGCAGAGTGATTTTGTGACACTTCAGACTTAGAGGTAGGACACCTGGGCTGCTTGTCACTTCAGCCATCACTCACATCACTCACCTCCGAGCCTTTTCCTGAGCTGGAGAATAAAAGGTCAGCTCCCCTCATGGGATCGTTGTGAGGACCACTTGCTGCTGGGTTTTTCGATACGCAATGTGCCATACAAATACATGTTGTTGTCTTTTTCTTTAGACTGTTTCTGCAATAACTAACTAACAGCCTGGACATCTTGGCCTAAGCAATAGCAAAAGGAGAGGGCTAGGAATAACGAACAAATTATTAGCCAACTTTTTAAAGTTCTAACTACGGATATTGGATCTCCTTTTGCCACGCAGCTGCCAACTGCGAACCATGACCGCTATAAACGCTGCGTGAAATGTACGGGTTCACCCAAAAGCTCATGGACACCTGCATTTACATTTATGAAAAATATGTTTAAGTTGTTTAAAAAAAAATGTTTCCTCCTTCTCAGGTTATCAACACTGGCCATAGCATGGCTCCAAATGTTAGTGTGGAAATAGTGGTACCGAATTCTTTTGCCCCCCAAACTGATAAGCTGTTCAACATTCTGGATGTCCAGGTAAAAATGTGTTCCTTCCTTTCTTCTAAGTTATGTTGCTAAGTGGATATATCTGTTAACTTGAGTCACACACTCAGCTACGAATTCACCAGCACTCACCGAGAACACTTTGAATAATGCTACATTGGAACCGTAGGGTTACGGGGACCTCTGCATTTGACATATACACTCTCTAACGGGACTCTGCTCTTCCAACCTCAGTGCCTGTTCTTTGAGAAAGGGCCCCATGGAAGTAATTGGTGAAATTCTCTATAAATCTTGAGGCCACTGTTGAAAAATCAGTATTTCATCCTTTTTTGGGGGGTAATAAAATTGATACTTTTATGTTGATGATTATATCAATTTTTCTTACCTTCCCATTTTCAAGATAAGCAGTCAACAAATAAATCTCATTGGGCTTGAGATCCAATTTTAAAATATCTTACCTGAATTCCAGACTTGGAAGGACATGCTGTTATAACATGTTAGCATTTTGTTTTGTGTCTCAAGCCAAAGGAATGTTGAATTTCATGCTAATGTTCAAAGGTCCATTTTTCACAATGCCTTATTTGCTATAAGGTTAGGGCCCTGTGTTCACTTTAGCACCTATGTCCAACCTTGTTAAAATGTTGCTGGGTTTCTGAGTTTTTGCCATGGAGACTTAATCTTTCCCAAATAAGTCTATCCCAAAGATATTTTCACAATTTCAGAAATACTTGATATATTTTAGAAAAGGTAAGCAACTGGAACCTTCAAGATCATGTAGTTTTTGCAGTTCTCTCCAGTATGGAATAAGATTTTTCTCACTTTCTATCTGTATAGACTACTGCTGGAGAATGCCATTTTAAAAATTATCAAAGAAAATGTGCATTAGAGCAGGAGAAAGGTCCAATGGAGATCCTGAAAGACATTTTCAAATTCTTGTCAAAGACTGATAAGAAGCTACTGGTAAGTGTCCATTTTTCAGGCTGTAGATTTTGCTTTCTTTCCAACATACAGAACCGAAGCACTTAAAACCAAGAACCAGTGGATTCAAGCTGTCAGTTGAGTGTAGGAAAGAAATCACACTCTTGCACCTGAGGAACACACATGATTGGAGAGATAGACCCAGGGTTTTGTGCGTGTGTGTGTGTGTATATACACAATTTCATTAATATACACACATGGATAATACAATTTGTGTGTGTATATATTTATACACACAATTTCATTATTAATTAATCTAACAAATGCCTATTTTGTCCCAGCCGTTGTTCTAGACCCTTTAGGAGGCCAAGATACAGTATTCAGCTGGGGCAGACTTTGACGTGAGATTAATTTTCACTCCTTTCATTTAAGTGAATTTATGAGAAAAAAAAAAAAAAACAAACCCTGAGGAAGTGATCTTACCTTCAAATGATCCAAATTTTACAAGCAACATAGAACACATAACTTAACACGGCCCTGATTAGGAGTCTTTGTTTTAATTCTTGGAACACATGCTTTAGCTCAAATACTTTTTGCTGTAATTGATGAAACATTCATGTTTTGTTTAAAGCAAGATAATTTTTTAAATGCCACTCATGGGAGATGTTTAATTCCATGTAAGATACTTTATCTACCTATAAAAAAATGTTTTAATGTAGCTCTTTTGCATTTTTTTCAAGTTCTGCATAAAAGCTGATCCATATTGTTTACATTTTTTCTGCCATTTTGGGAAAATGGAAAGTGGAAAAGAAGCCAGCGTTCACATTCAGTTGGAAGGCCGGCCATACCTTTCAGAAATGGTAAGTAAAATAAAACGACAACTTTGAGTTTGTATGAACTTACCTACAATCATCTTATTTAGGTTGGATGGTATGTGAGGGGGCGTTTAAGGCGCGAATTAAGGTAAAAGTTGGAGTGGAGCTCTGCAGCCGTTTCCCTGTATCGTTTCAGCTGAGTACGCCATCTAAATGATACGGCTTGAGTAATTAAACAGATAATTAAGACTAAAATAGACTGTGGAATAATTAAGAGGTTTATTTTAGAAAGCATGTCCATCTGCTTATAAACTGATTAAATCACAAATTGGCTGCCTATTTTATATAACCTTAAGGTTTTTTCTAAACTACTTTATGCTTAAATATTTAAGAAGTAAAACTAAGGCTTTCCTAAAATCAACTAAAACATCAAACTCTGAAAGGTTAAATAAATAACACATCTTGGACTTCTTCCTCGAAATGAGTATGCAGATTTCGGGGCACGTGGGTGGCTTAGTTGAGTGTCAGGCTTTTCATGTCGGCTCAGGTCTGATCTCAGGGTCGTGAGACTGAGCCCTGTGTTGGGCTCCGTGTTCAGGCGGGAATCTGCTTGAGGATGCACTCTCTCCCTCTGTTCCTCCCCCCGCTCACATTCTCTCTCTCTCAAACGAACCTTTATATTAGAGATAAAATTGATTTTATCTGGAGTTCTGTTCTTCAGTGTACCTGATAAGTACGGATAATACCTTCTGCAGGGGTGCTGCAGATTATATGACATCCACTTTGTAAAACACTTATTAGTGCATGGTACAGAGTGAGCCAAAGAAATGGTAGTTCTATTTTGCTTAAAGAAGAATGTTTAAAATTGCTATACAGTGGTCAAAGAGATCCACCAGATACAGAAGTAAGAGATGCCTGCTGTAGTTCCACTCGAGCTAAATCATGAGACCATCAACAAGTCATTTAAACTTACGCAATTTGCTGCCTCATACCCTTGAGGTCCAGGTTTCTCAACAATGGGCACCATTGGCATTTGAGACCAGATAATTCCTTGGTGCCAGGTGCTGTCCTGTGCATTGTGGGGTGTTTAGCCGCATTACTGGTCTCTACGAACGAGACGCTGGCCAACATGTCCCACGTCCTGACAGTCAGAAATGGCTTCAGAAACTGCTGGCTGTCCTCTAGCGGATAAAAGAATCCCTGCTGGAAACCACTGCTTTACTAATTTATTTTCAGCCCTAAAATTCTACAACATTTATATAGTAGCTTTAACTTTTGAGGGCCCCAGATCTCTTTAGGAATTTTGCTAAAGAATATATTCTCATCTACTGCAATGAATGCATATATGAAAAACTCAATTTTACATGCAGTTTTAAAAGGTTCTTAGAGTCTGTGGAGCCCATCCCCAGACTCCTGAGTTCCATGGATTCTTGGTTATGTAGTGTATCTCAGAGTTCATCTACTGATTTTATATTTGAATGTTATAACTGCTCGTACCATTTTTCCTGTACAGTATTCGATAAACTATATGTATTTCATCAGAGCAGCAAGATGACAGCACTGTTTAGGAAAAAAAAAATCCTAGATAAAGTAAGTTTGAAGAAACACCAGGTGAAGAAAAATCTTATTTGGGGGAAAAATTCAATATCTAGGAAAAAAATACACTCCTATCAAATATTTAAATAACTTTAGATATTTGTAATATTTATCTGCAAACTAGTCATTTTTTAAAAAAAGATTTTATTTTTGAGAGGGAGCACAGGGGCAGGGAGATGCAGAAGCAGGCTCTCCACTGGACTCTGATACAGGACTCAATTCCAGGACCCTGGGATCCTGACCTGAGCTAAAGGCAGACACTTGACTGACTGAGCCACCCAGGTGCCCAAACTAGTTATGTTTAATAAAAGGATTTCAACAAAATGATGCCAGGACAATTAATACAACGGCCCTGCCTTTGGAAGCAAAGGAAGTGTTGCATTGCAATTAACTACAAAGGGTGAAATAAATTGGGGAAGATCAATTGTAAAAGCCTCAGATAGTAGGTAAGGATCGTGAGAAATAATATGCCTTCACAAAATAAAACTAAGTCAGACTAATCTTTCTTTTCTTAAACAGGATGAGAGTTCAGCCCTCAAGTTTGAGATAAGAGCAACAGCTTTTCCAGAGCCTAATCCAAAAGTTATTGAACTCAACAAGGATGAGAATGTTGCACATGTAAGATTACCGTTTTACCTGAAATCTTAGAATTGTAGGGAAAAAACTATCGCTGGAGCTTTTAGTCAGGAAAATAGATTGACTAGATATGGAAGGCGTGAAATACTTTACCGAGATTTGACATTTTCCAGTACTGGTGGGAGGGAACGATGCAGATGGCTTTTTCAGGAGGTGAACTTGGATGGAGAAGCATGGAGTAAGCCGATTCTGCTAAATGGTTACCAACGTTTCCTAAGGTTATTAGAACCAGCAAGAGGAGGAGATGGAATTGTTCAAAATACTATGGGAGTCATTGGGCGGGGGGGATTCAAAGGGAATACAAGCAAGTTTCTAACCTGGCGGCTCTTTATTTTGGTTACTTTACATAGGTTCTGCTTGAAGGACTACATCATCAAAGACCCAAACGTCATTTCACAATAGCGATTATTTCAAGTAGCTTGCTACTTGGACTTCTGCTACTGTTATTGATTTCATATGTTATGTGGAAGGTAAGTCTTGAATAATTATCCATGTTACACCACCAGTAATGTTGCTCTTGGTTTTCACAAAGCCCTCTTTGTGACTCCCAAGTTATTAGATTTAAATATTGCAGCACTTTTAACTTTTTAAATTCCCAAGGGAATATGCAGCCCTGATCTCCTATTTCTCCTCACTTCAGTACCAGTATTGCAACCATGTCACTAGTTTGGAAAGATGTTCGTTAAAAAAGCTCTTAGAAAACACTGCATGATGTCAGTTTTGGAGAGTGTGTGTCACTGAGCAGTCCGACAAAAATAATGCTCTTTAACAGTATTTCCCATCTAAATTTTCCTGACTACATGGGCCGGTGACTGTTCAGGTGTCTGATGAGTGTAACTATACACTAGTGATTATGCAATACTATTTATTTTCAGGCTGGCTTCTTTAAAAGACAGTACAAATCTGTCCTACAAGAAGAAAACAGAAGAGACAGCTGGAGCTACGTTAACAGCAAAAGCAATGATGATGATTAAAGAAAGACTTCTTTCAAATTGAGAGAATAGACTCAGGTTAACCAAAGAAATTTAAGACAAGAAACCCTAAATTCTGCTCGGATTTCTTCTATGTACTTCGTTTACTCATGACCTTGTGCCATATTAGGTCTCAATACAAGTGAAACATCCCAAGCAGTGATTACTCTTCGAGAGGAAAATAATCTCTCAGCTCTTAAATGGATAGAAGAAACACTAAAGCAAAGCATTCAATTCATTCAAGGGAAGCAATCCCTCGAAGATATGTGGAAATGAAAGTACATCTGAATTAAATCATATTGAGGAAGCAAACAACTCATTTGGAGAAGTCTTGGACTTGAAATATCGTTCCTTTAAAAGAAATTATTTGCCATGTGTGCTTGCTTCGGTAAACTAGACTACTGAATAGGCACTGATTCAGTTCTAACAGCTCTCTGAGACTTGCTGGAAAAATCCTACTAAGTATTTTTAAAGAACGAAGACCTCTTCCTCAGTTTTCTGATGGATAAAAGACCACTAATGATTTTATTGTTAAAGACCTTTATTTTTAGCCCCTTTATGATGGGCTTTGGTCGACAACCATTTATTCAGCAGTCTACGTAAGAGCATTATGGGCCTGAGGGGCAAGTTTCAACCTGGACTTATACACTGGTTGGCGCTTAAAGACTTCTGGATGACTATCGTTTATACAGCTATGGAGTCTTTCTCTCTGTAGATATACAGAAGTTCTGAAAAGAATGTTTATGTAGGTGTGTTCTCCTGTCACACATTTGTATCAAGGGTACCCAGGAGTAAATTTCTAAAATCCATTTTAGTGAAATCTTTCTTTTGCTTATAAAAACAATAGTACTTACTTAAGAATTCTAATTTATATTCTGAAACAGATTGTGAATGCTGCACTTTAGCCGAGACTTCAAATATAAATACCCTGCTCTATGTAAAATATGAAAACTGTACCTCACTAATGACTCTTAAAAAGCCAAACTCTACAAAGACCGTGCCCAGAGGCCAGTATTTCATATAGATACTGTGTAAAAGAAAGAGTGTCAAATTCAGCAAATGCATCTCCTTGTGTAGACGTTACTTTCTCCTCAAATGTATGTACTCCATGTGTTTTTATCAGGTGTACAGGAGCATTCTCCTCTGCATGGAATTAGAGAAACAAAATTGAGAAATTTAACGTTGAGCTTGTATTCAGTGAATATAAATGTGACATCAAAATTTCCATGATATAGGTGTTTGTTAGTAAGTGAAATATTAAGTTTTTATAAAAAAAAAAAAGCTTCTGGATTTTAAATCTTTGATGCCTTTTCAGTTGCAATCAATCATTTTTTGTAATATTTATTCATGCATGTGACCTGGATGCTGATAGCTGCAGAATATAACTTTACTATTTTTGATCACTTCCAATAATTAATAAAGACTCCCGTCCATACGAAGCCCCTGCCAACAGCTGTCTTTCTCAGGCTGCCTAAATTCCTATAAGTTCTCTGTTCACCAGTCCACAGTAGTAACTGGTGGCCAGAGAACAAGGAGGGCAGAGCTTTGTGCAGCCACTCGAGGTGGGGAAACCCAATCTGTGAGCACGAAACCTCCTGAACACAGTGTATCCCAGCAGTCATTGATTAAACTTACAAAGATATTCTTGAAAAGTATTACTTTATGTAATGAAAAAAACCCAGATCTTTTGCTTATGTAATTCTTTTAGGAGATTTTCTGGAATCACTGGTGAGGATGATCCCTGAGGAAATTTGAATTTGGCTCTTTTCTATGCAGAAATGATAGCATTTGGGGCATTACTAAGTGCACTAAAACCAATGTGCTAGGATTGCTGGATAACATGACTTTCAGAAGCAAAAAGAAAACAGCTATACTTTATGGATTTTAAAAGACTTTGAAGAAAATCAACAGTTTTCAACTTTCAGGGAATAGTCACAAAATTGGTACTCTGGTAACTTAAAATGCTCACCTTTTTGGCAAATAATCTAGGTATTGGAACAATTTTGAAATCCGGGTTAGGATCTCAGCAGGGCATCCTTAGGTAACCCCTGGCATCCACGGGTACCAGGCTGTAGGAGATTTTATATCCGTACGGATGGACTCCAATCTTGAAATGTGAAAGCATCCAAATTATTTCACTTGGGAATTATTGATAGATCATCATGTTTTAAGTGTATAAATGTTTGCTTCCAGTGCCAATAAATACTTTCCAAAACCCAGAATTTAAATTGTTGTATTTTATGTCTTAATTTAAGCTCTAGAAGCTAATTTTTAGCAAAAATAGCCCTTTTAATTTCTTTAAAAATATAAGAATTTTTTCCTTATATGTTTAAAGCATGACCATATTCATACTAAAATTCTAGTTTGTACATTCTTTTATAAACAATTACATGTCACTTTGGAATCATTCATTTCTTCCATGCTTCCTCCATAAAGATTGATAAGTCTTGGGTGTAATCTGTAAAAAATGGATGTAAAATTATTTCATCAACCTATCGTTATTTTTCACACATGTACCTATTGAGTATGGTACATAATACCAAATACAGATCTAATAATCGCTAACAAACCTATAATCGTGGCAGAGCTGCAATCTTGTTAAATCAGCACCAGTAATTACTGTACCATCCAGGCATTGTGCCTACGGTGGGGTGCTCCTGCACCCTTCTTCTGCCTTGAGTCATAATGCTTACTAACGAGTTTGCAGGGTCCTAAACTTGTTTATGCCAGTTGTTCCTGTTAAAGTATGTAAAATTGTTCCTGTGTAAAGTAAGTTGAATGCTTTGGAAAGAGTTGAGAGAAGCACAGTGCTGAATACAAAGTGATAGAGACGGGAGATTTCAGTGTAACAATCTGCTCCTCAGAGGGCTTTCACAAGGTTAAGCTCTCGATCCACTTTAAAAATCACTAAAGGAAAATTGTAGACATTATCTGTATAGTTTAGGGAGAATGGTAATTTGAAATGCCAATATAGAGACTCAGAAATTTGGTAATGAGTCCATATGAAAATGCTCTGGTTGTATGTAACAACTGGTGAATAAAATTGTATATCTTTTGATGCTTCCCTGCCTTATTAAAAAAATAATCTAGTCATGACAAGGAGGCTTCCATTACATTTGGTTTTCTGTCTACTGGTGGACATTGAAAGTGGTGAAATAATGACACTTACTTGACCTGAACCTCTGACCAGGCTTCCATTAAGTCACCATCTACATTCCAAGGGAAACCCTCTTCTGGCGCAGCTGCGTGCCGTCCATCCTCCTCCTCTGGATTGTATCCACTATTACTCCTCGGACGAACTTTTACTTCTCCAACAGTGTAAGTCTCAACAAATGGAAAACTGAACTAAATAAAACAAATGCAAATATAATCATGGTGTTTGCTTTATCCCTAAGTGCTCATGCAAATTAAGAAAGTTCACTGTGCTCTCTCTTGCATGTAAATAACATGCATGAGGACGTTCCTATAGCTTTGAAACTCTATGCCAGGGCTCCCCGATTTCTTTGGGAGATCTAGCAGCTGGCAAACCTGTTTTACGACCAATAGTATGAGGGTGTATACAATAGGCTACCATTTCCAATTAAAGATTTTTTAATACCCGTCTGTCAACACAGGAGATTTATATAATCCACTAACTTATTAACTTGTCAACTAGTTTAGGTGACGTGAAGCAAACAGTTTCACAGGTGGAAAGAGGAAGTCAGTCTAACGTGATTTTTGCAGGGGTTTGCCTGCCTCGTTCCCACTGCAGAGATGGACCCAAGTCACGAGACCATTACTTGCTTGCTGACCACTCTAAATGGTGCAGGGTATCTTCAAATTCCCATCGTTGTTTGTCTAAGGAAACTTTAGTGGAAAAAAATACGTATTCTTGTAAGTAAGAAAAGATAGCCAAATACTTTAGTAGCAATGCATAATAACCACTCATTTCACTTTTTAGGTAAACGGCATGAGGTTTATTCCTATGATCTACATGGGTTTTTTTTCCCTTCCACATATGAACCTCAGTGAGGTATAGAATTTTAAAAGTTGACAGAAAACTAATATTTTCCCCCCATACCCTTATTTTACATACGTGGAAAGCGAGGTCCAGCAGATTTTATGGTTTACACTGTATAATGCACTGGGGACTCCAGTGGATTATGCTGGATTGACAGGGCGGCATCAGCTATTCTACTTGAGACACAGAATTAGAGGGCCCCGAGTAGCTCTCTGTGGAAGCAGGCAGGCTCTCTGTGAAACTGTTCAGCAGTCACTGAATTAGACTTCCCAGCTCAGGTCCAAAGCCTTGGGGACATCCTTCATTCTGTGTGAACTTGTAAAAATAATGTGTTTTAAATGAGTCATGGCTAACTGGCTACTACGGGTTAAACTGCACCCCTGATAACGATGCCTGGAAGTCTTCACTCTTAGTACCTGTAAATGTCACTGTATTTGGAAAGAGGGTCTTTGCAGATGTGATTGAGCTAAGATGAGGTCATTAGGTTGAGCCCTAATGCAACATGACTGATGTCCTTATAAGAGAGGAGAAGACCATGTGATAAAAACAATCGGCCTGCAGCATAAGCTGTGAGCCAAGGAGAGGCCAAGCAGTGACGGCCACCACCAGTAAGTCTACTATCTTACATCCTCAGTTTTCATGTGCATCCTTCACCAATGAAGTTCCATGCATCCCAGCAAATTCATTACCTCTGAAGCCACATTGTTAGAAGGGATTTTAGGAAGCCAAGAGCTTAATATCTTATGTAAGGGTATGTCTGAGATGGGGGGGGAAAGAAGCAAACAGTTAAAATTGTGATACCCACAAGTGCCATGACGGTGGAAGCGGAGAGTGAAATGAGAGAAACAAGAGGCAAACAGGCTCAGGGTGCTGGGTGAGCTTCCCACCTGAAGGGAGTCTCAACACGCACGAGTTAGCCTAGGGGTGAAGGGAAGAGTTTTAGAGGGAACATTTGCCTGAGTACGGCTACACAGCATCATCAAGCAACTGCAAAAAAAACCTCGGCGTACTGTAATATTGACTGTAATACTGTGTGTCAACACTTATTTTTAAAGAAGATATAAATACCTATATTTGATTTTTTTTTAAAGACATAGATGGTGTTACCCGCTGGATTTTGTCTCTCCCCCAAAGTCATAAGTTGACATCATCATCCCCTATACCTTAGAATGTAATGATAGTTAGGTGGTCTTCAAAGGTGTACCTAAAATGAGGTTTTGGGGTAGGCCCTAATCCACCACGACTGGTGTCCTTAAAAGAGGAAATCGGGACACAAAGACGCCAGGGATGTGCACACAGAGAAGAGACCATGTAAGACACAGCCAGAAGGCAGACAGACATCTCTAAGCCAAGAGAGGCCTTGGGAGAAACCAAATGTGCCGACACCATCTTGAACTGCTAATCTTCAGAATTGTAAAAAAAAAAAAAAAAAAAAAAAAAAAAAAATTTGTTAGACCTCCACAGAATCCATGGTATTTGTCATGAGAGCCCTAACACATTAGTAAAATGACCAAAACACAGGAAATCTGGTGGAGGATGGCAAGAGGTGAGGGTGTGACAGAAGCAAGGGCCAGAATACAAAGGGCCATGTATTCCACGCTGAGGAATTCCAATGCCATCCTGACAAGAATGAGCAAGGCATTGAAGAATTAAGCACAAGAGAAACAGGTAAGTGTTTTAGAAAAATCCCTCTAGAAGTAAGCGTGGAAGATAAAACCAGAGCAAAGGAAGATCTGAAAGAGGGTGCTACAAAATAGAAGGGATTAATGTTCGAATTAAGGCGGAGGAGAAATTTCAGAAACATTTAGAGGGGAAACCAATAGAACTGCTTAGTGGGCTGGTTGTGAGGAATGAGGGAGGGAGAGGAATCCAGAGTAACTCCAGGATGGGTAGTGTGTGGTACCATTGCCACCCTGTGTAGGGAAACATGAAAGGAGCACTTTTAGGGGAGACACAATAAGGTCAGGTATGGACATGCTAGTCTCAAGATGCCTGTGAGTTTTCCCACTTCAGCACACAGGAAAGCAGAGAAAATAGAACACTAATTTGCCAATTTCACTAATCGTGCAAAGCTCAGATAATGATTTAACGGGGGGGAGGGGGGAGGAGGATATGATCCCCCAGGACAAAGCATCATGAGAGGACTAGAAGGCAGCAAACAAGTCCTCAGGGAAAGTACTAACTTACTTAAGGGTCTTAAACTCCCCACCGAAAATGATGGTCAAAGTGTATGTAGAAATACAAGACAGAGGAAAAAGAATTGGATGGCGATAGGATAGAATTGAAAGGAAGGGTAGTATTTTTCTATTTTACACAGAGATGGGGAGGCAAGATGATGGTGGTTTTCATTCTGCTCTACAATTGTTAATATCTATGAAGATTCAGTTCAACGTGTCAAAGATGGTTCCGGGACCTAGACTGGGGCTCACCTGAGGCTGAAATGCCGTGCTTTCCTTTTTGGATACCACTACTACTACTAACTAGACAGCGGGTTATATAATCTTAACTTTATGTGGTCTTTATCATATTACATAATTTATATAAATCTACATTTTTGAAAATGTCACCATGAAGGAAAGAGACTACACATATACACATATATGTGTATACATGTGTTTTTTTTTAACAAATGTGTCAAATTAACATTGCTTGAAAGCAGTGACCTTGGGAATCCATCTACTTATTCATATATACCATCATGTTGGACATTTTTAGAATTTCTCAAAAAAATTACACAGCAATAGCATGGACTTCAAATTTTGGAAAGAGCTAAGTCGATCAGAGTTAGGACTAATGACTGCCCCCCCCCACATACATACACACACACACAGACATAGAGGCAATAGTTTTTGCATCAAAAACAGGATATGGCTGGTAAATGGGGAAAGCAGGTTAAAATGTATCTTGCATAACATGGTCTCATTTTTTAAAAAATTGTTTTCCTATAGTGAATTCTATTCATTCTGTCTTTGCCTTTCTTTTTATAGTAAGCATTTATTACTCTCAAATTCACAAGAAAGCTATTTTCATGTTGAAAAAAGGATGCCTACAAAAAATTACCTTAGAAATTTGCCTCTTAGGCAATTCCAGAAGAGAATTTCCATAAATAGTTTGTGCAATAGGTGCCTCCCTAAAATAAATATCGAGCCTCTCAGGATGAGTTCCTTCAGGTTAATAGGGAAAGATTAAGGAGTTTATACCAAGGTAATGACACTGATTAGCTCTTGGAATATAGAATTTTGAGTGCTTTTTATATTGCTTTGTTGTCTCTACTTTCTTAGGAAAAAATAATAATGAACACATACTGCTTGTGGATTAAGAAAAATAATAACACTGCAAACAAAATGAATTACATCTAAAAAGGCACCCATGACTTGGACAATCAATCCCCGTCTTCCCCCCCACACACACACACGTGAAGTTATTACTTCAGCTCACAAACTACATTATGTGTGCTTTTGTCTACTTTGAGATTCGTATTTAAGGAAAGTGGCACTCTAATATTTATAGTCCAATTTCCTAAACACTTGATTCAGTGGGTTGCTCAACAAACATTGATCAAATAATGCAGCAGCAGAAGAGAACTGAAACTTCGTGAGGACTGCCTAGGAAAGTTTAAAATTATAAAAGTGTGAGCCTTGCAATAGCCACGGACGTAAGCAAGATTCCGCCGCTGGTGGCTGGCTGCACTTACTCCCCTCCTGTTCACTCTCTCCAGCTACATCCAGGTACAGCGCGAGACTTACAGGCAGTGAGACTACAGGGTTTTACAAGCATACTGATGTAGTTCAAGACTCAGAATTTCAGAAATTCACATAGTTCTAGACCAGTTTCCTAAAAACTGGGTCAAAATCTCTGCCAAGACAATGTGGCTTATAATAGTTATTGCTTCTCTTTAAAACAAATCCCTTAAGGGGAAATACAATTTTATCTGCCTCCAAAAATGCAACCACACGTTCTAGTCCTGAATAGAATAATGACTGTATAAAAGTGGTGTGTTTTTAAATAGAGGTCTGCAAATCTATTTCAATTAAGTGAAGGTAAGCTGATCTGTAAATAAATGGCAGGAGAATCTAAAGGTCATAACTTTAGAGAAAGTCTGCTGCCATAACACCGAGAAGGCTAAAAATCTCAGATGTCACTACTTTGCATTCTGAGGAACAGCCAGGTACACGATTTTATCTTTAATTTACTTCACATTTCAATTTAACACATTTTCTACTTTCTCTTTGCACGCCCATGCGCACACGCGTGCACACATATGTACGTATCCACCAACAGATAGCTCAAAAAGGGCCAATCGATATTAATATGATAGATATTTTTCAAAATTTGAAGGAACTACAAACTGAAAGAAAAAGATGAATATATTAAGAAAAGAATGCCTTCTTATGAGGCAGGATTTGATGTCCACTCTTGCAACATCTCTCTTTCCATGATTAAGAGTTTTACATATAAGTAACAAAAATAATTTACTATACCTGATTTTTAACACTGGCGTATCTTTTTAGGTGTTTTATAAATTCTGGTCGAGAAGTGTTTCGTGCAACGATAAGAGCCATGCTTCCATTATTTAATCTGGAATTAAATATTTGTATTTGACATGGAGAAGTTAATTAAGTGATTGCAACAGAAATTACTCTGTATCATTCCTTCTAACAAATATCGCATTTACTAGAAGTTTTAGGCAAGACAGATTAATCATTGTCACATTATATTTACCTAAAATTCTTCAATCTTATCTTGCCATGTTATAAGGCACAGCCCTTCGAATTAGTTCTATTAAGCAACTGACTTCCTTCTCTGTAAGTTCTTATTTTAAGGGCTTTTTTTAGAAAATGAACTATCATGCATTCTATACACCTATCAAGACATCATTTAAAATCCAGTGTATTTACTTAGGAATCAAAATGTGAAATCATGTGTGTTTTTAAAAAATGTAAAATAGCAAATAAATACAAATGCTATAGCAAATTGTTCAACACTTCCTAAAACCTACAGTGTGATATTTAAATATTTACTTACGGGCAGGTCGAAGTGACATAGGAAAATAAATCAAAGGGGCCCTTGGACGGATAAAAGGGACAAATGCTACCACACATGTGCAGTTAAATGACTGAGCATTTTAATCTTGCATAACTGTTCAGTTTAATATAAGAGCCTGCAAATTTAGAGACGTGATTTAGTGCCAAAAAAGCCACTCGCAAATGCATCTAGCTTTAGAAGGCAGTTTGCAGAAATATGTGCAAATGATTTCTAGCTTGATTTCAAGGCAAATATAAAGTTATTCCAAGAATAACAACAACATAAAAAAGAGCTCTTTGAATCTTAGAGAAACTCAGGTTAGAGCTCGTGAGGGACCATAGAGATTATCCAGTCATTTACTCAGTTTATACAGAAGGAAAAGAAGACCCCAAGTTTAAGTGATTCATTCAAAGGCACACACGGAAAACCAAAATGATCACTGGTACCAGATCTCTTAATTCCCAGGGTCCAATATTCATTTTACTCAACATGCCAACACATTCAGAATACTGTCTTGTGTCTTTATTTTTTAAAAATTGCTTAATTGTTCATAAACATGAAAAGCACCTCATATGTTTCCTTTTCAATACTTATTAGTCACTGAAACACACCCTATGTGCCTTCACTATTCTAAATGTTTTATATATATAGTATGCATTTAATCTTAGGATATTGAAAAGAACACTAATTTCTATCAGCAATTTTCACTGAGGTATTTTGAATTAAGTTATACTTTATTGTGGGGGGGGGAAGGTTGGAAGTTGAATCTTCTGTGCAATGATCCTGAATCATTCCAAAGATAAATCTCTGAATACCTCTGGTCAGCCAAGGCATAGTGTAAAGGCTTCTTCAAAAAGAAAAAGAAAAAAAAAAAAAAGGGAGTGTTTAATTACAGTCCACAAAGGAAATCTCTAACCAGTCATCCTCTGAAAAACTCATCAATACTGATTAAACCTAGTGAGAATAAGCAATGGAAATCCAGACAAGCTAAAAACTGTATGCAGCAGCATTGAGAGAGGCATGAATCCACTCCCAGAAGAGCAGACTACCTCTCAGGAAGGTCCTTGAGCAAACATGAGAATCAGAGATGAAGTAGGGTTAGATAAGTATTGTCTCGAATCCCGTAGAACATTACTTTAGTCAGCTAGCTGGTTTTCACTTTTAGCGAGGGAAACTGTACGAGGGAGGTACACAGCTCTCTAGGATTTCTGACGGTATAGGCAGAAAACAATTAAGCTCAATTTCTGTAGCACACAAGCTTCAAAATAACTCCTTTCAAGTTTCGGCACTAGAGATAATGAGGACCCTGGTGTCTAGATTATTAGTATCAAAGCTTATCTTTTTTCTTCTTCTCTAACTTTGGATATTTCTCTGTTTATTACATTCATATCAACTGCCAAGGGAAAAAATTTAAATCAATCCCCTTTGCTAGCTGTTAATCATTCTGGTTAAGTATTTTGCAGGGAAGACAAAACTAATCATTGAAATTACGTTACAAACTGCCACAGCACAGAAGGCATTCTTTTATTTCACTTGCACGGAAAAGCTAGATTTGACTGTATTATGCAACATGCATGATCCGTTCTTCCCTGCTCTCTATGGGAGTGGGAGAGAAAGATTTTCAGATGAATAATGGACAGCTGCTTGAAAAGAATGTGTAAGAGATGCTTTATATTTTTGTGGATAAAATGATACATAACACGTCAAGACAATGTGGGCAGCAGACTCATATGCGCCACTATTCATACTAAATATAAATCAGCGAAATTCCGCTTCCTTTGACTAAAGGTATCAAATATACCCACATACATGCTATTCATGCTGAGGATATTTATGTCTGCTCTACAGTTTGAAAGTAGAGATGTTTATAAGAAATACCAGAAATATAATGTTTTCAATGACCACTAAATAAACACAAATAAAGCAAGCAAAGTAGGCATCAAATGACACGATAAAATCATGTTAATAAAACCCGAGACATAGTTTAGCCTCAGTAATATAAAGAAATCAGTGATAGTCTAGTATTTCCAGTTTAACAGATTGTCTCAGCCTACTTTGATGCGACGTCCCTTAGAATCTCTAATATTATCACAGTCCGAAAGAGACTACCGGTTGATAACACTCTGGCCAGCCAAACGTTAGTAAGGTATTCTAAAAGGGAAAAAAAATGGTTTATAGAAAAGTATCAGCGATTCAATAAAAAAGCTGACTAACCTGGTGGTAGGGGCCAAGCCTCTAGGTGCCACTGAACACAGGCAAGGGATCGCCATAATGCTGACGTTCAAGAACTGACCCTGGATCGTTTGCCACTGATTAGCACCGTCTAAAGGCAATGGAAGGAACTGGTTACTTTCCCTCACCAGAGCAAAATGCCAACAGGGCCTGGCTCAGGTCTCAGGGAGGTACTTTTAAACTTACCAGATTTGGGAGATCCTTCTGCCTTCCTAAAAGTAAGAAAACAAAGAAAACCACATCACCCAAAAAATAACATCTATTCAGTTGAGAAACTTCAAGAACGCAGTATGTTAAATATTTTCTTAGATACAGTAAGCAAAGATATGTGAATACGTCCCATTGCTGCATTATACTGTGTTGATTCATTTACAGGTGGTATTGTCCATAACAATGACTGTCCATTTCTTTTAAAGACCAGAACATTTCCTTTGTGTGGCTTTGAGTAATGTTTGTGTTCCACACTAGACTGAAATTTTCCAGAGGGCACAAACCGTGGGTTTTGTTTGGTTTTTGGCTTACTGTTGTATGCAAAGTTCGTGGTATATAGTATTCAGTAAACAGGCTGTTGAATAAATGAATGAATGATTGGATGGATGAATGGATGGATGGATGGAGTCAATCATTGTTTCTGAAGACAGAAGTCAAACTACATGGCTCACTAGAACTTCACTACTCTATATTCTTTGCTAGTATTTTAGAAAAACAACCAAAGATCACGAGTCTAATAAAGTGTGTATATCAAAGTGTTTCATGCTTTAAAGAAAGATACAGATGTTTACATTACTTTGAGCCCTTTCCCTACCTTTCTTGTAAATCGTGAGAGCTGATACATGGTAAAAATGATATTTCACAGTCTTCAGGCCTAAAATACAGTAAAATTTGCTATTAACAGTCATGTACTCTAAGATACAAAATTTTGGGTTTAAGGAAAAAAAAAAACAAACACTTACTTAAGTCTTGCCAGTGCCTTCATGACAGCAAAATCTCTCCGTTGGTTGGGTGACATCCATCGATATTTTTCTGCCAGGGCCAAAGTTCTTCCACCAAAGCCAAACATGGCTGAGAACCCAAAGCGAAGAAGCTTGCCAGTGGTGCTAAAAGTGCAGACATCAACTGCTTGTACGTGCCCTTGAACATCAGGTTAGATATTAGTCAAGCAGTGAGAGGAGGAGGGCAAGTCATCAAAATGGTAAACACAGAAGAGCCTATTTGTTCACTTACAGAAGATCTCAAGCAACTTCATAGCAGGATAAATATCCTTGCTTTCCCTTCATCTCCCTTGATCTACAACTACTGCAACTGCCATTTGTAACTTTCCCAGGTAACTGAGGAAGAAACGCAAAGGAGTAAACACTGCAGCTTATTGCTATTTCATATGTGCAAAGTAAACTTAGATTTCACAGTAGTTTTGCACTGCACTTAGCTGAGTTTACAGACCTTCCATCAACTGGAATCATAACAATTCTAGAGTGGCTGCGCAGAGAATTGTTTTTGTGTGTTTTTCTTTTAATAACGTCATCCCAACCCTGCAGTCTTGGCGTAGTTCAACAACAGTATCTGATATACTGAAATAGGATGCACGGGTTTTCTCCCTCTGGTTGTAAAATTGTGATCTTGACCATTGTGATGATTTTGTTTTCTCTCACAAGATTATAGTAAAACTTCATTTTCTGCTCATTAGAGTGCCTGTACTCTGAAAAGGGAGGCAGTCCAAATGGTGAAGCTTCGCCTAATTGACTTTCAATTTTCAGTAAAACATTTCTCTGCTTTGAGAGGCAAAGAATTTGTCCTTCTTTAGATACATCTGACAGAAATAAAACAACCTTATATAAATATAAAAACTTCCTTATAAAAAAACAAACATCCTTATAAAACATGAACTTCTTTGAAAAAATTCTTACCCATTATAATGTGCAAAGTTGCAGTTACCACATGAGGGATTCCATGAAGAGAATGTGCCAGTATGTTAGTAGAGCCTGCCAAATCAATTTCAAAACATGTAACATCAATGTAGTGTGTATTTTAAGTTATGCACTTGCTCTTAATTTACACAGATATCACTGTATTGTTCAAATGAAAAATTAATGGAAGTTTATAAGTGTTCATTCACAGCTCAGATTCACATCAAATGGTTGCCGAATTATTGTTTAGCCTTTAAATAACTTAGAAAATAATTTATAATATCTACTTGCTCACAGCCTTCTCCATCATTAATGTCTATTCTCTACCAAAATACACTAGCTGTATCGAAGTCTACTCCAACTTCAATGAGTGGGCTTCTAACTTCTATCACAAAATGAGCACCAGCAGCATGAAGGGGGTCTCTGGAGAGCAGAGACAAACATATAAATATGTAAGTAAAAATCCAAATAGTAATGAAGAAAAAAATCTAAAATCACTGTAAAGTACAAAAGGCAGGTTTTAAATACTTCAATGAATCTTAGAGATAAGCTTTCATCCAAGAAGGGATTCCCTGCTTATCTGACAAATGGTATCCTAGATGAAGAAAGTATTTAATTCCATAGTATTTATCATGCTATAAAAGTCTATTTTGAGACATTACAGATTTCTTATTTTCATAATCACTAGGATAATTTCTGATCCACATGAATTTTTGTCACCAGCCTACAGAACAGTTCTCTCAAGTCAGGCTTCTGTAACATTTATGTGTCTCTGAGATCTTGCGGTAAAAGCCTTCCTTTGAAGAGGAAAATATCAACTAGCCCCCGCCATTCCCAGGAGGTTAAAAAATTTAAAATTAAGAAGCTACAAATTTTCTTGAATTACAGATTATAAGAAAGAAATGCAGTAACATCCAGGAGCTGTGAAAGCATGGTTAGCCCTGTGGATTTTTTAACTGGAAACATTCCTGTGTGGTCATACGTGATCTCTCTGATTTGTATCACCTGAACTGATGTGTTCTAGGTTGTTCAGCTGAAGTAGCTGAGGCAACTCAGACATTTTCAACCCAGGCTGTCATTAAAGTAATCATCATAAGGGACTTAGCTAATATTAATGACTTTCAGACCTCTAGTAATACCAATTCAAAGAAAAGTCCACCTCAACCCTAATTAAGAAAACCTGTTCCAACTGATTCATCAAAGGGCAAATGATGCTCTGACCTTTGTTACTCAGAATATGGCCCACTGTGCCGCTGCAATACCCTGGTGCTCATGACAATACCTGGGTGCTTATTAAAACGCTGGCTCCCGGGTCCCACTCCAGACCTACCGAATCAGAGTCCGCATTTTATAAGACCCTCGGGTTTTGTGTGTGTGAGTAACTTGAAGAGGCACTCATCTAGAATGTATAGTCTAGGGATTAGGAGCATCAACATAATCTAGAAGCTTCTTAAAAAGGCAAATTTCTGGGTCCCACCTCCAACTATTGGAATCAGAAGGTCTGGAAGTGAGGTCCAGGTGTCCATACTTCAGCAAGCTCTCAAGGTGACTCATGTGCACCCTAAGGTTTAAGAACGAGGGGTCCAGAAACCTGTTACTCAGTGGATCTTTACCCAGGAGTCAATTACCTAAGTCTTTCCAATTATCCTTGGACCATCTACAGCCTGCTCTTTGGTCTAATTGCAAATTAATCTAGAATGGGTGGGAGGGAAGAGAGGAAACAAATCAACCTATTTTGCTTCCTGATCAGATTTATGATAAAGGTTTTGGAGAAGGTCACACAATTAGAGTGAGATATTTAGGATTATCAATGGATTACAGTACTCCATGAAACACATTTCCTCCATTACCATGGTTAATTAGGAATAGACCATAAAAGCGTTCCTCTAGAAAGGCTAAAGAACATGATGTAATGTTGTCATGTGCAATAGAGAATGACACGTATCATGACTCAAGAAAATAAAGACCATTTATGCCCTGTGAGTTTGAGGTATGCTAAGCATGCCCAAACACAAATCCTTTTAGACTGCTAAAGATCACTTTTTTTTATTTTTATATCTCAGACTTTGCACCTTGACAACTTGTTCTTAATTCCATAGAATTTGCCAAGTGGCATGACCAGAAGTCAGATAATTATTTCAGTCATCTTCTACTCTGATTAACCTGTTCCTTAGTCCTGAAGAACAGTTTTTTACTCTCTGAATTAAAAAGGAAAGTTTGTGAGCAAAGTGGATATAAAATGGTAATACTGTAGACTGCTCTGTATTTTTGTTTGGATAATCTAAAAGACAGAGTAAATTTCCAAAAACAAAATGTGATCCACGTGAAAAGACGTCCACGCGCCGAAAGAGCACACTGCTCACGTAATCAACAACCATGTAATTTTAGCGTCCTCACAAATGCCATCAATGTGCTACCTCAACGCAAACATTCTAATTAGCCCGAAAAGTTATTTTTCTTAACAGCTACCAGCAACTTCGCTCGCCACCACCTCCCCAGACCTGCTAAAGTGTGCCAAATACAAAGAGGGTAAGGACAGAGGGTAAGCAGTCCGTGTAAAGCATGAGTGATAGAAGAACCAGGCAGAGACTATGGAGGCAAAAAGAAAAAAGGAAAAAAATTGTCCTTGGAAGTGCAAGCACTTCTGCAGAACAATTAACTTAATTAACCAGACACCATGAATATTCATAAGGCCGTTAATGTCTCCCACATCCAAACAGATAAATGTGATGTAATGACTTCCTAGTCAAGCATATCTAAAATTCTCATGAAAACTGCACCTACACTTTGGTCCTTTGCCTGAAATATCATAGAAATTAACAGTCCCTTGGCGATATTTTATTCTCCTCAAATTAATTGGAAAGCACGAATTTATTTATGTGAACGCTATAGGAATATATGGTTCGCAGCCATCAGGATGGGGATCGAGCCTTGTTTTACAACAACTGGATTGCTTTTTTTATTTTTATGTCTTCTCTGGCTTTTTCCTCTATCCTCCCTCCACCCCTTTAATCGGAATCTCGCTGTATAGTTCCTTAGCACCAGTTCCCATGGCAACAAACACCATTGCTAATGGCCAGCAGTTCAAATACAGGCTTCCCCACATCTGATCCATTTGAGTCTGACCATAATTCAGCGGCTTAGTCTGTTGGCTCAGTGGAGTAATTTACTAAACACTCTCCCTCTGGGTGTCTCTCTCCAGGAGGCAAATGGCTTCAAAGGCAGACTGTCTTCTGTGTGCAGCTTGGAAACTTCCTGCCTCGCTCTTGTTCCCATTCTCTATCAAAGCCCTGATGGGGCATTGAGTCCTCCTATTAGTACATCTTGCACATTCCCCCTCCTTATGCAATCCATAAGCTGGAACGCCTATACAACCACCACAATTTTGGCAACAGGCTGTATTTTCGAAGCCAAGTGCATTCAAATGGCATGTTAAAAAGATAAGCATAACCACCAGTTTTTCTAGCTAACTATTCACTTTATGTCAAATGCAGACCTGTGAGGATAACCATCTTTCCACTTTTGATTCACAGCAGTTAATAAGTGACCCCGGGAGTATATATACTAGTGAAGAGGAAATGCCCTCAGCACATCTACTTGGCGTGGAAGGAGACCCTGCAAAGCTCCACCATTATAGACACAGCTACTAAAATGACACAGAAAGGTGACAGTGGCCGCCGCCTCCACGCCAGCATCTATTTTTTTCTTTCCCAGTTGAGGTTATTTTGTTCTCTTCTGCTTAAAGACCATCAAAGGTTTTTCTCTATAGGCTTTATAATTACGAGGATATATCCAAATATGTCTTTCCTTTTAAATTCTTGGTTTTTTTTTTTAAGACTTCACAGTCTAAAAGAGCATTTGTATATCTTTAGTTCTCTGTCAATGAGCAATACTAACTATACTGAAATCCATACTAAATGAATGTGGTTATCAAATGGATAGAATGTTGAATTTTTTACCTAGGTACATTACTTCCTGTTTTCATAGGAAATAATCATTGTTTCTGCTGTTCTTGTGCAGAGAATAGCATGTGAGGTTTTCCAAATAAAAAGAAATAATCACTTTCCATCACTACTGTTTGTTTAAATAATTTTGGAAGAGTGAGTGGCATAACGTAATAAACTTGTGAAAGACGTTTTCCTCTCTTCTGGAAGCCAGGGCTGCTCCAGCTGTTCTCCCAGGCTCTGACCGTTTTCCCCCTCCCTTCCCCTAATCGCAAATTCTCCTAGAAAGGCTCCCAGCAGGGTGTTCCCTTGCTCTCAATCTCCCATTGTTCCCTACTGTTTCTCAAATACAATTCAGACCCCTCCCTGTGGCATCCTGGAGCCACCACAGTTTGGGACAATTTTGATCCCATCATCACCCAACCAATGGCCTGTTTTCTATTTCTCCATGCTCCTGGATTTCGCTTTGGCATTATTTCTGCAATGAAGAAAATAACTCATCCTCTTCAGGCCAGATCCCACCCACTGTTAGGCCTAATTCAAGTGGCACTGGCTCTATTAGCGTCTTCTTTACGTTCATTCACTTAAACAACATTACTGAGCGTTCACTGTGTCATGTTCTATGCTAGCTGCTGGCAATACAGCAGTGAGAATGGATCTTTTCGGCACTCTCAACCCCAGGTTATCTCTTTATACTCCGATAATGGGAGTTACCACATTTTACTTCACAGGACACTGTAAGCAGCTTGACTACAGTGGCCCTGTTGTGACATTTCCTACCTGGGGCTGTGGGATCATCAGATCTCTATAGGGGAAGGTCGAGTAATAATTATCCCATTTGCTGACTGTTTACCTATGTCTTAAATCCTCCCCACACACCATCTAATATCATAATAACTTAGAATGAGGTGAATATATGTGTATCTTCTTTACAGATTGGAAAAATGAGCCTGAGGTGACTATGTGAGTATCGTTTTTACAGACTGGAAAAATGAGGCTGAGGTGAACATATGTGTATCTTCTTTACAGACTGGAAAAAGGAAACTCAAGGAAATTAAGGAACTTGTCTGAAGTCTCACGCGTGCTAGTGGAGATGCCAAACTTGGGCCTTTTCAATTGGAAGCGTGTGCATTGAGCTCTGTGTTACACTGTCTAGGTTAGGAGGGGAAACCAAAAGAGAGGAGGAGAGGCTCCATTTAGCAAATCCACGGGCGCTCGCTTGCCTGCTGGTATCAACCCAAGTGGAAGCTGCGCCCGGACAGGGGTGAGGAGGCTGTCTGTCTCCTTCCCAGCACTCTTCTGGGCTCTCAGAAGCAAAGCATGGGCAACTTCACTGGCAGATCCATCTCCACCAACACAGACGACGCTAGAAAACAAGAAATGAAGAATGCAATGCTTTAAAATAATTGGTCGTAATTCATGAAATCTCAACTTCAATATAGTAGCCTTCTACACTCAACGTGATTACTCACACGCACTTTCCAGCATTTCAGCAAGCGTCAACAAGTAAGAAGGCTCTAGCACTGCACTGCTCAAGTCTACTTCGCAGACATAATACCTACACGATACCCCACAGACAAAATATTTTTAAGTGGGTTAAGAGGCATTAAAACATTTGAACATGTTCATTGACATCGAACCTGTGTTTTGCTCTGTTAATATCCGGAAGTATATTGTTCTCCTTATATCTTAATAGTCATGTGTAATTCATTTAACCAACTGCCAATTTTCAATACAGCTCTGAAAAGACAGACAGTTGTAGAAGTCATGTAAAAAATGAAACTTTGGGGTCGCCTGGGTGGCTCAGTCGGTTAAGCAGCTGCCTTCAGCTCGGGTCATGATCCTGGGGTCCTGGGATCAAGCCCCGTGTTGGGCTCCCTGCTCAGCGTGGAGTCTCCTTCTCCCTCTCCCTCTGCCTGCCGATCCCCCTGCATATGTGCGCGTTCTCTCTCTCTGTCAAATAAATAAATAAAATTTAAAAAAAAAGAAACTTTAAGAAGCTATTCATCAGTAGTATATAAATACAGTAATTGCAAACCTGAGTTTTTTTTAATCTTTTGGACATTACTGCTAGATGGCATTTTTTAAATTATTACTACTACCCTTTTGACCCTAGTCAGTACTGCTAATAATTTTTTAAAGACCTCACAGTAAGCAGACTATGGCAGAAGTGGTGGTAGGAATTCATGAAAGTAATGTATAAAATTTCAGAAATTTGTTTCATAATTATTTATATTTAAAAGACGTAAAATAATCTTAGGTAGCAAAATCACATTAATTTACCCAAAAGGAGGAACGGTTTGTGTTTTGAGTGTCATGATAAACTCAAAGAGGTGTCATAACTCGAGGCTTCTAAGGGCCCAGCAAAACTGGAAGAGCACACGGAGTCTAAAGGAGGGACAGATTCTCGGTTCAGCCCGCTCACATCATCTGGGAGGCATCCCTGGATTTTTCTAGAGATTTTTCATCCTCTGATTTTTCTAGAGAAGTCACAGATTTGGATTTTGGGGTGAGTCTCCCAATTTGTCAAAATTATCAACTAGCATTCAATATATTTAAAATCTCTATGTGCCAAACAAAACAGCCTATAGGGGCGCCTGGGTGGCACAGCGGTTAAGCGTCTGCCTTCGGCTCAGGGCGTGATCCCGGCGTTATGGGATCGAGCCCCACATCAGGCTCCTCCACTAGGAGCCTGCTTCTTCCTCTCCCACTCCCCCTGCTTGTGTTCCCTCTCTCGCTGGCTGTCTCTATCTCTGTCGAATAAAATAAAATAAAATAAAATCTTTAAAAAAAAAAAAACAGCCTATGGACCATGAGTTGCAGGTTTTATTTTTTTTTTTAAGATTTATTTATTTATTTTAGAGAAACGGCAGGAGGGAGGCGCAGAGCGAGAGGGAGAGAGAAACCCAAGCGACTCCATGCTCAGCACGGAGTCTGAGGTAGGGCTCGATCTCAGGACCCGGAGATCAGACTTGAAACAAACTGAGTCAGACACTCAACTGACTCTGCCACCCAGGTGCCCCAATCACCAGGTTTTAAATGGTTCCGTAAGTTTAGGAAGCCCTGAACATTCGTGAACCCAGAGGCTGAAGGTCCATCAACTCCCCCCACCCTGCTCTCAGCCGTCCAGCCCCTGCATAGAGCTGAGGTTCAGCCCTAGGACAGCACACAGCCTGGCAGACCCAGGTCCACCCCCGTCATCAGAGACTCCAGGAGGTGGGATACGACCCAGGTCATTTCTGGCTAGGGGTATTACTTTAGGTCTGAAAGTATTCTAGGGGTTCATAATGTGGCCACTGATTCAGAAAAAAGTGATTTTATCTACGGAGGGTCAACTTTATGTCAGAAAATACGTTGGTTCTTTTCTGTTAAATCCTCAGAATTCTATAAAGTAGGCCATTGGCCTCATCTTTATAAAGGGGGAAGCCAAGGTTTCATGTGAACCTTGTCTATCTGATTTCAAAGATCTCGGAAATTTGCCAACATTCTATGAATTTAATTATACCAATCAGATTCATGCCCACCTGCTGAGGTGTGTGTGATCTCAAAGGACCACATAAAGTCATCCAACAGAGCACCTAACTTAGCACCGGAGAACCTGACCTTCCCTGACCTTCCCATGCAGCACGGCAGCGCTGACCCCTGGAGCCCCGCATCCCGTTAGAGCATCTCGTACGTGCTCACTCACTGCTAGAACTGAGAGGGACAGCTCCTCTGTGAACACACTCTGCCACAAAAGCCTTCGGATTTTTGTCATAACACATTCTATGTTACATATTTTGAAATTTTAACAAATGATAATTACAACAAAAAAATAACATTTAGTGAATAATTACTGTGTACCAAGCACTGTTCTCAGTACCCTCCATGTTTTAACTCATTTAATTTGGACAATAACTATATGCAATAGATAACTTTTACCTTCCATTTCAAATTAGGAAACTAAGGCATAGGAAGATTAAGTAACTTTTCCAAGGTCATTACATAAGTGACAGAAGGAGGATTTGAAACATCACATATTCGGCCTTAGAGACAACTGCACTACTACTATTCCATGTATTACAATCCTTTCCAACATGTGAAACCTAATGAAAAATCATCTTATGAGAGGTTTACTATTTTGAAAATCAAAATAGGGGCGCCTGGGTGGCTCAGTCATTAAGCGTCTGTCTTCGGCTCAGGGCGTGATCCCGGGGTCCTGGGATCGAGCCCCACATCAGGCTCCTCCACTGGGAGCCTGCTTCTTCCTCTCCCACTCCCCCTGCTCGTGTTCCCTCTCTCGCTGGCTGTCTCTTTCTTGTCAAATAAATAAATAAAATCTTTAAAAGAAAGAAAGAAAGAAAGAAAGAAAGAAAGAAAGAAAGAAAGAAAGAAAGAAAGAAAGAAAGAAAGAAAGGAAAGAAAGAAAGGAAGAGAGAGAGAGAGAGAGAGAAAGAAAGAAAGAAAGAAAGAAAGAAAGAAAGAAAGAAAGAAAGAAAGAAAGAAAGAAAGAAATAGAATCAGTGTAGAATTAAATGTGTTAAAAAAAATACATTTATGTTGATAACTATGTTAAGATTAAGGTGAACCTTAAGATCACCTCCAGAAATAGTTACTCAACCTCGGGGATACACTTAATGCAAACATATCACAAGAGTCTGGACATTATAAGAAAAGGCAAAGCAAACAAATACCCACAACCTTTTATAATGTGTTAATTTAACAACACTTGAGAATTACCCTAAAACATAAACCTTAGAGTAACTAATCCTTTGCATGTGATACATCTTATATTTTCAGAAAAAGTAAACTCCTTGCCATGACCCCAAATACAGTGATTTTGTCTGGAAGAGTACAACCAGAAGCTGATACCTTATTTCTCTTCATAAAATATCTCTTTATATAATTTTTAAATGGGTGTTTCTTCATCTATAAACCAGTATCATCATTGAAATGTTCAATAGGTTACTGGATTTTGATTTCAACTTTTTCTTTTTTGAAAAGAGGTACTTAATACTTTACTTAGTAATACAGATATCATGGTCAATGTGATCAACTGTCAATGTTAGTCAAATAATGTTTAAATCAGTATGGGTCTAGTTCATGGTGAAATTAAAAAAAAGAGAAAAACTGTGTAATTCAACAAGTTCAAATAAAAACTTTGAAACAAAATGGGAAAATATTAGTATATTTACCACTGCATAAGAGCTATAGATTAGCTTAACCATGTTCACACTTGTAAATTCAAGCGTTACTGCTTCAAGTCTATGCACCTGATAGTACTCTG
The DNA here is from genome assembly GCF_024610735.1 of Ursus americanus. NCBI lineage: Eukaryota > Metazoa > Chordata > Mammalia > Carnivora > Ursidae > Ursus > Ursus americanus. Next base: position 58,043,429 of record NC_142127.1, read on the forward strand.
TTCTTTGCCTTTACAAAACTTTCTGTGCATAGTAAAAATAGGGGGCAAATAAAAAGGGACAATCCTACAAGTCTGAGCAATGGATCTCAGAGTGTTTGCTAGAACAAGCCAGAGTTGCACAACAGAGGTCTTGAGTACTGATAGATGTGTTCCTGTTAGCCTTTTTATCACAATATCTTCATAGAAACATATATAACTCATTAAAAATTCCAAAATCTTAGCAAGTAACATTTCTTAAACATTATTTACCAAACCACTTTGCTTTATTAAATAGACACAGAATATTTCTTGCATCTTAAACTCTCTGGTCTGTGTCTAAAAACCTTTAGACAATTTTCTAATCACACTCTATCAATAGCTTCACTTGAGTCAGGCAGAAATGCTTCAGGCTCAAGTTCTTGAAGGAATGCCCTCTCTCATCAAAAGATCACAAAACCTTGGGGGTAGCTTAGCCCTACCTTGAAAATCTTGGGCCTCTTTCTCAAAAAGTGTTCCAATAGCCACTCTTTGAACAAGTTCAAAAACAGGGAACTCACAAATGGAGTGCATTCCATTTTCAAATACTTCAACTTGTTAGAGAATTGTTCTTTCTTTTTAACTGAAGTATATCTGACATATGCTGTGAGTGTCAGGTATATAACATAATGACTTGGTATTTGTGTGCGTTGCAAAATGATCTTCACAATAAGTCTGATTACCAGCCATCATCATACAAAGTCACGAAAAAACTATCTTCTTGTGATGAGAACTTCCAGGATCTCTTTTAGCAACTTTCAAATATGCAGTACACTGTTATGGACTATAATCACCATGCCGTACGTTACATCCCCCTGACTTATTTATGACTGGAAGTCTGCACCTCTCCATCTCCCTCATCCATTTCACCCATCCCCCGTCCTCCCCTCCAGCAACCACCAATCTGTTCTCTGTTATCTTGCCATTTGCAACAACGGAAGGACCTAGAGAGTAATATGCTAAGTGAAATAAGTTAGAGAAAGATAAATACAATGATTTCACACATATGTGGAATCTAAAAAACAAAACAAAATTCATACAAAGAATTTTTCTCGTAAAATGTCTAAAGAAACTATATTTCCATTGTTCTCCACATATACCTAATCTATATAATTCTAAGTGGACTGACTTAAAATGACGATTTTTACCAAGTTTTCCCATCTCCCAGTGGAAAAACTGGGCCCATGAAAATAAATGAGATACTTAAGGAATCTTACAAAAGAGATGATTTTCAATAGAAATTTTAAATTATTATAAGTCCTAAATAAATCAGCATGCTGCGGGATTCAGAAACCGTTAAATCATTGAACTGAAATCACAGAATAGTTAGGTCAAACTTTGTGGTTAAAAAAATGTGGATAATAACTAAAAGATCAGTGTACCTTTCAGGGCCACACCGTTAAATAACAACACCTGCCATGTGAGATAAACAAGAATTAAGTATATTCAGCTAGAGAAAAAAAATTACTTTCATCATTCTGCAAAATTCTTCTCTTTTTTTAAAGATTTTATTTATTTATTTGAGAGAAAGAGAAATCACAAGTGGTGAGGAGGGGCAGAGGGAGAGGGAGAAACACAATCTCTGAGCAGGGAGCCCAATGCGGGGCTCGATCCCAGGACCCCAAGATCATGACCTGAGCAGAAGGCAGATGCTTAACGGACTGAGCCACCCAGGCGCCCCTCTGCAAAATTCTTCTTGATCTTTACATAGTAATAATTACCAATGGAACTTATTTATACATAGCACATTTGATGGAATACTTCAAAATTCTGATGGGCAAGACCAGGTCTAATATCTATGATATCTGTTACCCTCATTATTTATATAATCACGTTTTGAAGAAAGGACTTATTTGCAATACAGCCACACTTCTATACTTGCAAGCTGTGTTTCAGGACTATGCAGCATATTAAAGTGGTAGCTTGTGGGCAAGACTCCCCTAATTACTATTCTTAAATTGTATACTTGCAAGATAATTTGCCAAAAGTAGCCTGTTAATCAATCTGTCTAGCTTTAAGTATAAAGCTCTTAAATAATCTCCTACCTCATACTCCCCATCCTCAATATTCATATAATGTTGCCATCTACATTTACTCCTCTCAAATTCCTTTTTGAAAAGTCTTGTTTTACTTGTCAAACTTTCTTCTCCATCCACTGATATTGTTTCTTATCAAAAAATATTAAGCATTTCTGGAAATACAACCCCGCTAATGCTCCATTTTGATTGCACCACTTTCCTTCCTAAAATATTCTAATAGTTTTTTGGGAAGACCAAAGCCTTTCATTCTACAGTTCAAAGATAAAACTGTCCTTCCTGATATTATATTTTGTTTCCTGCCCATCACCATGTGACACAGATAATTCACATACTTGCCACCTTTTAAAACCCTGAAATATCAACCTTTGTAAAAAATCTTCCCTAAAGTGTTTTTGTCTTACACATCAATCCATCACTTTAGCAAACTGATTTGCCTACTTTTTAAAAATGGTTATTAAAGTATGTCACTTGCCTTGTTTCTAATGTTTGCATGACAGTGAACAATTTCTACACACTCCAGCAATGTACTACAAAACACACTTTCCAATGCCTACTCTGGATAGCACACTTAATTCGTAGCCACTAAATTATAAAAGAATTAAAATTAGCATCTTTTATTTATACTGAAAATAATATATATATACATATATATGTGTATATATATATACATATATATATATATGATTTTATTTATTAATTTGAGAGAGAGAGAAAGAGAGTGAGTGCACAAGCAGGGGATAAGGGGCAGAGGGAGAGGGAGAAGCAGACTACCCACTGAGCAGGGAGCACGATGTGGGGCTCCATCCCAGGACCCTGAGATCATGACCTGAGCAGCAGGCAGATGCTTAACTGACTGAGCCACCCAGGCACCCCAATGTATTTGTATTTATAAAATATTTACATGCAATCACAGCCAAATGAACCAGTGGGTAGCTATTAACACTATCCATAAATTTTCAAAAGAGGATCACAATACAGTTATACCATATGACCTTCTATCAATGCTTTTCTAGATACTCACAGGGTTAAAGCTAAGAATTAAGGACTACACCTCCCCATATACGCACATTAGGTCAGTATAATGTGGTCCTCTCTGACTTCCCGGTACTTACAGATTTCTCCTTTTGTATTCCTATGCCCGGTCCTGAGAGCTAGAGGACCGTGCCACAGTGTCCTCATTAATTGTTATTACATAGCTATGAATGAAATAGTCTAATTACATACACCACAAATACCGAAGTATTTATAAGTCCCAAATACGTGGCGAAAAACTAATGAAAACATTTTATAACATACGCCATGTGACACAAATAGATTGATAGTATAACCTACCCATCAAATTCCTGGAGTTCACAATCCCTCAGCAGTGCCAGAGCATGCCCTGCATATTCAGTTACTATTTAAAAACAAAAACCAAAAAACAGGTGAAAGTTTTAAACAACAATCTACACTCTTTAACTTAGTTTGGCAAAATAATATCATAAACATATGGTCGGGTCATAAAACAACATTTATCCTTGAATATTTATATTTTAATCATGGGAAAGAGGATTAAGTGTTACTTGCCTGATGTGTTTTATAGCTTTATGTAAAAGAGGGTCATATATTTGTTCCAACTACGTAAGTCATTCGGGGCTATCCCACACACAGCAGTTAGATCGTTTCTCTTGGTGCTTGTCTGTTCAGCGTTCCCTTCCTGATATTATAAAGAAGATACATTTCCTTTACATCAGAAGCCTAAGAGCAGCAGTATTTTGAAAATAAGGCATATTAGCTGGCATCAAACAGCCAATGTTAAATCGCTTTGGCAACCTTACATGAATACATTAGTTGAAAGGTTAATGTAAGATTTACATACGAGAAGAACGGGTATCTGGAACTGCTAGACTAAAAAGAGGAGGAGCTGGATGTGAAAATAACGAAGCAAAGCCAACCCCAATGATAACAGACCCGAAGCTGAGGAGGAGGGTGGCAGGGACCCACCAGAGCCGGAGCCTCTGAGGAAATGAATCTGTCACTCCCTATCGCTGTCTCTACAGTCGTGAGGCCCTACGCGGTATTGGAAACGCCAGTGGAGACAGGATAAACTGGCACACTGCAGATGGCACCAGGCATCCCAACCACATTTAGCATTTTCTAGGGCAGCGCTGCCAGAAGAGACAGCCCAGCTGTATCCACCCATCAAAGATTTCTGCTGACTGACATGACATTGCAGATGGATTTTTTGTGTAAGAATGTGCATCATTATATGCAAGATTACATTAATCTTTCATGCCTGTCTGTCCCTGGTGCCAGCATGGTTCAAGCTTTTCCTACAATGTTTTTAGATATTGTTAAGAATTATTAGTCTTGGTGTCTAAAAGAATCATTCTGTATCCAGCAGCATTACATTGTAATTCTCCCACAGCTTATTCAAATGCTGTTAACATTCACATGAATAAAACTTCTCTATATTAAATTCTAATCAGAAGAAAGCTAGGAGAAAACTAAGTATAAAATATTCATATTAATAAAGTTGGAAAGTTAAGTTATCATAAATGATTGGGTTGATCATTTATAACCTCAGCAAGTACTTGCAACTTAAAAATACAAAATAAAATGTTATATACATACACACACTGAAAATATTTAATGATATTATGAAGAAATATTTTTGCTGAGAATCAGTTTATCAAGTCTTGCTTATATGCTAAAGCTTACTTTGATAAAGCTTTTCAAATCCAGTATCAAATTAGCTTTAAAATTAAGCTATGGCTAAATGCTATCTTCATTTATTTATTTATTTTAATATTTTTTTATTATATTATGTTAGTCACCATACAGTACATCCCTGGTTTTTGATGTAAAGTTCCATGATTCATTAGTTGCATATAACACCCAGTGCACCATGCAATACGTGCCCTCCTTACTACCCATCACCAGCCTATCCCATTCCCCCACCCTCCTCCCCTCTGAAGCCCTCAGTTTGTTTCTCAGACTTATTTCACTTAGCTAAATGCTATCTTTATTCAGGAAAAAATTTTAAATAATATTCTACTTCTTTGATCTTGCAGGTGGAATTTGACAATATATTGATGCAATTTATCTAAGAAGAGTAATTTTAAAATAACATTAGAAAAGTTAAAAAAAATAGTGACCTGGAACAAAGAGAAAAGATGAAAGAAACTTGATCACAATATATTAGGAAAATGAACAAAGGAAGGAAGTCCTTGGCATCAGGGGCTCATATTCTGGAGGCAGACACTAGACACTAATTTTAAAACATGAGTGCACGATATGAAGTAGTAGTAAGTGTTTATAAAGAAAAATAATGCAGGGAAAATGGGTAGAGAATAATCTGGACTGCTATTCAGATACAGTAGAAGAAACTGATGTATTTAGACAGAATATTATGGGCCTTAGAGTCAGAAAGAGCCAGATTCAAATCATCCCATGCCAAGTAAACATAAGGAGTACACTGCTAGGCAAATGCAGTTTTAAAAGGTCACTAGCCTTTTCTTTCACTTGCTTTCCTTTTCTGATGAGAATGACACCCTATGCTCCTTCTATTCAGGAAATCTGGAGACTCCATTCTTTGCAAGGCTTCGAACTCAGTTCTCAGTGCTGGGATTCCCCACCGACCCTAACCTTCAACGGATACACTACTTCATCAAGAAGACAAGATTGGAGGAAAGTAATGTCTTGAGGTTAATGCTGAATGAGGAAATAGGCTGAAGTAAAATCAGATGAGACTTGGTCTTAAAGAAACATTTCTTGGTCTGGTGATAAAAGCCTATAATGGGATAAGATACTGAGATGGCATTTTCTTTCCTGTCCTAAAGGTGCTTCTGACGTAGTAAGCTCCAAATGGAATCTGTCATTTCCACCTTCGGATGCCTCTCAAATACTTTGTTCTCTGTGTTCCATCATCTCCTCCTTGCTACCCAAGACAGAAAAATTACTTCCTCGCTTGTCTCCCTCCTCACTCTCCACAACCACTCCAAGGTCAAGACCAGTTGTTTTGGTCTTGTTGCTATAGCATCCCATCTCAAGCCAGTGCCCTTGATCTAGCCACCAGTGTTTTTTAATGTAGATAGTACAACGGTCTCTTCCCCAGCCTCCCTCCAACACTTATCCTACTCTCCCCAGAATGACTTTCTCACGTATTCGATCACATCCTTTTTCTATATAATCTCCACTGATGAATCTTCACTGTCCCCAGAGACAAACCTCTAACTCCCAGACATCTGAGTATCAGAAACAGGATTTGTCATATACATCCACAATTATTTAAGGAATAACAAAAAGAACCTTTCACCCAGAAATCTCTCTTTAGCTGGATAGGATGCATGATCGGGTACTCTCCAGATCTTAATGAAAATGCAGGTAAAATTGGGAAGAAAGAAAGCCTCAGCTACTAGCATCTTTTGTGACTGAATTTTATCAAATTGCCTAGCTTTCTGCTGGGCAAGATCAGGAATAGCAAGAGGCATTTCCAAGGAGGGAAGGCTTTAAGTAGAGACAAAGAGCCAAAGAGAAAAAAAATCCCAAGAGGAGATTTGGTAAAAGTATCATAAATTAAACTCATGACCGTAGAGGCAGGGGGGGAAAAAGTGACAATAAACTCCACTTTCTTGGCAATTCCACCAGGGCCAGATAGGAAGTAAAAATTATCTGGTGACCAGGCACTCCCATGAGCCCTGAGTTGGCAGAGATCAAGGCTAAATTCAGAGAAGTGTCCTTGACCCTGATAATGATGGTATGATGAGGTCCAGCAGCTTTGTTAACACAAAAATTGACTGAAAAAGATGGAATTGCCTACCATGAACAAGAAAGATTAAGGGCAGACATATTATCTGTTTCAAATATTTCAGTGACTCCTATACACAAGACGGGACACATTTATTTTGTATTACTACAAAAGAGGACATCGACTCTAAAAATTACAAGGAGGCAAAAGTCAGCTCACAAGTTCTCCCCGCAGTTTACGCCCTGCACAAAGGCGTTTGGCCGAAGAGGCAGATACGTTTGCGATCTAGCCAGTGTACCTAACTCTACATGCTGGTGGCCTGGCGCGGAGTCAGCCCAGAAAGAAGGGCACCTTTACATCAGCACAAAAAAGGTGCCTTTTCTGACATGCACAAGGCACAGCGACCCTGAACTCAAGAACGACTAGCAGTATTATCCAGTAACGGCAGACACTGACACCCAAGCTTGGGTACCCGAGCAAAGGCTGAGAGCCCGTCCAATGAGCAGGGCCACACCGACAGTCCACCACATGGGGGAAATGAAGCTAGACGGCCCCTAAAGTTAGTTCCACTCGGATTTCTGTTGCCTTTTTACACTTTATTGTTCTATGAATTATCCCATGAAACTATAATCTCTCGAAAACTCTCTCACACTTGAAATAATGTAATTCCTAAAGTCTGCTCTGTTTGGGGAGAAAGATAAAGAAACAGTATTACAGGCCAGCTTGGGCTCACCGCACATGTTCTTCTTCGATTCAAAAGCCAACAAGTTATTGGGGGAAAAAAAAAAAGCCTCCGTTCTAAGTTCTTCCTGAAGTTCCTGAAGTTCTTCTGATACCATTGTTAGATAAGATACTGGGCGGGGAGGGGGCTTCAGCTCAGGGATTTCAAAAGATGCTGATCTATATTCAGAAGTAGTTAGGGTTTTAGCAGTAAACAAAATGAAAAGTATATTTTTATTAATGTGGTGACTTTTTTTTTTTTTTAACTGGAAGTTTGTACCTTCTGACACCCTTCACTCATGTCTCCCACTCCCCACCTCCCACCTCTGGCAATCAACAATCTGTTCTCTATACCTATGTGTTCAGTTGGGGGGTTTGTTTTTGTCTTTTGTTTTTGTTAAGATTACACATATAAGGGGCGCCTGGGTGGCACAGCGGTTAAGCGTCTGCCTTCGGCTCAGGGCGTGATCCCAGCGTTCTGGGATCGAGCCCCACATCAGGCTCCTCCTCTATGAGCCTGCTTCTTCCTCTCCCACTCCCCCTGCTTGTGTTCCCTCTCTCGCTGGCTGTCTCTATCTCTGTCAAATAAATAAATAAAATCTTTAAAAAAAAAGAAGATTACACATATAAGTGAGATCAAATGGTAATTTATCTTTGTCTGACTTATTTCACTTAGCATAATGCCCTCAGGTCCATTCATGTTGTTACAAATGTCAGGAGTTCCTTCTTTTTTATGACCAGATAATATTTCCCCCCCCACACACACACACAGATACCACATTTTCTTTTCCATTCATCCACTGATGGACACTTAGTTTGCTTCCATGTCTTGGCTATTGTAAATAATGCTGCAATGATCATGGGAGTGCAGCTATCTTTTTGAGTTAGTCTTTTTTTTCTCCTTCAGATAAATACCCAGAAGTGGAATTGCTGGGTCATATGGTAGCTCTACTTTTAAATTTTTGAGGAACCTCCATACTGTTTTCCGCAGTGGCTGCACTACGTTACATTCCCACCAGCAGTGCACAAGGGTTCCCTTCTCTCCACATCCTCACCAACACTTGTCTCTTTGATAATAGCCGTTCTAACAGGTGTGAGGGGATGTATTTCACTGCAGTTTTGATTGGCAGTTCCTTGATGATGAGTGATGTTGAGCACCTCTTCATGTCCTTGTTGGCCATCTGGATGTCTTCTTTGGGAAAATGGCTTTTGAGTTCCTCTACCCATTTTTTTAGTCCAACTATTAATTTTGCTACTCATTTTTTAAAAGAACTTTGTAGAAAAAATCCTTTAAAATGTACATGTACAGCTAGAATGTTTCAAATCCTGCCTCATTTATCTAAGCACTATCTCCTAGTGAATCTATCATCATGTAGAATTTATTATGTAATTTATATTTCACTTAGACTCAGCAATGCACACAAGATATGTTAAAATAATGGTCACACTGGACATGCAGAAAATATGTACCTTTCTGTTTTACTCTTTCATACATTTTTTCTTTTAAAGTGTGAACTGAGCCTATTACATAATTTATGACACAGACATGCACAGCATTATGACCATCCTTCTGTGGCACTTCGTAATATACAAGGTAGTTTCAAATATATTATCTGACTCAAACTACAAAACTGCACTGGGACACAGGCAGGAAGACTCTAACGCTTTTCAAGTATCCACACATTTATTCAGTCCTTCGCCCAAAAAACTTTTAAAATATAAATATTTAGCTAATATACATACTAAAATGGTTTTATACGCAGAAGATGCAGTTTTATAATTTTGCCTGTAGGAGGAGTGTTAGGCAGCTAATAATTAGCCATTCGGCACAAATATATAAGAAAATTCTAAATTTGCTTTATGAAATGCTCTAATTTTATGTTAAACTAAATATAATATTCAATAATATTATCAAATCTAGGGGAAAAAGAGCCACAGGACATAAAACTCTTCTCTCCAATACAAAAGAAAGCAAGCACATCCTTATCATTTCCTCTGCCTTCCATTAGGTTTCTTCATGTACCAGCGTCCTTTCTCCTAGGCCGTCTCTTCCTTCCTCATCTCTAGTCTGTTGGCAGAATCATCTCTGCTAAACCGGATGACGATGCGATGACACCAACTTCGGAGCAATACAGGAGGAGGAAACTACTGAGTGCGGCGTGAACATCCATCCGGGATCTGGACTGAAACTTCCTCTAGTGCACATAGCTGTGAGCCTTCCCAGAAACCACTTTGGCCTTTTTATTATTTTCTCCCTAGTAGAACCCAGATTCAGTTCAGGTATTTTCAGCCTTCAAGAAAAGGGGGTCCTAGTTGCAGCCCTTGGGAAGAGTCTTAAGAGTTAAGAGTGGTTGTTCCAGGTTGGACAGACATAATAAGACAGTCAAGCTGACGGGAGGAAATTTTAATCCTGGCTTGGTAGTAGAGCATGTCGAATCTCTCCCGTACACACCCCCTCCCTATCCCACTGGATGTGAACGAAGAAGGATCTAATCTACTGGCAACAATTTTATGATGATGGAAGGATCGAATTTAAGATGAAGTCAAAACTGAGGAGGCCAAAGCAAATTAAGGAGAGAATTCCGAAGATATTATGGGTTATACACACCCCCCCCACACACACACACCCCACACACACACACCCCCACACACCCCCCACACACACACCCCACACACACACACCCCCACACCCCCCCACACACACCCCACTTGTAGGTGCTTGCAAGCTTGCCTTCCTTCCCTTACTTTTCTTCTTCTGTTTATGCACAGAAAACCATGTCTGCCTCTGACTCTCCAAAACGGTCTAGTGCAAATACTTTGAGTCTTCTGATCAAAATATCACCCTCTGAGATACCAGAGTTCTTGTGTGTGTGTGTGTGTGTGTGTGTGTGTGTGTGTGTGTGTGTATCCCAATTATATTTCTTTGAATCCCCAATAAACTAAAAGCCCCACAAGAGCAGGGTGATAACTTATGCATCTTCTGCACAGTGTTGAACACAAAGCACTCTACAAGAGTTTCCTGAACCGAAAGATATATAGTAGTATCTACATAAAACTGTTTGGACATTAAATCATGCAACAAAATAATATTATTAAGTTTGCCTATAAGTTTATTCAACTTTTAATTGTCTCATCCTAATAAGAATTTCACACTTTTTTGTCCCACCCATCGTTGAGAATCTTCAGTGGGAAGGAATGATAGACAGGAATTGTTTCTTGTCCTTTTAAACTACATTTAAGTAAAACCAAAATTCACAAAGGTAAAAGATTAACTTCTTACTACAATTTTATTTTAGTCAGAAATTCCTCCTGAAGTTTTCATGATAGTATCTCTTGAACTTCCACTTTAATAGATGTCTTTTGGGGTAGCTGAACTTTTTGTTAAAAAAAAAAAATTAGGGGTGCTTGGGAGGCTCAATCGGTTAAGCCTCTGCCTTCAGCTCAGGTCATGATCCCAGGGTCCTGGGATGGTCCTCAGCAGGGAGCCTGCTTCTCCTCCACCCCCCTCCCCCACTCCCCTGCTTGTGTTCTGTCAAGTGAATAAAAATCTTTAAAAAAAAATTTTTTTAAGGAACTTCGTCTACCTCAATCCATCAAGTCATGCGGTGAGGGCATCAAATCTTATATTGTGAGACCCATCTCCCTCGGTTTCAGCTCAGCAAAATCGTCACTCTAAATCCCTCCCCCAAGAATTTATAAATGGGACTAGGTACACTCTGGCTTTGTCTTCTCAACAGGTTTATTATGCAATACTCTTCATTAACTTAAACTTACTACACATTTGCCCTGTTAGTGAAGCTACGTAGAAATAAGATCAGACAAACTGCGGTTGTGATTTTTGATAACATCAACCCTCCTTCTCAGTCCACCCCCATGGGAAAAACCAGTCTCGGAGGAAACAAAGGAATTTGGTCACCAAATTCAAAAAATTGAAAAGGATTTTGCTAATCTTCTTTCTATTAACTTTCGCATTGGCAAATTTCTATTTTCCTCAGCACAAACCGAAGCACCTTTCTTATTTTAGACAATGAATTTAAGCTACTGGCTTCTCTGAAGTCATCTAAACCAGCAGTTACGTGCTTAGTTTTGACCTAACCAGCAGGGGTCAGAGTCAGAACAAAAACCACCTAATGGAGGATTCCATGGAAAGACCTCAAACATTTAAGTGAGCAAAAATCAATTGCTTGCCAAACTGCAGAAATAATGTGTAAATAGCCAACATCTCAATGAAGATATCAAAAAGTGTGCAGCTCCCTTTGAAATGATTCCTAATAATTTTTAAAGTCTGAAAAAAGATCTAAAGAAAATACTGACATCCTAATAAAAATAACACAAGAAAGAAACAAAATAAGTGGTAATCCTGGAGTCAGCTGTAGTTGGCCATGGGAGCGCATAAAACAGCTTTAGAGACTACAAGCAGTTTCCTCAATTTGGTTTAAGAACAAATACAGATTGTCTTGCTTCCTTACGTATGATTTTTTTACGGCAAAATTATGTTCTGAAAATGACTTACTTGTAACGTCAGTCTTTATTCCTGCAATCCTCAACAGTGGTTCAACCTTCTCAGAATAGACCTGGGTAGCTTCTTTTTTGTGGCTTTGGGGGTTGAGAATTACTTTTAATGACTTTGGTCTATTTGAAAAACCTAAGAGGAAAACACAAAGACAAAATTATACAATCTTCATCAGCATTTTTTTTCTTTCCCTTTAAAAGCATACACTAAGTCCAGTTAGAATGTTAGACATCTATTTAAATAGTATTTACTGTTTTTGTTTGAAATTCTTATAAGAGTTTTCCCAAACACAGCAGTATCTTAAAACATTTACATTTTCCTAGCAGTTAAAGAGGGATATCCCTCTTTAATCATGAGTTATAAAAAAGCATTTCATTTATGAAGGAAAATGTGGATGAAAGCAACTCTGTAAATATTATTAGGCAACATTCATGTATATTTACCAAATCATAGATAATATATCAAATGATCCATTAGCATTTATTTCGGGGGGGGGGAAGCAATAAGCTGCAAAGAACAGAAAGGTTTACTTCCTCTCCTAAGATAAATATGCTCATTATTAGAATTGGGCTCTCCAGTGACCCCAGGGCTACCCAGGCCTGACGTGTGGATGAGCCCAGGGTGGAGCAGAGCCCACAGGGCTGGGTCAGGGCCAGCAGCCAGAGCAATGCATGCTGGGAGCTAAAAAGAGGTTTAGGTCAAAGTTCAAGCCTGAAAAGGGGCCAGGGGAGAAAGGCCTCCTCCCTGGGGAATTGGGAAAGAAAGCCTCTCAGCAGGGATTCGATGAGAGTGCTGCCTCACAGTTGGGGCTGAGATTTGATACTACAATTTTCTGGGCTTGCAAGATGCTTATCACTTAGAACCCCGTTGGAGCAGGTGCAAAGAAAATGTTCTGTTAGGAAGGTGCAGGAGGGACAGAGGAGCCAAGAGAACGCTAACCACCATCTCTTCCAAGGTCAGCTGCTGTCATAGGGCCACGTTTCAAGGTTAAAAAAAAAATAGCTCCTAGCATCTGCTTTTAATAAAACCATTCCTAAAGCCAAATGGAAAAAGTCCCTTACACCAACATGTTTTTGTGCCTCAAGCAGAGACGATACGTCATTTCTCATCGTATTTGATATGATACCATCCTTCAACAGCACACACAGTTTTGAATTCCGGAGAGTGCTGGATGAGGCAGACAGGACCATGCTGAACTGCCTGGGCTCTGTCATTGTCCCTGGGCTTGTTATTTTGCTAAGAGGCCTCTGGCAGTCTCCTTAACACCCAGTCTTAAAAATCTCAAAACCTTGCTCAGTTCCTATTTTCCTTCCGATTCCCCCCTTTAAACAAGTGTCCAGATTCGTGAGGTGGTAACTATTTGTTTCCATGCCTTCTGTCCTTCCTGGCCGTCGCACCGTGGCTCCTCCGGGCTCCTGCGGGGCATCCTGGCATCTCCCTGTTCTTCCCCTTCCGTGACCTCCATGTCACACCTCCATCAGGCCCGCCCCATCCAAGAGCTGTCAGGGCTCCCCACTGCCTGTGGGCAAGACTGAACCCCTTAAAAGGATACTCAGAGCCCTTCCCCAACCAACTCCAACCTCTCCTCTCCGAGCTCATCCTCCCTCACGTATGTTCCAGAAACATCTACTGAGCGTTTGTGTGGAGTACCAGAGCAAAACAAGTAACACGTGGTTTGTTCTTTAAAGGAGGAAGATGTATCCAACACATAGAATCAGCACAAAATAGACTTGTTAATGGAGAGGCACCAGTCGCCTTGGGAGTGTATGAAAAGGGGGCTAGCGGATTCTCACCTGGGATCAGGAAAAGGGAGTATTTGAGCCAGGCTTCTGGCTCACGTGGTTTTCACTTAGAACTCCCTCCTTCCTCACACCTCATCTGAGCCCTCCCTCTCAGCCAGACCGCAGGAGAGGGGCAGGGGAGGAAATTCTAAGCGGAGTCCAGCACGAAGCTCAGTAAGTGCAGAGGTTTTTCTGTTCCATTTCCACGTCCCCATCATGCTCTGAAACTACGGAATTACCTGCCAAATACCAGATAAGCCAGGCTCTCCTTCCCTCAGTTTTGTTTTTTTTTTTTAAGATTTTATTTGAGAGACAGAGATAGCGAGAGAGGGAGAGAGAGAGAGAGAAAGAGAGAATGAATGAGCAAGGAGGAGAGGGAAGAGCAGGGAGCCTGATGCAGGGCTCGATCCCAGGACCCTGGGATCATGACCTGAGCCGAAAACAGATACATAACTGACTGAGTCACCCAGGAGCTTTTTCTTTCAGTTTTTCAGACAGTTTTTCTTTCCATTCCACCTTACCACCATTTCTGTGAAAATTCTACTACTTTTTGTTTTTCTTCTCAAGTAGGCCCCATGCCCAACATGGGGCTTGAACTCACAACCCTACGATCAAAAGTCTGCATGCTCTAGGGACCGAGCCAGTCAGGTGCCCCAAATTCTGCCACTTTTTTAAACCTCACTCAACACCACTCCCTCACTAAAGACTTTCCTAATCACCAACAGAATTCACCTCTTGGGCTTCTCATTCCTGCTTTATTCCGTGTGCCTTTGTTAACTATTTTTATATCATTTATATATTAAAAAAAAAAAACTAATGAAAGACCCAATATCTTGGAACTCCTATTGCCAAACCCGGGACAATACGAAATGGAGTAAAGACTATATCATACTAATGGGGAGAAGGAAAAACTCTGTTTTATCGTAGAATGACAACTAATAAATATGGAAGAAATGACAGGGTTAGAAAATCACTATTTTCATCCATTAATGGATTCAGGCAAAAATTGGCAGCGGATGGTAAAACCATCAGGGACAGTCAGCTGGGGAACAAAATACTTACTTATTCTTGAACTCTGTCTCTCTTTATTTTTCTCATTACAAAAGGTAACAAGGGACGTTTACAACGGGGAAATCAGGCAGACACTGCCCTAGTCAAGCGATCAGAGTTGAGCATAACCTTCACATACAAATGGACACAGAAGCCTCGTGATACCTTGTGACATGTGATACACAGCACCAAGGACACAGCACTTCCGTGGTAACCCCTGTCCATAGTGTGTAATGCGGATCAATGATGGAACACTCAGACGAACCCTCGTTGAGGGGGCATTCTCAAAGTAACTGCCTAAAACTCTTAAAAACTGTCAATACTGTGAAAGAAAGTTGAGGACCTAGTTCTGATTAAAGGAGGCTAAAGAGAGGACAACTAATGCAACGTATGATTCTGGATCAGGTGAAAAAAAACTGCCAGAAGGGACAGGACTACTATCCTTTAACCAGGAAGGACTAAGCAGATAAATCTAGGGCTCACTTTCATTAGGACACTACAAAGACGAGAAACTTGTTCTAAACTTCAGAGGCCAAGACTCAGATTAAATATCCAAATTAAGTTCACCTTACTCAGCATATTTATTGAAAGACCCTATTTCATTTCTTAGGCAGAGGCAGTCCCAGCATGGAAAGTGTCTAGGTAGCAAATGGTAGTCCTCAAATGTTATCATGAAAACGAACTTTCATTTGCCCCTCTTCCTATATTATGACTGTCAGGTAATAAAAGTCTTTGGAAATAAGAAACAGTCATTTGGGCCTTATGAGGATAAGCACATTGTAGCTGAAGGCTTACAGCCTTTAAATATACAGGTATAAAAGTATACGCTATATGTCCCATTCAACCTTTGTGAAACAATCCCCTTAGGAAAGAGCTAAAACTATTCAAGATTTTCTAAAAAGATTTAAGCAAATTAATTTTATTCTTAAGCCTCAGTTACAACAACGGCAAAAGAAACTACATAAATTAATCAGAATGTTCCATTCCTTAGACATCCTGATAAATTGAGCTCTTTTAAAACATAAATCAACAAAGCCAATTTTTCACCAGGGCATGTATTCATTTTCTCATTTATCTTTTCCTTTTGGGTGATCTTAATTTGATGATTATGAAGCTAGAGTCTAAGTATATAAAAATTAGGTAGCAATTTGATACCTATTTAGAGATCAGAAGGGGGATTTCTATTGAATGAAGCAAGATTTTGTTAAAGATGTTCATCATTGAGTAGAACAAAGAGATGTAATTAGTAAGTCTCCAACCTCTTCTCTCAGGCTCCCTCCTCAAGTCTCTACTTTATTCAGCCCCTTGTACATACCATGCTCCCTCTACCACAGTGCCATTGCACCAACTCTGCCCTGTCTGCCCACCTACGCTTGCTGCCACCATAGCCACTTTGTCCAACTAACCTTTACTCTGTTTTGATCTCACCTCAGTCATCACTTCCTTGGGAAAGACTTCTATGGCCTCCTTGGCTTTGTGACCTTAGCTAGGTCATTGCCCCCTAATCATTTGTTCTTACAGGTCCATACACTTTCCAATCTTGATTCTTACACTATTATAATTTTATATCTATTTATCATTTGTACTTATACATTAGACTTGAAACTCTGGGGTTTTTCTCCATATTCTATCTTCTTAGTACACGGCATATAATAGATGGTCAAATATTTGATGGATGAATAAAAGGGTACTGTTAGCCTGCAGCCATATAGATAGTAATGGCGTCCATTCATTTATTTACAAATAACTGCATGCATACTATTTTCCAGACAGAGTTCTAGAAGCTGAGGCTCTATCAGTGAACAAGCAAGCTTCTGCCTTCATGAAGCTTCCATTTTAATGGCAGGAGACAGAAATACTAATTCAGAGTATGTTAAGTGGTAATAAGTTCTAAAGATAAAACAAAACCTCACAGTGAGAGAGGAAGAGGACAAAGGTAGAAGAAATGACTTCCTGGACAGAGAAATCAGATCACTCACAGGCATTTACAAGGACTTTGGCTTTTGTTCCGAGAGGAGAAACATGGTGATTTTTGAGCAGCACAGCAAAATAACCCTGGATGTTAAATGGATCAGTCAAGCCTGTGTGTGGAAAGCAGATGCTGTAGGTACAAGAAGAGACAAAGGAAGAACAGTTGCAATATTCCAGGTGGTAAATAATTGTGCTTGGATTGAGTAAAGCGGAGATTATAAGAAAAGCTAGATTCCAGATATATTTTGAAGGTAGAGCTGACAAGATTTGTCTACTCTTTAGATGTGTTATGTGAAAGAGAACAAAGAGTAGTCAAATTATGGCTGGATAAGGGGAAAGTGACAACATAAGAAGGGTTAAGAACTAATGAAAAAGTGGTAGAATCAATTAATTGTGGTCTCAAGGTGGGGGGTGAACAATTTTAGGAGTTGAGAGAGTAGATCAATTAAGTTAGAAAGACAGAAGCCAATATGCACATGAACGGTAGGATGTTTCAAAGTGATATTGAATTATTGGTAATAATAAAACCCGATGAACTTCATATTCAGCAGAATCATCTGAAGGGCTTCATTAAACACAAATTTCTGGGTCCCAGACCCAGGAATTTTTGACTCACTAATCTGGGATCTGAGAACTTATTTATAACAAGTTACCAGGTGATGTTGATAACGTTGGTCCAGAGATCACACTTTGAGAACCACTTCTCTAAAAGTATGATTATGGGAGGTGAATGAAGTGTAAGATCAAGATCTTTGAAGGAAAAGAAGCTAAAAACTGAAAGAACATCGACGAAAACAGAATTACGGCAGCAGTAGTGTTGTAGAGAAGGACAGTGAGACAGAAACTAATGCTTCGAGGAGTAAGAATGACCCAGAGTCTGCACAGGACCACAAGTAGCACTAAACTAGTGGCATCTAATGGACTGAGCTTCAAAAATGAGGATTTTTAAGAGAGGAAAGAAAATGGTCTCAAAATAGCAATGAGAAGAAAGATATCAAGACACTGACAACACCTCCAGGACCAGTGGTCTGAAATGTAGGACAGAGAAAACAGCCACCACATGAGGACTGTAGGGGAAGCTATAAACTCCTGGGAGAGCTGGGTCTCTACTAAAACAAGAAGGTAAGGGAGATTTGGGGCAAAGAAGCTGCAAATATAGGAGATTTTGCTCATGATGGACTATTCATTCCACAGGGCAGACTAAGATAGTGGCTGGAGTTAAGGACAGTAAGGATGGTGTTGGGTTGGAGGGCACACAGAGAGAGGCTGAGAGGAATGGCAGCACAACTGATGAAGGTCCTTAGGGAGTGACACGGTATGAAAGAATTGTCTGCAGCAGTTGAGGTTGGAAAGTAGGGTGTGAGGAGTGGGGTCTTGCCCCAAGCACACAGAGCTCTAAGAACTTATCTTCCCTCCAGCCCACGCCACAGCTGGGGGAGGAGCAATGTTGCCTGGAACCAGAAGAGCTCCAAAGCCCCTGTCCCTCTTAGGAGACCAGCCAGTGTTCGAATCTAAACCCAAGTCTGTGGGAGGCACTAGGTTATACTCTTCACAAAGTGATCTCAGGGTAAATGGTTTATATTTGAGAATCACATGCTCTGTTGTCTTCTGTACAGATGGACACATTTTCATGGTACAAAATTCAAAATCTCTGTTTTCAGCTCATTCCTTGATACCCAGTTTCCCTCCTGGGGGACAACCACTGGTATCACTTTAAGAATTCTTCCAGAAATATTCTATTCATACATAAAAATGCATGTATATGATCTTTGGCTTTTTACATACATGGCAGCATTCCTACCCACTATTCTGTATCTTGCTTTTTTTTCCTTTTACTGTATTTTGGAAAGGATTTATTATCACTACATAGGATATGATTCTCACTTTATTTAAAGCTGACTAGCATTTTTGTATGGATGAACCTCAATTTAAGTAATTAGTCTCCTGAAGGGGCACCTGGATGGCTCAGTCAGTTAAGCATCTGCCTTTGGCTTGGGTCATGATCCCAGGGTCCTGGGATCGAGCCCCACTTTGGGCTCCTTGCTCAGGGAGGAGTCTGCTTCTCCTTCTCCCTCTGCCTGCCACTCCCCCGCCTGTGTGTTCTCTCTGTCAAATAAATAAATAAAAAATTTTTAAAATGTAATTAGTCCCCTGGAGATGTATTATTTAGCTTGTTTCCAATCTTCCTTTACTGCAATGAATGTCATTTTGCATCTATTTGCATGTAACTGCAGAACAAACTTCCGGAAGTAGAATTACTGGATCAAGTGGTATGCACCCTTGAGAGTTTATCCTATTCCCCAATTACTTGCTGTTGAAACAATTCAGGGTTGTGATCCCCCAAAACATGGGTGCTAGAGTCAAAATAATTCATCTTAAGTCTTGACTCTTCCACTTATCAACGTGTGACTTTAGGTTAGTTGTCCAATTTCTCAGTTTTTCAATTTCCTCATCTGTAAAATGAGGATACTAAGAGTACTTCCTACAAAAGGCAATTGTGATGATTAAATCAGCAAATTTAAGTGCTTAGCAAGTGCACAGCACACAGTCAGTAATCAATTTATTATAACTACCAACTTACACTCCACCAGGAACAGAGTATCTGTTTTCTTACACCATTATAAACCCAAAATGTTTTCAAACTTCTTGTTCTTTGACAATGTGAGAGAAGAAATACTGTATCTCATGCTAATTTCAATTTACATTTCTCTTTTTATGAGAGAGGCTGAGAAACTTTGAAATGTTTAAAAGATACTTTTGTTTTTCTATGAACTGTCAGTTTATAGCATTAACTAATTATTCATAAAACTATAATTTAACATTTTTTTGTATTTGCTCTTGTATAATTGTTTTTTAATGACAGTATTACAGCATCGAGGGTGGAATTCTTAGAACCAAAATTATTCTTAATAAAAATCACCACATTCTTGGAAGGAGAAAAAAAAATTAACCTTTTAAGTAAGGTTAACTTTATTTAAATAGGCTATTAAAAACCTTATTTAATAACCTATTAAAATATGAAAATTTTTTGTTATATGAGTTACAAATACTTTTCTGTGTAATTGTCTTTAATTCTTATTTATGCCATTTTCTCTGAGAAAGATCCTTTTGGTTTTTTCTGAGTTTTCATTTTACACACCTATAGATTTATCATTTTTTATGGTTTCTGGGTTTTATGTCATATTTAATAGTTTCCTTTTGTGACCAAAAAAAAAATCATTATATTTTTCTTCTAATAATTTTATGGTCTCTATTTCTCATTTTTATTTAAGCATATCTAAAGTTTCTTTTTAAACAATTTCTTAAATATTTATTTATTCAAGAACGCAAGAGAGAGCATGAGCAGGGGGGAGGGGCAGAGGGAGAAGCAGACTCCCCACCAAGCAGGGAGTATGGACCAGGACCATGACCTGAGCGGAAGGCAGACACTTAACAGACTGAGCCACTCAGGCGCCCCTAAAATTTCTTTTAGTAGAGGTATAAAATTGGGATTTGACTTCACTCTTTTGCCAGATGACTATCCACCTGTCCCAACATCGTTCATTTGGTAATCTTTCTCTTACGGTTTTCAAATACCACCTTTAGATATATTAAATTTCCAAAAATGTTTGGATTTCTTCTGAACCATTTAGTCTAAGGTCTACTGATCAATTCATATGTCAGTGCAATATTTTGAATTTAATGAGAATACCTCAAGTTTCTCCATGTAGGCTATAAAATGAGATATTTTTATAATGTTGAGAACATATCCGTCTATTCTTTATTAAGAGTTGCTTGGCATTCATACACAAGTAGACCAATCTATAATTTTCCTTTTTTTTTGGAATTGCATCATCAGATGTTGATATCAATTTCATGTAAGCTCTATAAGTACAATCTGGGAGTTTTCCTTTTTTGTCCCTACGCTCTCCAATAGTTTAAATAGAATCAAAGTTTCCTGTTCCTTAAAGGTATGGTAGGGATCTCTGTGAAAATTGTTGCCTTGGTAGAAACTGGTCTGTTTAGATTTTGTCTTCTAGAGTCAGTTTGGCCATTTTTACTTTCCTAGACAAGGGACTTATTCACTTCACCGTTCTCCAAGGAGGCAGCCCACGTTGCCTGCCGAGTTTAGATACTATTCTCTTATAAGTAGTAGTAGCAACACTATTTCCCCCGGATAATTAGAACTGATCACCTTTGCCAGCATAACTACTTCATTATTATTATTTTTCCATTTGTTGGTTCAGTCATATGGTTCAATAATGTAGAGAGGTAATTCTCAATGTCTATGTCAATTGAACCATTGTCATGTTCCCATGTGAAAGTATTCTTCTCTCATACTAATACCTCTAAATCAGCAGAGTTCAGAGTTATAGGGTCAGGAAATAAAAATTTTATAAGTGGGTCTTTGGCAGTGAAGCTAAGAGGTAATGCTTATATCTTCACTACTTGCTTTGTAGACCCATGTATTCTGTTTTTGAAAAAACTACTTTAATTTCACAAAATTTTGTCTTCTGGGTAGAATACAATGTAATACAATAGGAAACATGGTAAGACCAGCAAATCCCATGATTCATCAGCCAATTGCCTCATTTCTTTGATATAATTGAGTCCCTTGATCAAAAGTAGTACAGAGTGTAAATTCACTGAACAAGATATTTAGTAGGGTTATAGATGGTAGTGTTGTCAGTAACATGGTGGACAGGAAATTCAAATCCATAACTAAAGTAAATATTCATAGCAATGAGACCTAACTACTAACTTTCCACAATGGAGGAACGCCAATGTAATAAACCTGCCACCAAATGGTAGACCAGTTGCTCTAAGATACAGAGCCATATCCAAGCTCAGGGCTGATCTGTTTGCAGGTAGAGTACTCAGTGATAATAGGAGTCAAATCAGTCTTGGTGAGCAGAAGTAAGTGTTGTTAACCCATATATTTCCCCCATCTCTGCATGAAGGCCACTTTATGTGTTCATTGTGCAAGCCCTAGGGTTGATTTTTTTTTTTTTTTAAGATTGCATTTATTTGAGAGAGAGAGTGCAAGCATGAGCAGGGAGCAGAGGGAGAGGGAGAAGCAGACTCCCCGGAGCAAGGAGGCTGATGCAGGTCTCCATCCCAGGACCCTGAGATCATCACCTGAGCCAAAGGCAGACACTTAACTGACTGAGCCACACAGACACCTACGGTTGCTTTTAAAAGATGCTGACTGACATCTATAGAATGGGGTACCTTGCCTGCCTAATTATGTCCTCTTATGAAATAAATGATCTTTAGTGAGCATTTATATAAACCAAATGCCATTCTGTTCTTATTCTGTGAAAACCGACTATTTACTTCTGCCTCATACATCCTTGTCACCAACCTTCTAATTTTTTTCTTCCAAGTTCCTATTTGGCAAGCTCTTAACCACTGTCCATGCATTAATATGCATCTATCCCTCTGGCTATCACTCCTTACTAACTAGTATCAATTGTCTGAAGTTCTGCCCACCACAGGGATTTTCCTTCTCTATCTTTTAGTAACACTTGAGTGGGTGTGTAATGCTTCAGTAGCTCATTTCTATTGTATCATGAAGAACCCATATATTTCCCTTAGTTTACTGGTCATAGAAAATATCTTAGGGGCGCCTGGGTGGCACAGCGGTTAAGCGTCTGCCTTCGGCTCAGGGCGTGATCCCGGCGTTATGGGATCGAGCCCCACATCAGGCTCCTCTGCTGGGAGCCTGCTTCTTCCTCTCCCACTCCCCCTGCTTGTGTTCCCTCTCTCGCTGGCTGTCTCTATCTCTGTCAAATAAATAAATAAAATCTTAAAAAAATATATATATATCTCATGATGCCACATATGAAAGGGGACAAAAAAAAAAAAGCAATGCAGTAACAATGGCAGGCCACCAGTTTATTTCATTTACTAGACCATTCTCCTCTAGTCCTTTCATTATATTATCTGTACAATACAGCTTTTTATTTAAACTAGCTAGAGTATTTCATGTTTTATACAACTGAACTCTAATACACATATCTAACAAACATCTCAAAGTTGACATATTCAAAACTGAAATTTTGATTTTCCCTACCAAATGGGGTCTGTCTACCCATAGTCTTTGCTATTTTACTAAATAAGAATTCCTCTTTCCACCTGCTCCAGTTAGAAATGTTACTCTGAAAACTGGTAATTAAAAATAATTATGCACTTATCCTGTCTCTTTAGTAAGTACCAAGTTTATGGGTAACCAAATAGTACCAGCAGAAGAAGAAACATCCTTTTTATAAAAGAATAACACTAATTTAGAAAGATTAAATATAAAAATTTTCATGATCTACCCTTACTTAAATAATTAGTTCAAGCAAAAATAATAAATTTTAAAATATTTATTGAGAACTAAATGCTCTCCCTGGTCCCTGAGTAACACTAAACAATTATCTACTAGTTTCAAATAGAAATATTACAATGGAGGGGCACCTGGGGGGTTCAGTCAGTGAAGTATCCGACTCTTGGATTCAGCTCAGGTCATGATCTCAGGTCGTGACATTGAGCCCTGCATCAGGCTCCGCACTGGGCATGGAGCCTGCTTAAGATTCTCTCTCTGTCCCTCTCCCTCTACTCCTCCACCATTTGGCATGTGCGCACTCTCTCTCTCTCTGTCAAAAAAAAAAAAAGTTACAACGGAGAGATCAAGCTGTCACCTCTTTGACTCTGGGATCAATCTTAGCCTTGGGGAATCTATCTTATCCACACTAACTGTAGGATAGTCAGACATTACATACCACCTGAGATAATGAAATATGAAGTACCCAGTACCACTTATGAAGTATTCTTGCACAATATGAACCTAATTAAGCCTTTAGATTAGAAATCCAGTTTATAGGGAATAAAAAGAATAGAAGAACAAGTTAAATGATACCATGAAGAAACAATCAGACAGTGGTACAACAGTACTGCTCAAAAGGTGGTCTTCAAAATGACAACCTAGCATCACCCAGAAGTTCAGTAGAAAGGGCCACACCAGACCCACTGAATCAGAATGTTTTGCAATGGGGGACAATATCTATATTTAAATAGGCTTTCTAAGCGTCCCTTAGGCACACTAAAATTTCTACAGGACAACCTCACCTCTTCCACAAATCAGTGTCAGAATTTTAAAAATGAGGTGACTGTTTTAGTGTTGTAGTTTAATATGCTTAATTTGATGAATGATTCTTAACTGGACACTAGTTGGTACAAGTCAGCTATAAAAGACATTTTGGAAAACATGGGGAAAATTTCAGTGTGGACCAGGTATTTAATGATGATAAGCAACCATTGTTCATTCATTCGGTAATGATATTTGGCTATTTGTAAAACATCTTTTTGTAGAGATGCACACTGGAGTATTTCTGGGAGAAATGTCATGATGTATATAGTTTAAAACAAACTGACAGAATAAAGTGTTAAAACATATGGAGAAACGTTAAGAACTATAAAATATGGGTGATGGCAATATAGGTGTCCATTATAATATTTTTATATGTTCTATATTATTTGACATTTTCCTTAATAGGATAAAAAAAAATCTTGCTGTCATCATTGACTTTTTCTCTCTTAATATCCCCCATACCCACCAAGTCAATAAATACAGAAAGCTCTATCTTCAAAAGCAAACCCAAAGTCTAATCACTTTCCACTACCTGTCTTGTTCCCTCTTTAATTTAAATCACTACCTTTTGCCTGGATTATACCAATTTCCACTTAACTGTTTCCTGCCTCAATCCTTCCCCATAACTCAGAGTGTGTTCTCTACTTAACAGCCAGAATATTCACTTTAAAAGTTATATCATGTCACTCCTTTGCTTAAAACTCCCAAATGGCCACCATTTTTCTCAAAATAAAAGTAAAAAAACCACACAAAGCTTGCAAGAGCCTTCATGCTCTACTAGCTGCCCCTGGGACCTCACTTTCCACCTCTTTAACTCCCTGCTAATCTCTGCACATGACTTTCTTGTTCAACGTTTTACATACTGTTCTGTTTGGACCATTTCCCCCCTATATATCCATATGGCTCCCCTTCCCATTACTTTCCACTGTCTTCTAAAACTAGACATGGCACTAGTTGGTTTTGAAAAGCAGCCTCCGCTGTCTTATCTGAGGCTGGGCTCAGAGGCCCTTCTCGCCCTCAGGGCACTTGTGCTTTATCATCCCACAGAGAGAGAGAAAAATGCAAGAAGTAGCTGGCCAAGGAGTGGCGCCAGAGAGTGATGATGGAGCCAAGACCAAAGTCACCAGTTAAGACTGCCAAAGGATTTGGTAAAACTCTCTTCCATAAAAATAACCGTAACAATAATAAAAGCATTTGAAGACTTTGAAAACTACTTACAAAGAAAGAGGACAAAGTTCAAGGTTAAAGAAATTAAATTAACTTATTGAAAAACAGTTAAATAAAAAGGAGAGTTTAATTTTTTCCATGAGAAAACAGACATGTACATTCTAGTCCTTCTGATGAATCAAGAATATGTAATGCAGAAATGTAGCACACTGTGAAGATCCGCGTAAAATCACTAGCTACAAAGAACTCTGGAAAACATTTTAAGAGTGCAACACAAAGCATCAGGCAGGTTATGGCCTTGCTCTTCTCTCAATTATGACAAACTATTTAATATGAAAGCTATATTGAGACACGTAAATCCCCTGAACTCCTTGGGAAAAAAAAAATCTCAATCTGATAATAATTATTTATTCATAATTTCACAATAGTATAAGCATTCCCCAAATAGATAATCCAAGATTAAAATATAGGCATGATTCAATATTAATATGCAACTGACTTGGCTCTCAGTCCTCCTGTAACCTCTCAATTCATACTCTAGAGTATAGACCTTTTTAGCACGCCAGTTTGCAACGAACCAGCAATGCAAAACAGAATGGCCAACTGTTCCTCTGTTAGTAACAAATGTGCTAATATGTACTAGTTTAAACTTGATCTATCAGTGAGTCAATGAACCATGAAGGGTGGGGGTTAATCAGAGTGTTCTCCAAACAAAGGCTCGTGAGAGCAGCGGGGACGCCACTCCCAGACTCACATCTGTGCTGTTTTGAGTGCAGCATGATGGAAATGGCATGGTGTTCATCAAAGTTAAGAGCCCAGAACCTTGTTATAGTATTGGGTATACTCACAACTGTTTTATACAAAAAAGCAACCAAATTGTTGCAAAAATAAAACCCAAACACAGGAAATAAAGACCTCAATTAACCACAATTCTCAGGCGCTATTAATATTAAACTATGCCCAGTTAATATGTAACAGGGATGGTAAAGCCTTTCACACACGAGATACGACAACTTCCCAGCAGGGTGCAGAAATAGAGATATTTTATATTAGGAGATTTATGTGAAAATTCATTAACTTCATTTCACTATCAGCAAAAGTTTATTGATGCACATCTTTACACACACATGAAAATAATTTCAAGGCTATAGTCTACTCAAATAAATCCAGTAACTTCTGAACTCACATGCAGCCCACCAATGTGAACATCTCTAACAGGTGAGACAGGCTCAACTGCAATTAGTAGAAAGAATCACCTATTGCCAAAAATAGTCAACCCCAATACTTCAATATTTTAATAACAAAGTAGTCAAGACTAGAGATAAAGCAAGAACGAAGAGAAAGAGGAGCAAAGAAAAAGAAATTTCAACCAATTACATCACCCATTTATTTTTATCAGATTATTATCTTCATACAATGAATTATTCATTTTGGAAGATGCTATAGAGTAGACCTATTTCACTACACCACTTTCTCCAATTAAAAATTCAGAGAGGTCTACTACGAGATGGAGATGTAGGAACACCTTGAACTCAGACACACCAAATCTACACCTATTTATAGACCAATTCCTCCTCTGAAGAAGAACTAAGAGCTATCTGAACAGCTTCTGCACAATAAGAAAATGACAGGAGAGATGATGAAACAGTAACCAAAAGAACTCCTACCCCTGACACTGAACTGCAGGGGGGAGGGGTAGTACAGAGACCAGATCCCTCTGCTCTGGGGCACAGAAAAAAAGCCCTGGCTTTAAAAAGCAACTAGTATATAAAAGACCCAGCCCTCGAACCCTGCCAAATGTCCAAATGTCAAGAGAGCTGCGGAAACTCACCCTGGGTTGGAGGGGCTGGTGAGCACCACGATTTATACTCCTCCTTGCTTGATAGTAAACAAACAAACAAACAAACAAACAAACAAAAAGCCGCTGTTTAAAAGATCAACTAGAACATCAAGGAATAAGCCCTAGAACCCTGCTGTATTATGGAGGAGCTGCTGGAACTTTCTGGGCTGAAGGAGCAGGTAAGCACCATGGTTTGTTTTTCCCCTTGACCTTCGTAATGTGGATGGGAACAGGATCTGAGCACCCAAGCCCGCCTACCACCTAAGTACCTAAGTGAGCCCTGGGCCCCTAGCCCATGCCAGCCCCAGCCATCCCACCACTGGGACATGCCTGGTCAGCACTCACTATAGCTCCAGCCATCACACAAAGGTGACACAGACACAAAGCACCCAGAACAGTCCAGGCCCATACCACCATAACTTCAGACAGCTTGCTAGGGTATCCCCTGACACAGAAGTGCTCCAGGACATCTTAGCTGACCCCTGCTTCAACTCTAGCTGCCCAGCCAGGGTGCTCCCTGCACAGAGCACCCTGGGAAACTCCAACGCATGCCCACCTCAGTTCCAGCTACCCTGCCAGGACACCCCCTGTGCAGAGCACCCCAGGTCACCCTAGCTTGCACCCACTTCAGTTTCAGCTGTCCTGCCAGGGTACCTTCACTGTGGAGAGCTCCAGGACCGCCCCAGTCCAAGTCCACTTTAGCTACCCACTGTCCTGCCAGGGGGCCCCTTGAGCAGAGTATCTGGGACCCCCCACCCTGTCCCATGCTCCACATCTTGGCTCCAGCAACCCCGCCAGGGTACCCTGTGCACAGAGACTCCTAGAAACACCATTATACCCACTTTACCTTCAGCTATCTGGGCAAGGCACATAGAGCCCTGGGACACCCAGCTTGCACCCGCTTCTACTTCAGCTGTCTTTCCAGGGTACCCCCTTCATGGAGAGACCAGGTACCACACGAGTGTATGCCCACTATAGCTTCGGCTGTCCTGCTAGGGTACCCTCTGTGTAAAGCCCCAGAACCCTCTCCATACAGTATGCATACACTTCAGTTTTAGCTGTCCAGCCAGACCACCAACTGCAGGAGAGCCCTAGGACATCCCCGACCCTCCCACCCACCCACCCAGCTTCCACAGCACCTCAGTTTTAGCTGAGACAGAGAGCCTCAGGACCTGGCCTACATCCATTTCAACTCTGGCCTACATCCATTTCAACTCTGGCCATCCCACCAGGGTAATCCCAGCAGAGAATGCCCCATAACCCTCAGCCCACACCAACTGTAGCTACAGCCAGCCAGGAAAAGTCACGAGGCACACACAGCCTACACAGGGCATGACCATACATAAGACCATTCCTTCAAGTTTAGAAGTACCTGTTCTAATTCATAGAAACAGCAAGTCAAGCAGAAGGGGGAGACAGGAGAACATGCACCAAACAAAAGAACAAGACAAAACAAAACCTCAGAGAAAGAACTAAATGAAACAGAGATAAGCAATATGCCTGATAAAGAGTTTAAAGTAATGACTGTAAAAATGCTCAGAGAAGAGTGGAAGAACTCAATGAGAATTTCAACAGAGAAAAAATAAAAAATAATCAGAGTAGAAGAATAACTGAAATAAAAAATACACTAGAGGGAATCAACAGATTAGTAGATGCAGAAGAATGGACCAGCAATCTGGAAGGTAGGGTAATGGAAAGCAGCTAAGCTGAACAGCAAAAAGAAAAGAAGAATTTTAAAAACTGAGGATAAGTTAGGGGATCTCTTGGACAACATCAAGCAAACAAACACTTGCATTACAGAAACCCCAGAAGGAGGAGAGAGAGAAAGGAGCTGAAAACTTCCCTAATCTGGGGAAGAATGTAGACATCCAGGTTCAGGAAGCACAGAGAGTTCCAAAAAAGATGAACCCAAGGATATCCACACCATAACACATAATAATTAAAATGTCAAAGGTTAAAAATAAAATCAAAAGCTCAAGAAACAAGTGTTGGCCAGAATGTTCAGAAAAAAGAACCCTTGTGCACCACTGGTGGGAATGTAAACTGATGCAGCCACTATAGAAAAATAAAAACAGAATTTCTTTTTTTAAAGATTTTATGTATTTATTTGTAAGAGAGAGAGTGTGTGCAAAAGCAGGGAGAGTAGCAGGCTGAGGGAGAAGCAGGCCCCCTGCTGAGTAAGGAGCCCAAGGAAGGACTCTATCCCAGGACCCTGATTTGAGCCGAAGGCAAATGCTTAACCGACTGAGCCACCCAGGCATCCCAAAGAGAGCATTTTTAAAGGAGCATAAGCAAAAAGTTATATACAAGGGAAATCCCTTAAGGTTTTCAGCTGATTTTATAGAAAAACTTTGAAGTGGCATGATTTATTCAAAGTGCTATAAGGAAAAAACCTACAACCAAGAATATTTTACCCAGCAAGATTATTACCCAGAAATGAAGAAGAGATAGTTTCCCAGACAAAAAAAAGTTAAGCGAGTTTATCACCGCTAAACTGGCCTTACAAGAAAGGTTAAAGGGACTTCTTTAAGTGGAAAAGAAAAGGTCATAATTAGACTGAGAAAATTATGAATAAAAAATTAAAATATGACAACATATATGTAAAATGTAGGGGGAAACAAAAATGAAGGTTTTTTGGAATGCGTTCAAAACATATTGTTCCTTTAAAACAAAGACTATAACAAGAGACAAAAAAGGGAATTACAAAATGATGAAGGGATCAATCCAATTAGAGGATATAACAATTTTAATTATTTATGCACCCAACATTGAAAGCACCTAAATAGATAAAGCAAATATTAAAAGACATAAAGGGAGAAACTGATGGGAATACAATAATAGTAGGGGATTTTAACATCCCATTTACATCACTGGGTAGATCATCCAAACAGAAAATCAACAAAGAAAACAGTGGGTTTGAATGACACATTAGACCAGATGGATCTAACAGATATATATATGGAACATTCCATCCAAAACCAGAAGGATGCACGTTCTTTTCAAGTGCACATGGCACATGTTCCAGGATAGATCACATGTTAGGTCACAAAACAAGTCTCAGTACATTTAAGAAGACTGAAATCATATCACGAATCTTTTCCCAACCACAAGATTATGAAACTAAAAATCACAAGAAAAAAAAAACTAAAATAAAACCAAAAAACAAAAAACAAAAAAAACCCACAAATGCATGGAGACTAAATGACATTTGACTAAACCAATGGGTCAACAAAGAAATCAGAGAAATCAAAATATACAGACAAATGAAAATAATAACAGTGGTCCAAAATCTTTGAGATGCAGTGAAAGCAGTTCTAAGAGGAAACTTTATAGTGATATAGGCATACCTCAAGAAACGAGGAAAATATCAAATAAATAGCTTTACACTGAAAGAAACTAGAAAAAGAACAAAGCTCAAGGTGAGTGGAAGGAAGGAAAGATCAGAGCAGAAATAAAGAACATAGGGACCCCCCAAAAAAAAAAAAATCAAGGACACCAAGGTCTGATTCTTTGAAAAGGTAAACAAAATTGGTAAGATGTATCAAGAAAAAAATTAAGAGAAACTAAATGAATAAATAAAATCAGAAACAAAAGAGAATAACTCATACCACAGAAATACAAGAGATTATTAAGAGACCACTATAAAACATTATATGCCAACATATTGAACAACCTAGAAGAAATGGATAAATTTCTAGAAGCATAATCTTTCAAAACTGAATCAGGAAGAAATTGAAAATCTGAACAGACCAATTACTAGTAATTAAATTGAATTGGTAATCAAAAAACTACCAACAGTTCAAAGTCCAGGACCACATGGATACACAGGTGAATTCTACCAAACATTTAAAGAATTGTATCTATTCTCAAACTATACCCAAAAAAAAAGAAAGAAAGAAAAGAGAAAAGAAAAGAAAAAGAGGAGGAAGGAAAGCTTCCAAACACTTTCTATGAGGTCAGAAGTACACTGATACCAAAACCAGGCAGACATCACAAAAAAAAAAAAAAAAAAGGAAAGGAAAACTACAGGCCAATATCCCTGATGAACATAGATGAAAAATGCTCAACAAAATATTAGAAAACTGCATTTAACAACATTAAAAAAGGATCATTCACCATGAGCTAGTCGGATTTATTCCAGGGATGCAAGGATATTTTAGTATATGTAAACCTGATATAGTATATTAACAAAATGAAGGATAAAAAAAAAATCAAATGGTGGGACACCTGGGTGGCTCAGTAGGTTAAGCATCTGCCTTCGGATCAGGCCATGTTCTCGAAGTCCTGGGATTGAGTCCCACGTTGGGCTTCCTGCTCAGCAGGGAGTCTGCTTCTCCCCCTGCTCCTCCCTCTGTTTGTGCTCATGCTCACTTGCTCTCCCTCTCTCAAAAATAAATAAAATCTTTTAAAAAATTGTTTAAAAAATCAAATAGGGGGCGCCTGAGTGGCACAGCGGTTGGGCATCTGCCTTCGGCTCAGGGCGTGATCCTGGCGTTACGGGATCGAGCCCTACGTCGGGCTCCTCCACTATGAGCCTGCTTCTTCCTCTCCCACTCCCCCTGCTTATGTTCCCTCTCTCGCTGGCTGTCTCTATCTCTGTCAAATAAATAAAAAATCTTTAAAAAAAATAAATAAATAAATAAATAAATAAATAATCAAATAGTTATTTCAATAGATGTAGAATTTTGTCAAATGGTTTTTCTGCATCTGTTTATAATTAAAAAAAGCTGCCAACTCAGTGGGTTTATAGAGAACGTACCTCAACATAATAAAGGCTATGAATGAAAAACCCACAGCTAACATCATACCTAGTGGTGAAAACTGAGTTTTCCCTCTAAGGTCAGGAACAAGACAAGGATGTCTGCTCTTGCCACTTTGATTCAACATAGTACTCAAATTCTAGCCACAGTGATCAGACAAGAAATAAAAGGCATCCATATTGATAAGAAGTTAAACTGTCACTATTTTTACATGACAAGACACCATATGTGGGTAACTCCAAAGACTTCAAAAAAGTAATAGAAAAAATGTCACAAAGTTACAAGATACAAAATTAGTACCCAGCAATCAATTGCATTTCTATACACTAATAACAAAGTAGAGAAAAATTCAGAAAACAATTCATTTATAATTGCACCAAAAAGAATAAGACACCTAGAAAAAACTTAACCAAGGAGGTGAAAGACCTGTATTCTGAAAACAACAGAACAGTGATGAAACAAACGGAAGACAACACAAACAAATGGAACAATATTCCATGTTTATAAATTTGAAGAATATTGTTAAAATGTCCATACTACCCAAAGCCATCTACAGATTCAATGCAATCCCTATCAAAATACCAGCAGCATTTTTCAAAGAACTAAAATACTGCAATTAATATTGAACCATAATAGACCCAAACTTGCCAAAGCAATCTGGAAAAAGAACAAAGCTGGGCATATCACAACACCAAATTTCAAGATACACTACAAAGCTGTAGTAATCAAAACAGTATAGTACTGGCACAAAATAGACATAGATCAATAGAACAGGACAGAGAGTCCAGAAATAAGCCCATTATTATATGGGTCAATTAGTCTGTGATGAAAATGGCAAGAATATACAATGGAGAAAAGACCATATCTTCAATAAACAGTTCTGGGAAACTGAACAGCTACATGCTGAAGAACGAAACTAAACTACTTTTTCACACTCTACACAAAAATAAACTCAAAATGGATTGAAGATCGGAAACCATGAAACTCTTAGAAGAAAACATAGGCTGTAATTTCTTTGACATAGGCTACACCAACATTTTTCTGGATGTCTCCTTGGGCAAGAAAAACAAAAGCAAAAATAAACTATTGGGACTATACCAAAATAAACAGCTTTTTCACAGTGAAGGAAACCAAGAACAAAATGGAAAGTCAACATATTGAAGGGAAGAAGGTATTTGCAAATGCTATATCTGATAAGGGGTTAATATCCAGAATATGTAAATATATAAAGAATTTATACAGCTCTATAAAAAAAAGAATCCAGTTGAAAAAATGGGCAGAGGACCTGAATACATATTTTTCCAAAGACATACAGATGACCAACAGATACAAGAAAAGATGCTCAACATTACTAATTAATAGGTATATGCAAAACTAAACCGCAAGAAATAGATATCACCTTATACATATCAGAATGGCCAGAATCAATAAGACAAGAATAAGGATGTGGAGAAAAAGAAACCCTCATGCACTGTTGGTAGGAATGTAAATTGGCCCAGCAACTGTGGAAAACAGTATAGAGATTCCTTAAGAAGTTAAAAATAGAAATAAAATATCCAGTAATTCCACTACTGGGTATTTACCCAAAGAAAACAAAAACACTAATTCAAAAACATAGATGCCCCCAGATGTTTAGTGCACCATTATTTACAATAGCCAAGAAATGAAAGCAATCCAAGCATCCCTCAGTAGGCGGATAAAGACGATGTGCACTCGCGTGCGCACACACGAATATTACTCATCCACAAAAAAGGATGAGATTTTGTCATCTGTAACAACATGGATGGACCCAGAGGGTATCATGCTAAGTGAAAGAAAATGGAGAAAGACAAATACTATATGATTTCACTTACATGCGAAATTTTAAAAAACGAATGAATAAATAAACAGAAAACAGACTCATAAATACAGAGAACAAACTGATGGTTTCCTGGAGCAGGTGGGCAAAATGGCTGAAGGAGAGTGGGAGATACAGGCTCCTAGTTGTGGAATGAGTGAGTGACGGGAATATAAGGTACAACATAGGGAATACAATCAATGGTATTTTAACAGCAATGCCTGACAGATGCTAGCTACACTCGTAGTGAGCCAAGTGTATCATCCCAACTTGTGGAATTGCTATATTGCACACCTGAAACTAATGTACCATTGTGTGTCAACTACACCTCAATTAAAAAAAAAAAAAATCTAGACTGAAAAGCACGTGTTACTGTCTTTAAAAAAGTTTTTTTTCTTTTTTCCTGCTCTGCTCAGAAGTTAATCACAGAATTAGTTAAAATAAATGGCATTTACATGGAACATTGCATCAAAAACTGAGGATGTACTGTATGGTGACTAATATAACAAAATAAAAGTTATTTAAAAAATAAATACAAAAAATAAATAAATATAAAAATGGTGAAAAAATATACAGCATTTAAATATGATTAACTTTACAAAAATCCAATTTGATAAAATAATTGTACATTCACTCTTCATAAACTATTAAATTATGAAAATGATAGGGAAAAATTTCATGAATATTTTTTAATTCGATGATTTTATCAGTTACAAAGCTTTTTTAATGTATCCTCTCTGGATTACATATAAATAAGTAGATGTGCCTTTGAGAGAGTTTTTAGGTATCTGCAGGACTTCAAAAAAATAATACAGTTTTTAGTATTCCAAGAACATATGTTTCACTGTAAAAAGATTCTTGAAGAAGTTTATGTACTGAAAAATGTGTTGTCCAAGAAAAACCTGAGCTGAACAGTAAAGTGGTAAAAACAGATCTTATTCAAAACTGTTCCAACAGGAGGAGAGAGACCTCCATATATACAGCATGGGCAACCAGGAATTTATAGCTAAGGAGCAGGGTGGGGTCAGCGGATGGAAAGTTACTAAGAGGAAACATCAGAGGTAAAGGGGATTCTGACTCAAACTACTTAACAGAATTCTTGCTGAAGACAGCCGGTGATCAGATATGGGGTGGTGGGGGGGAAGAATCTGATTAGACATTAAGAGTCAATAGGTAAGGGGCGGGGGGGTCCTGTTAAACGGACTTAGCAGGGTTCTTGCAAAAAAATGTATTTTTACAAGGCAGTATACAGATGTGCCTAGCGAAATTTTAAGAGTCTGATACTTAAATAAAATTAGCCCTGTATTATACATGATAATATGTGTTTCCAAAAGTCTAACAATTCAGTATAAGAAAACAGAAGGGGGAAAAAATCTAAGGTATACTCTCCATCAAAATGATACTGACTTAGGACTTTTGTTCTGGGAGATTATGGCAGCTGCCTGAAGCAAATTTTGCCATGTAAGCTCTGGTCCAAGATGTCGGCTCTTCCTAAGTTTATTTATAAATGTAATCTCTCAATAAAAATACCAAGTTTTATTTTCCAAATCTAGACAAGCTCTTACTAAAGCATTTATCTAAAAATTAACCTGCAAAAATAGGGAGAAACACTGGAGGTGGTGGGGTGGAGAGGTCTATGAGAAGAACTAGTCCTACCAAGTAATGAAACGTACTGCAAAATCTCTTTAAAATAAGCATTGGCAAATGACCCAGTGGGATAGGGTGGGAAAAAAGCCTGTAAATGAATACATACCACTTTTATCATATACAAAATTTCTGTATCTCAAAACTCTGAAACAAAGACTTTATAGTAAGTGGTGTTAGGACAACTGGAGGATTATTTGGGAGAAAAAGTAAGATCCATACCTTATACTACATACAAAATAAGCCCCAAATAAATTAGAGATCTAAAATTAAACTTTAAAAGTGCTAGAAGAAAACATGAATGAAGTTCTCTATAGACTGGTGTAAAGAAAGGCTTTCTGCTAGGACTCAAATACCAGATGTAATAAAGAAAAACAGTGACAAGCTTGACAACATAAAAATTTTAAAACAAACACTTTGAATCTAAAGTCACTACAAGAAAAGTTAAGGAACAAGTTATGTATCAGGAGAAAAATATTTGCAAAACTCTTCACAGAAAAAGGCTAATATAAAGAACTTTTAAAAATTAAGGAACAAAAAGACAAGTA
Organism: Ursus americanus; assembly: GCF_024610735.1. NCBI lineage: Eukaryota > Metazoa > Chordata > Mammalia > Carnivora > Ursidae > Ursus > Ursus americanus. Next base: position 58,079,157 of record NC_142127.1, read on the forward strand.
TTATAGGGAAAAAAAGGCAAATGATATGAAGACAATTCACATGATATTTAAAATGGCCCTTAGACATATGAAAAGATGTTCAACTTTATCCCTAACTTTTAAAAAATGCAAATTCAAACTACATTAGCACACTGTTTCTCACCAATAACACTGGAAAATTTCTAAAGCACGGAAGTACAACCTGTTGGTGAGGAAAGTCACTTTCATACACTGCTTGTAAACATGAAAAATGGTACGAATTCTATGGTAGGGAACTTGCCAATATCTAGTAAATCTACACATGCCATCTACCTTTTAACTCAGAAGTCTTCTCTAAAGTTACCTTCAAGATACAATATGTACAAAATTATTTCTTACAGATTCTGTGACTGCAGATATCAGCAACAATCAAAACACCCAAACATGAGAAAGTAATGAATAAAGTATGGTACAGACCACACAATGGAGTTTTAGGCAACTATAAAAACAAGAAATCCCAACAAAGCAAAAACAAACAAACAAACAAAAACAACAACAAAAACAACGAGCTTTCTATGAAGTGGTTTTCAGTATATGTAGTTAGGTGAAAAAAGCAAAGTACAGAAGACCTTATATTGTATGCTACTTTTTATATAAGAAAGGAATTTCAAGACTCCGTAGTTCTGGTAATTTTGCCAAAAGACACGTAAGATAATCCAGAAAATAACAGAATTGATATTTAGAAGAGGGATGAGGTAAAAGGGATACTGAAGGAGTTTTCTAGGAACATGTTTATGTTCTACATATCCAAAAAAATCTAATTAAATCAATGAAGATGGGGGGGACCTAAAACTGAATACAAAGTCAAATGAATAACAACTATTAGGAAGGGGGAAAAAAGCTAATCCATATAATTTTTGAGCACAGTACTTGAAATGTATTTTAACTTGAAATTGAAAACACACTGAAATTTTAAAATTTCTTGTATACAAAATGTAACATACAATATAAGGTCTTTTGCACATTGCTTTTTTTTTTTTTCCACCTAACTACACATACTGAAAATCACTCCTTATCAACTTGATGGGGAACTCACTGTTTTTTGGTCTAAGGGGCCAAAAAAAGGCAAAAACAAACAAAACTGCCAACAAATCTTGACCTCATTTTGGTAGGATCAGTTTTCATAGTGGTATGGTCGCAGCTATTCTGAAACTCTCTTGTCACTACTGTACGATTGAGCATGTGGACAAATGTGTTGCTGTTGGGAATCAGAGTTCTTCCTATGGATAAAAGGAGATACAAATATGGAAAGGAGATAAACGAGGAAGACAACAGGACTGGATTACAATTACACTTACCTATATAAAATCCCGATTTCTATTCAGTATTTCCTAGCTCTACTGCTGCGAGACCCTGGACGTTATGGCATCCTAAGAGGAATGTGCATACCCCACAGTCAGATTTTGGTTTCCCAATACCATTCCCCCCACAAAAGGAACCACAACTCAATGGCTGATTCCAGGGCTGGGGCAGGTGAGGAATGATAAAAGCCTAGAATAGCCTGTTGTGCCAAGAAGCGAAGAAATGCTTCCAAATTGATGGAAACAGGTTGAAAGAACATAGAAGCCAGCTTTAAAAGGTTCCTGAAAATGTCATCATTTCTATACCTCCAAGGAAACTCCATTTGCCTAAAAGAGAACTGCTTATCTCTGCCTAAACCTGGCTCCTTCATTTAGTTCAAGGCACTCGGATCTACCAATGCAAGAAATCAGAGTCCTCTTTCTCGCTCTTAATTGAGCTGATTTCATGACAAAAACATTTTAATTTTTTTCTCCTGAGTCTGACATCTAACACTGCCAGATCAATTTCAGTCATTACTGTTTATAGATATCCTAGTCAACTACAGGAAAATCTTAGCAGTTGCCTAACATTAATATGAGCTTATTGTTTTAACTAAAAGTCAAATCCTAAATGATTTAGAACCAAGCAGCACTTAAACATATAGAGCACAGATAACATGTGTATTAACTGTAAATAACTGCTTTGTTGGCATCCATCACTTTTTGAGTTTTTACATATTTGATCCCTAATTAGACATGCAGCCAGGGAAGGTGTTATAAGGATAGCAGGATCTGACCAATATACCAAAAATAGGAGCTCATAGAGTTCACCAGGTTAAAATTACATTTTCTTTGAAGAAACATTACTGACTATGGAATATGCCTTCTAACTTTTACAGCATCATGATAGTATGGTGGGCTAAGAACATGGGCTGGGGAGCCAAACTCAACAATTCAACAATTTTACGGTTATGTGACCATGTGCAAACTCTCTACACATCGGTCTTTTCCCCCATCTCAAAAATAGTAATGATAATAGTACCCATCTCAAGGATATTGTGGAAATTAACATCAGTTGGTATATGTGCAATATGACAATGATGGTAATATTGATGAATTCTATTGGTATATTAGTATATATTCATTCTATAGGGAACTGACAGTGCCTCTCATCCTCCCCTCTGAGAAGATGATGCTTAAACTTACTTTTGAAGGGCTAAAAGGTTTGGGAATATAAATTCTAGAGGAGCTCAACAAACACTTGGCAAGCTATGTGACAAGAACAGTTATCCTTTATTGAGTGCCCATAGTTTGACCCACATTACACATTTAAGTATTGCAATAACTTGGCTAGGTTGTCATTATCAACTTCATTTTATAGATAGGAAGCCAAAGGCTCAGTGAAGTTATGAAGTAAAATACAGAGTAAGTAAGTGGCTAGGAACCAAACCTTGATTACCCACATAAAAATCCCATTGGTCACAATGACTCATTCATAAACCCAGAAAAGATAGACTTTCCATTCATTTAAGTACAAGGAGGACAAAAAGAAGAGCCAGCCATGCTGTCATCATAGAGTGATCATCCTTTCCACCCATCCATTCTGTCGGGACTAAGTCGTCACCCTATTTCTGACAGATTGATTAGTATCCATGGTAAGCAGCTTAAGTTTCAAAACAACTTGTGGAGTCTGAACTCAAAAGTCTTTATGCATAGCAAAACGGAAATATTTTTGATATGATGGACACTTTTGAATGAAGAACAACACTTTCTGGAAGAAAAACATTAGTAAAAGCTGGGCAAGTATCCTGTCAGACTGTTTTCAACCTTCCAGTCTTGCTGCTCCAAACTCGGGGAATAGGAAACTCTCTCCCCTTAGATTGCACAGGGTCCTCTCCTTTGCCAAGATCAAAGCTTCAGTATTACCTGGTTTTCCCAGCTGACCAATTTCATCTGATTCTCGTCTTCCAGAAGTTCTTCAACCTACATAGCCCATTGATGTCATCCCTCCCAATACTACCACAGACTTTTAAAATATACATATTTGACAATAATATATTTAGTTCCAAATACATGGCACAGTCCATTACACTTTGTCTCTTAAGAAACCAAGACTACTCTTTTAAAACAATACATTAAGGTTTTAAATCTTTCTTTGGAGAGGCAGTACAGTATAGTGAAAACCCGGTGAATTTTTGAGTTAGAAAAGCATGGGTTGGAGTCTTACTCCAGCACTTTATAACTGTGTGACCCAGTGCAAGTCAATTAATCCCTCAGAGTTGTTTCCTTAGCTATCTGTAGGGATTTTAAGAATCTTGACCATAATCAACGTGTTGCGATCAAGATGAAATGAGTTAAAAGCATCCGGGACAGTGCCTAACGCACACCAGAGAAGCAATATATTCAGTTCACTTCACCAACATTCACTGAGTTAGGCAAACATTTGTAACATAGCAAACATTTATAGAGTACTTACAATATGGAAATACCAATTGCACATGCTTAAGAAATCTGTGCTCGGAAGAGCTTACAGTCTAATAAGGTATCACCTACATATGCCGACAATTAGAATGGAAGCAACTATCGGTTCCATCAGAAGAATGAAAAGTGCTACCAAACCAGAAAGAGACAAGTGCCTGATTCTGCTGTGTGGCTCAGCTTTGGAGAGGATTTGCTGGGGACACCACCTAAACTGCAAACTGGACTTCACTGGACAAACAGAAGATGATAGAAACAGGTAAGTAACCTTTGCCACTTACTCAGCAAGTGGGAAGGCACTGCGGGAAAGAGAACACGGCCTGACATCAGATGCTGCAGAGAGCCCAGGAACCCGAGCACACGTGTAGGCTTCGCTCTGCCCACCTCTTCCCTTTTCATTAGAAAAGCAACTACCGTGTATAACTAGTAGAAACAGAAGATACACTTTTTCAAATTTCACAAGTTTCCACTTAAGGTAATTTTCCAAAGAAAAAAAATAAAAATAGGTGTTTTCTCTTTAATGAGGGTAAGGGCAAAAAAATGGTTAATTTGAAAATCCTATCACCACGTTTCAGCATGTAGCCATCGCAAATATCCAACTACCTGCCTCAAACAGCAACAAATATATTCATACAAGATTATAATTCCTGGAGTTACACATAATATCTATATAAATAACACACAATTCCATTAGCATTAATGGTAGTCTAATGAATGCCAGGGGGCTTAATAATAATTTGTCACTTAATATGAAATATTATGCACATCCTACTTATACATACTGTGAGGATGCTGCTTTATTACTTTTTTACTTCATTTCTTTGCAGTGAAAAAGTTGTTAAATGACAATCCATTATACTCTCATCTAAGGACTGATGCAACTTTTAATCTCTCGTGTAGGCTTACAGCATTTGTGATTTGCTTAAGAAACTCTAAACATAAAGCCTAGAAATCAGTCACAAACCATTATTTTTATGTGTTTTAAAATCCTTTAATAAAAAAAAACTATCTTTTTCATAGGTGCATGCCTAATTCATTTCAAGGCATCTGAGAAACCTCAATAATGGTGAAAGTCATGAAGGAATTTTTTTTTTAAGCTTTTATTTATTTATTTGACAGAGAGAGACAGCCAGCGAGAGGGAACACAAGCAGGGGGAGTGGGAGAGGAAGAAGCAGGCTCCCAGCGGAGGAGCCCGACACGGGGCTCGATCCCAGGACCCTGGGATCACGCCCTGAGCCGAAGGCAGACGCTAAAGGACTGAGCCACCCAGGCGCCCCAGGAATTCTTTTTTAGGATTAAGAAATGCATTATAATGTCACTGCTCACCTAACTGTTGGGGTAAGTGTTAGAACTCCAAGAATCTAGAGTTCTGAATCATAATGCTGGGGGGGGGGGACACTATATGGTGAGAATCTTCAAACAAGACAATATAGCTCTTTCCTTCTAAGAAAAGAATTTTAAGTCTTTTTTTTTCAGGACAGCATCTAAACTGTACAGTAAATTAAATATATTTAAGAATTGTAGAACATACCACTAACCTGGTAGGTGACAGCACATGAGCTAAGGGTTCATGCTATAGATGCAGATGGATTTGGATTTGTTCCCAGCTCCTTCACCACATATTAGCTGTTTAACCTCAGATTAGCAAAATTGTAAACTATTTTAAGCCTTAGTTTTCTCATGTATAAACTAAGAGATAATGAGTATATTAAAAATTTAATTATGCTATTTGCCGTCATGCATTATTTTAATTCCTCAAACCTCAAAACAAAACCCGTAATATTCCCCTTTTTACATGAGAATATGTTTGTAGTTCTTGAAACTATAAGGATTTAATGAGATAATTAATAAAAATTACTTGCAAAAGTGGCAAATCAATGCTTAATAAACATCAGTTATTATCAAGATTTAAAGTTTTTAAATAATGACTTCTCTATAATCTAGTAAAGGTAGAAATGTTAACTAATTTATTTAACAGCATGAAAACTTTATGTAACATATTACTGGAAATATTTAAAGAAATCCTTATTTAGCCTTTGAATATAATCACCTGGTAAAATGTGACAAACTATACCTAAATGTTTTCCCCAGAGAAGGAATTTCATTTTACAAAAGGCATAGACAAAAGGACTTTCATCTAGCACAAGAAATTGAAATGTATCAGAAACAACTTGAGAATATACCTCTTAACTCCTATTCTCAAGATACTCTGTCAATGATTGCAGCAGGGATATAATTTTCTTCTATAAAATACCAATTAGTTGTTTTAAAATATAATTATAGTCAATTACATGCAAAAACATATTCCTCCCTTAGGATGAAAATGCTACAGAGGCCAATAAGAAGCTCTTGGGAAGATGGTCCTGTGTCACTCATGCCAAGTACAAAAAACATCATGAGCTTCTTTAGAATGAATTCTAACTTGCCTTCACCTGAAGAAGTAATGGTTATGAATTAGAGCGGATGCTAGTAAGAAAGAAACTTCAGGGGGCAAGAGAAACTCTTGGCATGCCTCCGTCAGTCTTTACCAGGCTCTTGTGAACCAATACCAAGGCAACAGTCTTAGAAAATAAGTGATAATCTTACATGACTCAGGAATAGGTATTGGTTAACCTTTAAGAATATTTAACATAGCAAGAATAAGAATATACCTATAATTTATCCCTGCAAAGATATATTTTTAAGTGTGGAGTACAGAGTTTTACATATGTTCACTAAACCAAACTCTGTTCATATCTTTGACATTTGTGAGTTTTGGCCTTGACAACACCTTAAAACCTCAAGGACCTTACGAACACTGATGCTTAATCCACAAGAGCGGTTTTATCAAAACCTCTGAATTCTCAGAATTGGGAATAGCAAAGTCTTAAGAAGAATGAATTTTTTTAAAAAAATGAAATTAATACATATATGCAATAGCAAAAATGTTATCCTTTACAGTTGCACCCTATTCTTTTATGTTTTAATTTTTTTTTTCTTTTTTTAGAGGTGGGGAGGGGCAGAGGGAGAGGGAGAGAGAGAATCTTAAGCAGGCTCCATACCGGGTGTGGATCCAAGGTAGGGCCCAATCTCACAACCCTGAGAGGCCCAATCTCACAACCCTGAGAGACCACTACCTGAGTCAAAAATCAAGATGGCGGGGCGCCTGGGTGGCACAGCGGTTAAGCGTCTGCCTTCGGCTCAGGGCGTGATCCCGGCGTTGTGGTATCGAGCCCCACATCAGGCTCCTCCGCTATGAGCCTGCTTCTTCCTCTCCCACTCCCCCTGCTTGTGTTCCCTTTCTTGCTGGCTGTCTCTATCTCTGTCAAATAAATAAATAGAATCTTAAAAAAAAAAAATCAAGATGGGTATTAAGGAGGGCACATATTGCATGGAGCTCTGGGTGTTATTCTCAAACAATGAATCATGGAACACTACATCAAAAACTAAAGATGTACTGTATGGTGACTAACAAAACATATTAAAAAATTTTTTTTAAAAATAAACAAATCTTTCTGGGGCGCCTGGATGGCACAGCGGTTAAGCGTCTGCCTTCAGCTCAGGGCGTGATCCCGGTGTTATGGGATCGAGCCCCACGTCAGGCTCCTCTGCTATGAGCCTGCTTCTTCCTCTCCCACTCCCCCTGCTTGTGTTCCCTTTCTCGCTGGCTGTCTCTATCTCTGTCGAATGAATAAATAAAATCTTTAAAAAATAAAAATAAATAAATAAATAAAAATAAACAAATCTTTTAAAAAAAAAATCAAGAGTTGGATGCTTGGGGCACGTGGGTGGCTCAGTTGGTTAAGGGTCTGCCTTCAATGCAGGTCATGATTCCCGAGTTCTGGGATCAAGCCCCGCATCGGGCTCCCTGCTCAGCGGGGAGTCTGCTTCTCCTTCTCCTTCTGCTGCTTCCCCTGCCTGTGTGCACACACACTCATACTCTCTCCCTCTCTGCCAAATAAAATCTCAAAAAAAAAAAAAAAAAAAAAGAGTAGTATGCTAACCAACTGAGCCACCCAGGGGCCCCTAATATTTTTTTAATGTTTTTAATGTACTTTTAATGTACTTATTTCATATTCTCTGCTGAACAACCGTGTGAAGTTCTGGGGGGGGGGTCTACTGCTCAAGTTTGTTATGTCTGGGGACTCTTGTTCACGGTGATTTTTTTTTACACTACTAATTGCTGGAATGAAACAATGGCTCAAAATGTCCAACTGGTTCAAGATAAATAGTATTTTTTCCTTTACATTATTAAGCAAATTTTGCATGAGCCCTATGTTTCCATGCATTTATATTTTCAGTTAGAAATTTGATGAAATTGGAGGTTGGTTCAAAAAGATTTTCTTTCTAATATGTTACTATCCTTTAAAGAGCTAAGCAGTACTACTAATCATTAAGAATTTAATAGAAACTAGGTTAATTTCACTATTTTTTTTCTCTGAAGGTCCAGCTAGAAAGCAACAAAAAGTTCAAGAAAGAGAAAAAAATTCCAAACTTTTGAAGTAAACTTTTTAACTCAATTTCAGTCTTTGATTTGATAAAATATAATTTCCCTATCTGCAAAATTATTTGTAAGCAATATATAAAGTTATAGAAAGGAAAAATACATTAAAGTATATATTTAATAAATAACTTTTACTGTAAAGATTAAAATTACATGGACAGTCTCCGAGAGTTCCCAATCTACAGTTTCCATAGTGAGTGTATATTTTGGTAACTCAAAGACATCAGGTCTCTGTGTGCCCAGCAGTCAGCAAAAAAGACATGCATGACAGCTTAAAAATACTACGAGGTTATCATTCCCAGAGATGACTGAATCAGAGATTTCCCAATGCTTTAGTTTTGGAAGCTTTCTTCAAACCAAGCCTTATTCAGTCCCACTAAATGTAAAACATACAAATTAGGAGCTACTCTTGCCCAAGGGTGAGTGACAGGTGCAGGTGAACTCCCATCCAGGAGGCAGGTCCTGGGGAACGGGGTGCTGACACTACAGAGGTCAGCATGAAACCACTATGGGAAGCAGACATCACTTGACTTTTGCTGGACAGAGTACTTCCAGTGGGACCGGACTTTGATATTCACGTGTAAATAAACTGATACATATTTAATCAGTGTCTACATAATTTTAACATATATTGATAGTAAAAACATATTCAAGAGTGACAGGCATAATCTTGATGTCCTACTCAACGGGTCATAAAACAGTCTTAAATTACTTTTTTAGTGCTTCAAAAGAGAAACCATCCATATTTCAGACATAATGTCTTTGCAGAAAATAACTTGTCCCTAAGGAAACAAGTGTTGCCGATTCAAATAGTGCACAATGAAATGTCTGAAGCTATCATACATCTGACATATAACAACTGCTTATTTTTAAATAATCATTATAATGTTGATCATCAGTTTATTTTTCCTTATAAGTACATCATTTGGCAGCATATCCAAGCAAAACTTCCCATCTTTCTGTTCTCCTGTTAAGAAAAATTCTGCCTGATTCATGATAATATAATAGATATAGCTTGGATTAAAAAAAAACATATTTCACCATAATTTTCTTACACAAGACAACATAAATATTAAACAGAATCAATGTTCTAGGAAGCCCTGGCTTTTGCTATCAAAGAAAGTATCCTTTGAAGACCAACGTTATTATCCCATAGGAAACAGACTGGACATTTGGGGGAAACTAGGAAAAATCACTCTTCATAGGGATAAAAAAAAAAACAAGCATTTAAGTAATTTTTCCATTTTCTCTGTTTTTCATAGCTGAAAACTAGGGAGGCTGTTGAAATAGAGATCAGGCTACATTATAAAGGCAAAATGTACTCAATTAAACATGGTTTATTTATATTTGCCTACTTCGTGAAATAAGCACTTAGAAATGAAACAGAAAAATATATCAGAAGTAACCCCCAACCAGATACATGCTAAAAATGCCTGTGTTAGTTGTCTCTGGGTAATTATTAAACATTACAAATAAATTAGCAAAACCTAAACATAACAACAAAATTCAGGTTTTAGAACAGGTTTGTTTTGTTTTTTAGACCATGACTTCTGCTTTGTTGCTGTTCTAGCTTTTGTCTTCTCTGCCACCGCCTCCCCCCTTTTTTTTAGAGAGAGAGCATGCATGAACCAGGGAAGTTGGGGGAAAGAGGGGAGTGGCAAAGGGAGAGAGAGAATCTTAAGCAGCCTCGGCACCCAGCTCGGAGCCCAAATGGGGGCTTGACTCAAGACCCCAATATCATGACCTGAGCCAAAATCAAGAGTCAGATGCTTAACTGACTGAGCCACCCAGGTGCCCCTTCTCTATTTTAATATATGAGTATCACCCAAGATTCTGTATTTAGCCCTCTGCTTCTTTTTTTTTTTATAACTCCATATTACTCCCTTACAAGCTTTCATCGTGCCCACCACGTCAACTCTTCTTTACCTCCTCGTGTATTCCTCTCGAAAAATCAGTCCACTAAACATCTCCAACAGGATATTGTAATATATCCCAAATATGTCTTGAACAAAACATCTTTCTTTCAAATCAACCAGTGTTCTGATTTCTTTGTTGTTTCTTTAGGACATTAGCATTCTCCAAGTTACTTGAGCATGAGACTATGGAATTTTTTTTTTTTTTTAATCTTTTTCCTCACTTCCTCCACCTTCTGCTAAGTCCTCCACTGGAGATCCACCAGTTCACTCCAGTAAACTCGTTCAGTTCTGAGTGGCTTTGAACATCACCTGACGGGTACTTTGTTTTATTCTTTTCTGTAGGGTACCTGTCAGAAAGCCTATGAATATGGGGGTGCCCGGGTGGCTCAGTTAAGCAGCCAGCTCCTGATTTTGGCTCAGGTCATGGTCTCAGGGTCATGAGATCCAGCCCAGCATTGGACTCTGTGCTGGGTATGGAGCCTACTTAAGATTCTCACTCCTTCTATCCCTTCTCCCCCTGCTCTCTTCCCACCCTCAAAAAAAGAAAAAAAAAGCCTATGAATATGCTTTAAAGTATATGTTATGGCTTCTAAAGAAAAGGTTGGCTCTGGGTCCAGGGAAGCTTGCAATTCACCATTTCCAGGAAACCCAAATATGCAGAGACTGGGTCACACCCTAATTGAATAAAAATTAACATGTGTAGTGTACACACTTGCTATATTTAAAGGTTGCATGTGTTTATTTTTGTATCACGGGTATAAAAAAAAAGTAGAAAAAAGCTATTGAATTACTTTCACCACAGTAACTATATATTAGGCTTATCAGTGACTATGTACCAGCCTTATTCAATTGAATTTTTTAAAGATTTTAATTTCTGAATCAATGATCAATGGTTATGTTCCCTATTGGTCGTTCATATTTTCTTTGTGACCCTTAACATATTCATAATACATATTTTCTCTTCCGTCTCCCAGAGCAAGAGTGTTCTATACAGGCATACATCTCATTCATTTTTGTATTCCCAGCAACTAACACAGGGCCTGATACAAAATGTGTGTTGGATGAACTAACCTAATACTGCCCATTAACCAATAACGTTATGGTGACTTTTCTATTACTAAGAATTAAAAAAGACACTGTGCTCAACTGTGTGTAAAAAAACTGAAATGTAAGAGGACTTATTTTCAAATAAAAATTGAAAGAGTTCTAAGACTCCCTTTTTATAAATATAAATATAAACTTGAATCTGGTCACATTTTGTCTATGTCTTAAAACTTCAAGTATTTGGGAGTTGCCTTTTTCTTCCTTCTTAGTGCTGCCAATTTGTTCTTTCCTCAAAAATTCATTACATCTTATTCCAGTTCAAAATATACATATGATTATTTGAAAATAATTCTTAATATCCAAATAGACTATAATCCTAATTGTTAGATGAATTAGACTAAATGACGAACTAGCTGAGGCTTTTACTGTTTTCTTTTAATGTTTTCTTCATATCTTAACTGAAAAAAAGGGGGGGAATGATATAAAAGACTGGCAGGGAAAAAATTCCACTTGCTGATTAAAGGTATCATTCAAAATAAATCTATACAAAAACGTATTTTTAAAATCTGGTTTTGCCACAGAACCAGTTAAAAGCAAGGTTTGGGGACTTAAAATAGTGATGTGTAATATTCAAACATAAGTCATTTATATTTTTATGATGTACATTTCTATGTATTGCCCTCTTCTACGCACTCCCCCCCCCCCAAAAAAAAACTTAAGTCAAGTCTGGTGCAAACACAAATTCCTGGGGTAGGGATTTAAAAAAAATTGGAAATCAGCAATCACCATCTGTCAATCCTGATGCAGTGTAGCATGGAATAGGGACAGTGAGTGTGAGACAGGAGGATAATCCACAAATTGACCCAACTCTGCAAATCAGAGCTGAAAGAACAATCACCCTCATCGCCTCAAGAAAGACACTGGCCCTCCTCCACTTCTGGAATGAGGGTTGAGCCAACTGTGCTGGTCTCTCAGTTGACAGGCACTTTAATGAACACATGCATTACACGGATTTGCAAGTAAAAAAAAAGATCAAGAAAAATGTTCTAAAACTTTAAACTTAAAAACGAAATGTTGGCATAATATGAAGCTTGGTAGAGAGATTTGGAGCTGTAACCGTGCATTTATTTATATACAATGAAACTGACCCAGGACTGTCTCTGCGGGGGGGGGGGGGGGGGGGGGGCGTGGAGATAAGGAATTAGCTCCTCCTACAAGACCTGCTAAGGCCACCTGGGGGCAAGGTCATTCATTCAGACCATCTTGGTTAGGTTCCTTTATTTTATTAGAGGATTTCAACCCTATTTTGTTTGTTTGCATTGGCTGATTTCAAATGTCAATCTATTTACTTTAATCAGCAAAATCACTGTCCTGCAGGAACCTTGCCAGAGAATATGACCTCATATATTTTATAATCTCCAACTCTTATCAAAATCATTTTTTCTTTTTTTGTTTGTTTTTGGTTTTTCTATTTTTTACTTTTTTTTTTTTTTTAGTTTTTTGGGTTTGCCAACTCTTATCAAAATCAAAGTTACAAAAAGTAACATTCCCTGAAGATTATATCCTAAAAGATAAGTAAATTTATTCATCTCCGTAATTTTCCTAGATTTTAATCCTAGACCAAATCAAAACATCACTCATAAAGCTGGAAAAATATTTGGACAGTGTTTTTTGTTTTGTGTATGTACAGGGGGGCCTGTTTTGTTTAGATGAGCCCCTCTACTCCTACAAAATTGCTTTTACTAAATTGAGCTTTGTTGTGATGTCCTCTGCTTACTTATTATTGGTTTTATGGCTGAGATACACGCAGCAAGTTGCCTCCTAGGTCACTGTGCCGGCCCTTCACACATAAGCCCCATGGGAGGAAATTTTCTCAGACCGTCAGTGAAAGGAAGAGCTTTGCTCTCCTCATCAAATGGCTTTCTTATTTTATAGAACATGAGTCTCATGAGTACCTGCCCAAGGAAATTTAATTCAACTGAACTTACCAATTTTTTCACTTTTACTTAAACTTCTTAGAATCTCTTCTCACACCAATTTAAAATAAAACACTGTAAAAGACCCACTGTTAATGTGGAATGCTTTTAGTTAAATATATATATTCACTGTTTCCAGACACATGAACTACACTATGGCCTCTGTCGTTTCCTGCCTTCTTGAAAGAATCAGCTCTCTTTGAAGGTCCCAGGGGAGCTAACAAGGAAGCATAAGTTACTTAGTAACAGGGTCTCTACAAGGAAGCATAGGTTACTTAGTAACAGGGTCTCTTCCTTTTAATGTGTCACTTCAGCTCCTTGTCTATGGGCCTAACGGTATCAGTTGGTTGCCTCTGGCCAACTTGGGTCTTCAGTCTTATTGATAATGATGGCTGGCTTGCAACTTTCTAACATCACCATGTGCCCACTCTTCGTCTGGCACCCTTCTCTGCCCTGTGTCACCTTACACCAAACTGCACCATCACCCGCTGCCTCCACCCTAACCCTTCTGGCAAACAGAAAGAAATGGGCTGAAAAGAAAACAAGATTTATGTACGTGGAAAAAAAAAAAGAATCAATCCTGAAACTCAGTTTGACTATATTTTAACTAGATATGCTCTAGAAATCTAAATAGCATATTTGTATTCATGCATTTTATTTAGTATGTAAAATATAAATGCCATTTAGAAATTTCAGATACAGTAAATTCATTATAAGATAATACTTTAGTACGTATATTCTCTGTCCTCTGGATATTAACCTTTCGAAAAATCAACCCTTATAGAGACAAACCGTTACACTCAAGCCACCCAGTACGTATATGCACTTGCCACCAGTAATATACGGAAGGAAAATAATTCTAATAGACGCTCAAGAGACAGGATTAGAAAAACACGCTTTCAAAAACAATTCAACTGAACTAAATTACTTAAGAACTGTGTTATTTCATATTATCAAAGCTTCTTCATGGAAGTGGCCATTCAAGTTGCTGCCCAACTCATTCTATGAGGCTAGCATTACCCTGATACCGAAAGCCAGGTAAAAGGTACAAGAAGAAGAAAAAAACAAAGCTACACACCAATATCTCTTATGAATATTGATATAAAAACCCTCAACAAAATACCAGCGAACCACGTTCAGTAACATATTAAAAGGATTATATACCATGATCGAGTGGGATTTATTTCTGGAACGCAAGGATGGCTCAACATACCAAAATGAACGCAAAACACGTCAACAGAATGAAGAGGAAAAAATATGATTATCACAATTAATGTAGAAAAGGCAGATAACAAAATTCAATTTTCATGATAAAAACACTCAGCAGACTAGGAATAAAAACAAACTATCCTCACGTAATCAAGGATTGCTATACGCATAAATACAGTCCGATTAATAACCTACAGCAAGTAAACTAGACTCATTAAAAATTCCCGTAAGGAGCACTTACCTGCCAAAATTTTCTTGAATTGTTTAAACCATACATCACAGTGGTCTTCACTTAAATTGATAAGATCAAGCGTAGAATCTTTTAATTTATTTCGTTCCTTTTTCAAACAAATGAAGAGTGTGATACCTAATAAAGTACCATTTCCCTGCTGCTTAGCAGAACATCGTCGTTTCAGTTTGACGGAGAATATGTCCTTGACTTCAATAAATTCTTCTTGACATTGAACGTCATACTTGGAGCCACCTGAAAAAAAAAATTAAGTTTTCCAATCAAAACCCTTGTGTCCATATCTTCTATATATGAATAACAGAAAGTGAAAACTCACAAAATCTTTATCATGTTTAATTTTACTGACTGTGTCTTATGTCCATCCCTGGGTGAGTTGGGGGAGGAAAGAAAAGAAAAATTGGGTCTATTTTCCCAAGAACGAAAAAAGAGAAAAACAGCATTTAAGTCTCTGTCGCACAAGGTCTAGGACATTCAAAAACTGAAGATATTCAATAGAAGAAATTCAAGAACTTAAACAAAGCAACATTTCAATAATAGTAAATTAGCCTTAGGCAAGAGGCTCCTTGGCTCACACAGGGACAGAAAAAAGTAACGGGAAGAAGAGAATTCACTGACAGAAGTGAGTTGACAACAGTTATGAAAGGCAAAGCGTAAGGAAAAGGATATGTACGTTCCAGGTAAAGTACCACACGTGTGAAAAGGAAGCAGAGTAAGATTCCTGTATGAAACACTGTGAATCCCTGCCAGTCTAGAAAGATCGACCCACCTGAATCTTACCACAGTCAGACTTCATTTTAGACTGCCATGAAATTTTACTGGCTATGTTTAACCACAGGTCAGAAAACATGTTTTGTGGTCAAAGGCCATTTCAATGGACTCTCAAAGTTGGCGTGTTTCATACTTTTAACAAGTACTTCTAAAATTTCTACCTGGCCAACACGGAATCACAGGGACTGGTTTACCTTCTGCCTGAAATAATTAAAAGGGTGTGCAGGATACAGACATCGGCCATCAGGTAGCCCAGGCCAGTGGTCCCTGAGAGTGGGCAAACGCAGCAGCCACAGGAGAGCCCCAGGCTACGGCCTGGAGAGGGTTTCCAGGCCACCGTGTAAGTGGGGAGCCCTGGTGCAGCCTGCTTGTCTCCATGGGTGAGGCAGGAATGAAGAGTCCAGGAAAGCCACAATGACTAAGTTCACTGGGCCAATTACTGGAGAGGAGAAAGCTGCAGGCAAGTGAATTCTGCAGAGGTCCCCCTTGAATCTTCAGCTGAGTATATATGGCAGATGTGAGAGGCCAGGCAGAGAGAACTACCCTCAGGATTAGAGAAAACAATGCTCAGAGATCACACAGGCGTTCCCATCAGCCCAAGTGGAAGAATATTGGCATTTGTGAAACACTGAGCAGAGTACTTGGGAGAGAGTTGTCTCCTTCGTGAGCTAGCTAAAGGTCGCTCTGATTCCACCTAACAAAGCTTCAAAGCAAACCTCAGGAGGATTAAACTGTTTCCAAGTAATTTAACTACATCCTAGAATAAAGCTCAAGGCTATTTACAGGGATATAAAAATAGCCACCAAATTTACACAGCAAAATTCACAATCTCTTCCATTCAATCAAAAAAAATTACTCAATCAAAAAAGCGGGGCGCCTGGTGGCTCAGTTGGTGAAGCGTCTGCCTTTGGCACAGGTCATGATCTCAGGGTCCTGGGGTCCAGCCCCACATGGGGCTCCCTGCTCAGTAGCGATCTGCTTCTCCCTCTCCCTCTGCCCCTCCCTCCCCCGACCCCCAGCTAGTGCTCGCACTCTCTCTCTCAAATAAATAAATAAATTCTTTTTTTAAAAAATCACAGCGCATGCACGGGCACCTGGTGGCTCAGTGGGTTGAGCACCCAGCTATTTCAGGTCAGGTCATGATCTCCTGGGTCAGGAGATGGAGCCCCACACCAGGGTCGGCGATCAACAGGGAGTCTACTTGCTGAGTCTCTCCCTCTGCCCCACCCGCACTTGCACTGCGCCCTCTCTCAAACACGTCTTTTAAAAAAAACCACAATGCATGTAAGAAAGCAGGAAAAAAATGACCCATGGCAAGAGAAAAAAGTCAACAGAAGCAGATGTGGAGATCTTGGCGGTGCTCGGCAGCCACACAAGGCCCGCTCTCAGCCTCTTCAATCCTGTCACAGCCACGGAGTTCACCGGTTGGAGCAAGGACTTGCAGGTGCATTGGGAAGTCACTTCCCCCCATTCTCAGCGAGCGGGCCTCTCCCAACCATGCTGCAAACTGTGTCCGATTATTCATAAAGCACACAGACCACGGAAAAAGAAACAAGCCCTTTTCTCAATGTTTATGGTGGTGGGATAAGGTGAACCCCAAGTCAATTTGCTGGGCCTGTCATTTCCGTAGAAAGCGCAGGCTTCAAGTCTGTGTACGGTGCACTTCTACGGTCACCCAGGGACACACAGCCAGGGTCTCTGCACCACCTGGGAGGGACGAGAAGATCTTACATCCTTCCACAACCTTCAAGGATGAAAGGAAGCAGGCTTGTCAAAGGTGCTCCTTCCAGGCTCATCTTACAATATCAATTATGACCTTATCTCTCACACAAATTTAATTTTTTTATGTAGTATAACATACAATAAATAAGAGCACCAAGAAAGGATGAAAGGAAACCTAGAACCATTGAGGGAAAGAAAAAAATGGAAGGAATGAAATTAGTGCTCTTTTCACTGGAAGACCTATATTATAATCTGAATTATTTACCCTGTGTGTGCTTTACTTTGGCAGTAAACAATTCAATGACTATTCTAATTTAAAATCTCTTGTAAATGAAAAATTTAAAGATAGTACACCAACATTCAAGATCAAACTTAGTAGTTAAAAACTAGAAGAATTTCTGGAAACAGTACAGGAATACTTATTATCGCTCTTACTATTCCCAATTATTCTGGACATTCTGGTCAATACTATATGAAAGAAAAATAAAAGACAGTTGGTGGTGGAAGGGGCAGAAGGGGGGCTAAAATCCTAGCTTTTTACAGATGATATCACAATACGGTTGCAAAATCTACAAGAATCTATTTAAAATCACTAGAACTGATAAGAATACCCAGTAAGGAAGCTGGTTACAAATAGGTCAATACCCAGGAAGGAGGCAGAATAGGGATAAAGAGATCCCATGCCAATTAGCATATTATACCTAAGAATAAATTTAGCAAGATGATCCTGGACTTGTGTGGGGGGAACATGCTATTTCAAACATACTGAGAAACAAAGAACAGAATAAATGGAGACCTACTAAGTAATAAATGGAGACTTTTTTCCATGTCATTATTCTCATTATTAAATAACTACTTATAATGCTATTCCAATGAAAATCTCAACGGTATTTTCTTTGATGTAAGGGGCAAGGAACCTAATCAAATGATTTGCAAATCTTGGAATAAATGTATTATATTAATGAAGAAAATGTTTTAAAAGTACAGTAATGAGGGGGGAGCAATGCCTGGTCAGATATTAATATTTTGTAAAGCTGTAATAATTAAAACATCTAGGAATAGATAAAAGAATGGTTCAAAGAAACTTACATTTAAAAAGTCACTAATGTGATAATGGTGGTATCTAAGCTCAGTGGGAAATATTCAGTAAAAGGTGATTTAGAATGGGTTAATCTTTTGAAAAGGAAAAAAATAGAACCCTATTTCATAATAGAGACCAGTATTTCTAGATTAGAAAGAACTTTATGTAACCACAAATTAGTAAAGTCCTAAGAGTGACAATAAAGGCAGACACAGACTGATACACTTCACATAAAAATTATTCAAGGCCCACGTGAAACTAATATAACACTGTATGTTAATTATACTTCAATAAAGAAAGAAAAAAAATTATTCCATCGCTTATAAAGACCTAAAGAACCAGAAATAGATGTCACAAGCAGAAGCCAAGCGGGCAGAAATATCTGCAACACATGACAGTTAAACAATCTATTTAATCAAGAAACAAAACACTTTAGTGGCAAAGCACATAAAAGACCCAAGCAGGAATTTCACAAAAGAAGAAATGCAAATTGACCAATAGACATATGAGAAAGTTCAATCTAATTAGTAATCAAAGAAATGCAAATTAAAACAACAAGATACCAGTTTTTGCCTTTTAGATTGGCACAAGATCAAAAATCATGCTGGACGATGGTGCGGCTAAAAGGAACCGATCCCAGCGCTGGTGGGAATGCAAAAATGGTAACTGCTGGAGAACAAGTTGGGAATATGAATCAAAAGATTTCAAAATGTTAATTGCAGCACTATTTATAATAGCAGAAATATTGAAAGCTATGTTCCTGTTCTTCAATAGGAGAACGGTTGAATCATAGTTTTCTGCAGCTCACAAACGAGCAAGTTAGAACTCTAGAGACCTTCATGGCAAGAGGTATGAAGAAATGGAAAAAGAGCAAAGTACAAACTAATCTGAGGGACTGAATCTCACTTTCATTAAAAAAACAAACAAACTCAAGTCGAGAACACACAACAAACTTAATACTGGTTACCTATTAAAGAGAAATATGAGGGAGTAGGAGATTAATTTTTCCTATAAAGCTCCATAACTTCCCTCTCTGTAATCAACATTACATTTATAATTTTTAAAAATGTAGAAAAGGAAAAATGCTTTAAAATATGTATTATTTTTGGTCCAGCAATTTACTTTCAGGAATGTACCCTAAGGGAATAAATAATACGCACAATTTAGCTAACAGAATGCTTCCCCAAGCATTATTTGAGTGAAACTTAGAAACTAAATGAGTAACAGAGTTTTGGTTCTGTAAAATCTATTCATATACTAAAATGCTATTCAGCCATTAAAATGTAGAAATCGGACTAGAAAAGTGTCTAAAATAGCACAGCACATTTCCATTACCGTCTTGTATATATTTATTGGATACATCATGTATGTGTAATATATTTTCATATGCACATATATGTGAATATACATATGAAAACTTGGAATAGATTGTGGTTTACGTATATGAATTTCTAATTTTTCTACGAGAATATTTCTGTAATCAATTGAGAAGATGGTTTCCTCTGCTTGTCCTTAAATAGTTTCTGATCATGTTACTGCTTTTTTAAAATTCCATTCCCTAAAAAGGGTAGCTAATATTTACTGAGCACATGTTATATGCCAGACATTGCCCTAAGCCCTTTATATCTATTATCTCTTTTAATCCTCACAGCAACCCTATGAAGCCGATGCTCTTCCTAAATTAAAAGAAATTCAGGACAGACAGTTCGAGTAATTTGGCTATGGTCACACATCGGGTGGGGGCAGAGCCAAGATTTCAATCCAAGCGCTTTGGCTGGCGTTAACCACACTCCTTAAGAACACTGGGTCGACATAAACACCTTCTTCAAGTAAACACGTTCTCCCCTGACCCTCTGGATCAGTTTTTCAAATCTAGGCAAACCTAAAACGCTAGGCAAACCGTTACTGTGTCTCCAGCAAGACAACCAACGTGTCCCTTAACAGAGTAGTAGTGGATCGGAGACTGAGGTGCCCTTCGGAGAAACGGGCAGTGAGACTGTAGGCGCCGGGAGTCCGAGCCAGCCTTCCGAGAACCCCCGAACTCTGATCCGTGGTCCCGGCTCTCCGTGCGCAGGCTTCTCACCTCTTTTCCTGCATTTGCCCACACATTCAAATTTGGGGCTTTTACGCGAATGGTCTCCTTGCCTAAGTGAGAAGAGACTAAAAGAAAGACCTACAGGTTCAGAGCAGACATTTCCCTTCTAACTGAAAGGAAAAGAGGGATAATTGGTCTGTGAATAAAACATTTAACAAATTTCTAACAGATGAATGTTCTTCACCCGTTTTTCTCAGCAGCTGTATCAATCTCTCAGGCACCAGTTTCCTACATAGAATTTGTCATCTATTATTTCTGCAATGTTAATCATCTACATAAGTAAATCCACCCAGTTTTCTAAAAACGGGATTCATTTAATTTTGAATATAACTGTTTCCTAACTCTTGAAGATGTGTATAGTATTACAGCTTTTACAAAAAACTGTTTTTTTCATTCTGAATATGGTCTTCAGGAATAAAACTTGTTAGAATTCCGTGAACTTGAATTTAAACTGTTTTTTTTTAAAGGCTCAGAACTGCCTAACTGTGGTTTAATCAGACTAATCAGATATCAGATTAGGTGGTGCTTTTCTAGGTCTTTGTTTTTCAAGTTCTTAAGATAGGAGCAGTGGACCAGCTGGCTCTGTGGGGCCGCAGAACACTGGTTTCCCAGACTTGAAAGAGAGCGAAGGCCAAAGGTTCCTCAGGTTTCTAGGTGGAAAGCCCTGAGGCTACCCCCCAGTGAAGGCTGAAGGTTCTGCAGATCATCTGATAGGATAAACTGGAAAATCCTAGGTCATGGTGTCTCCTCCATCCCCGCTCCAAAACATTACTCTTTGGGACAGCTTAGAATACACAAATATTTATGAGAAACAAGATTAAAGGGGAAAAATAAATAAATCATCCTGAGAGAGAAGACCATTGCTATGGGCCTATAAAATTGACCACTTCTCTATACCTTTTTGTAGTAATACCTTAAGAATGATTCAGAATCACTTTATTCTCCCAGTCAACCAGAAAAATACTGCTTTTCATATATAAACTTTTTATACATTTATAAATGCTAAAAAAAAATTTTTTTTGGTCCTGTATCTCTGCTTAAATTTTCATCCACAAGATAGCTGCTTGGACCCACATGCTAGCCACCTCTGTTGTAGTACAAGCAATTTCCACCACAAATAAAAGCAAATGTTTTCATAACTGTATGCAAAAGCCACATTTCCACGTACAACTGAACACAGGCAGACAGCATGTTACAAGAGAAGTTAAAAAAAAAAATACTTTGGGGCATGTATTTTAAATGCAACTTTAATTTTACCTTAATGTTAAGAGATCTCTTTATTGGTGAAAAGTGTGGCATAAAACTTCACCCATAAAAATAATATTTGATAACAGTAGATAAAAATATGGAAATCCTCTGCATACTTTTTTCAGGTTATGAAAACGTAAACCTTACAGACGACATAGGATTTTTCTTTGTGGCGTGTAGTTTATCATTTGAAATCTATCGGTTCATTAGTATCATATTGGTTATAGCTAGTTGTTTCAGAACATTAACTGTCCTCTCACATTACTTACAGAGATACTGGGGACCATCTGTTCTTGCAAGGGATTTAAGTACATGTCTATTGGATATCATGCTATTTATTTAATTCAGCACCCACTTCCTATTGTTGTATTTTCTTGGGGGGAAAAGTCAATTTAATTACAGGGAATAAAGATAACCTCTCCTAGCAGGTTACCCCGTCACCATGAGAGCAAAGCAGGACCTGCTCAGGGTAGGTTACAGTGGTTAACGAGAAGAGTAAAACCTGCCACACTTAAGAATATTTAACAAAGGTTTAACAAAAATAGAACAGTGAACGGCACTTTTAAAAATATTACTGTAAGCCTAGGGCTTGTCTAAATCAATCTTGGCACATCTGTCTGATGCAGACCGTAAACAGGATTAGAGCTGGATTTATCTGCTTGGCGCTAATTGTGCTCACAGTTTCTGCACATGTCCACTCTTTAAAATACTGCCTGCAAAACAGGCCTGCCTGAGCGATGGCTCCCACAACATAGTGTATACACACGCTTATGCTATATTAGATGGTTAAGCAACGTGATGTCTAACAATTTTTTTTTTTGGCTCTTCAGAATTACTTATCTAATCCCCTAATTAAAAATACAAAATTCTGTTTGAATACACCACATACTGAGATAAATCTGTGAAGCAGGGGACCAATAAATTTGAATACACTTTAATTGTAAGAAGAAAACACAATTTAATTGTTAATAATCAGGTTAAACCAGGGTTTAAACAAATAGGGCTGCTCCTGTAGTTTGCTGAAAACCTTCACAACGCATTACTATCTTCGAGAATTAGGACATAATATTTGTTAGCAGAGAAAGTTTCTAAATATGGACACATATCAAGAGTGACAAGAAAGAGCATTCTTATCTAGTAAAAAAAAAAAAATATATATATATATATATATATATACAGGAAATTTTAAAGTTATCATTTACAGAGAGAAACAGAAAAACTGCGAATCCAATACTCAAAAGTCACATTTTTATCACACCAAATAAAAAAATTAATGCTATTCCTATCTGTGGGGTTTTTTTTTTTTCTACTTAGTTATTTTTATCACGTGTAAACAGCTTTGATCCTTCTAAGAATTTAAGCACTTGGAGATATTTAGGTATTTTTCCAAGAAGACCAAAATGAACTAATCAGTCAAAAGAATATAAGTATTAGTCTTAGGTTTACAGATTTGAAATACAGACAACATGTAATTCCTTATTCAAAACAACATTTAATGCCTAGGATACAAATTGATGTTAGCAATTTTAAATTACTTGGTCTGTTTAATCAATCATGAACACCACATAAAACTGATATTTTTTAAAAACGTATGATTGAAAATTTAGGTTAACTTCCAATCTTAGACAAACTTCTGTTCTAAAGCTTTTCCTTCCTATGTAACTTATTCATGTTCTAAATATCTTGGTGAGCTGGTAAGAAATCAGCTTTCCCCTAAATCTCTACCATTACTAAAAGGTATGTCTATACTTTTACTGTTATTTTATACAGACGAATCATCAGGAGAAACTGGCAAATTAGGTCCATCATTTAAATGCTTAAGCCAAAACACTCATCAGCAGTTCTCAATGTGGAGTCTCAGAGATTCTACAGGGTCAAAACGATTTCTATAATAATACTAAACATGCTAGCTGTGTTTTTCACCACGTTGGCATTTGCATTGAAGGTGCAGGTGCAAAAGCAGTAAAAAACCTGAGGTCAGCATGAATCACAGCAGTGACACTTTTACAAGTCATTCTCGCTTCTTCACGAACCTCGAACTCCCAGGTTAAAAAGATCCATTTCGCTTAACTGTCCTCTGTGAAGGAGGAACACTAATTTTTACAAAATCGCTACCCTGGGGGGCACCTGGGTGGCTCAGTGGGTTGAGCCTCTGACTCTTTTTCAGCTCAGGTC
The DNA here is from genome assembly GCF_024610735.1 of Ursus americanus. Lineage (NCBI taxonomy): Eukaryota > Metazoa > Chordata > Mammalia > Carnivora > Ursidae > Ursus > Ursus americanus. The sequence continues at coordinate 58,102,901 of NC_142127.1, forward strand.
ATGAGTTCGAGCGCAGAGTGGGGAACCGCGCTCAGCAGGGAATCTGCTTGAGAGTCTTTCCATTTCCCTCTACACCCCCACCCCTTGCATGCACAGATGTGATCGCTCTCTCTCAAATCCTTGAAAAATAAAAGTAAATAAAAATCTCTACCCTGAACTACATTTCTTTTTAATATTACGGGAGATGAAATGGGAAATATGCAGAAAGCATTTCTGCGACAAATGACAGTGAGGATTCTCTCCAGGAGAAGCACTTACACCATTTGCACTGCAGTTGAATAAGCTGGTTTTGCGGACGACTATTTTTACTGCAAACATCGACTGACACACAGGCAATGGAATTTAGACATGAGTATCTGGCAAACATTTTCCTGGAAATGAGCAAAGTGAGCCAGTCACTCAAGAAAAACAACTAAAAATGTTTGTTGTCAATGTCAAAATTCAAGCTTTAGAGCAAAAATTAGAATTTTACAAAACTTGTATCTATGACAATGAGCTTGACAGCTTCCTAATACTTCAAGAATTTTCTCATGAGACTGGTGGTCAGAGTAATATATCTGATACTTTTTAAATATTGGGTAATACGATGTGTCAACACCTGGAAGCTCTATCTAGCTTAGTACATACACCAAATTTTCCATATAACCAGTGCAGGAGGTTATAAAATCACGCATAAGTAAAAGATTCATTCAAAGTGCAAGACAGACCAATAAATTTTCAAATAGACTACGAAGCTTCATTGTATGTTTTCAGATTCAACACTGTAACTAACCTTAATAAATTGGCACTTAGGTTTTGCTGTAGTTTCAAAGAATAGCCACGATTATCTGAAAACATTAAAATTCTTTCTTTCTTCCAAATACACATCTATGTGAAAATGGATTTTCCTTATAAACTTTAACCAAAACAATGTAATCACAACAGATTGAATGCAAGCACAATCTTGAAAATTCAGCTATCTTATATTAAACATCCTATTAAAGGCAGCTAAGCTTTCTATTAAAGACATTTGAAAAAATCTAAGATAATGAAGTGGTATTGTTTGTATTGGTTTTTTTTTTAGAAAATATTTTTAATAAAAATATTTTATGTTAAAATGCAATGGATTTGTTATATTTAATAAATACTTTAAATGTCTAATTCCTAATAAGTACCAATAAGTGTAACTTATACAAACAAAAGCTCTTTGTGGTTTTCAGTAATTTCAGACTGTAAAGTGGTCCTGAGACTGAGAAACTCAAGAATCCTGGTCTGTAGTGTGGTGAGCATAGGTCTAACCTTAAGAAAATGTAGCCTAAAGATGGCATGTCCCATGCATTTCATCTTTAATCACTTGAATCAAATATCTAAAATGCCAGATTATTTTTAGACTCTGCTGCGAGTCCCTATTACATCTGAAACCCAGTAAAATAAAGGTACATTTCAAAATTTCATATTCTCTATTTCATATTCACGGATCACATTCTATAACAGGCCTTATCATGCAATGTGATTGGGTTTTGTCATTTTCCCTTCCGCAGGAACACGGGTGTGCTCCTTTCATTTGCACTGTTTATTCCTTGACTTTATGATCTACTTAGATATTTGCCTGACTGTATTTCATACATCCACTTCCGTCTCGATTCCTTAGGAAAAACATTTTTAAATGGCACCAATATAAAATAGGGCCTTGATTCATCTTAGCTTCATACTCTAGTCATTTGGGGGGCATTATCAGTTCAGGTATGTATATCAGTTCATGCGAGATACAGTTTATATACAGCACCCCAGATGGCCTTTGTGCAGTAACCCCTTGAGCCTCAGAAGGATGGTAATTGCTCTTCCTTTTTCCATTCTCAGAAAATCACTTCAACAGTATCTTAATTGTCCTCCTCGTCTCTAATCTCTGTATCCTAGCACCTAGTTCCATGCTTCAGACACAGGCTTGGCTTCTAAGAAGTTTGTCATTGATTGTCTTTACCATCAGTGAGATAATATCTCAATCATACTGTATGCACTTCAACCTCGGAACCTTTGCTCCTTCATTTTCCAGCAAATGGAAGGTCTTCTTGACTCCAGTTTTCTCAAACATCAACCATCTATAAAAGCACATTAACAAACATCCTCCATTTCCCAGGCCCTCTAAGATCTTGTGACCCAGGACACAGTTGAGACTCAGTCACATACCAGAAATTCCTAACTTACCAGAGAACGAAGGCACAAATGTCTTTCAAAGCATTTTTCCCCCATACTAACTGAATGATGGTTCAAAAATGGTAACAGGCAAGGGGCTAGATCAAGAGGAGACTGTAATAATTTAGGCTAAGCCCAAAAATTTACTGTTTCAACATATTTGAACACCTGCTATATTCCAGGCACTTTGTGTGTACATTAAAGCACTCTGGAAAACAGCATGGAGGTTCCTCAGAAAGTTAAAAATAGAGCTACTCTGTGAGCCAGCAACTGTACTACTACGTATTTATCCAAAGATAGTGATTCGAAGGGGCACGTGCACCCCAATGTTTATAGCAGCAATGATCATAATAGCCAAACTATGGAAAGACCCCAGATGTTCATCGAGAGATGAATGGATAAAGAAGATGTAGTATACACACACACAGACACTGGTATATTACTCAGCCATCAAAAAAAATGAAATCCTGCCATTTTCAACGATGTGGATGGAACTAGAGGGTACAATGCTAAGCGCAATACATCAGTCTGAGAAAGACAAATCCCATATGATTTCACTCATATGTGAAATTTAAGAAACAAAACAGATGAATACAGGGGAAGGGAAGGAAAAATAAAATAAGATGAAAACAGAGGGAGGCAAACCATAAGAGACTCTTTACTATAGGAAACAAACTGAGGGTTGCTGGAGGGGAGGTGGGTGGGGGAATGGGGTTACTGGGTGATGGACATTAAGGAGGGCACTTGACATAATGAGCACAGGGTGTTGTATGCAATTGATGAATCACTAAATTCTACCTCTGAAACTAATAATATACTATATGTTAATTAAATTGACTTCAAATAAAAAAATTTTTAAGATGCTAATATGAATTTGACAATCTCCATGGACAACTGTTTCTATGAGAACAGTGGTTAAGGAGTTTTTCATCTTTCATTGCCGGGAACTTGCTGGGCTTTGGGAATAGGACTATATATATACCTGAGCCAGAGTGATGGCCTCAGAGTGTCTAAAAAAGCCTGGGTCTGGGCCTTCTGCCTGGTAAAGCCCTTTATATTTCAACTCCCAGACACTTTTTTTTTTCCTGAGGACGTCAAAGATTGTCACACCAACTTTGCTTTCACCTCTGCCATTACTATCAATCAACGCCCTATTGTGCAAGTCAGATCCCCCATTACCTCATGGTAGTCAAAATGAAGCTATCACACAGCCCTCCAGATAATCTGATGGGTTTGCTACTGAAAGACACTAAGAGGCTCACTTTTATTACCACTCCCATTCAGGTTTACCCTCAAGACGGTCATTATTTGCTCCCAAGATAACAAAAAAATACTCAGAATAACTACTCAAAGTCCAGGGTAACTGAACTTAGCACATGCAGCTGTGTGTGGCTGGAAGGGAATAGAGCCATTACAAGAGAGACTGAAGTAGTAATTTTTACTTGATGACGAGACTGGTCCTAGTACCAGAAAGGAAGAAGTTCATCTGAGGAGCCAAGACAGCTCAGGAACAGAATGCCATCCTGACCATCTGGAAATGGACTGGAAGAGATTCACCTGATCGGCCTCCAGGACATCTGAACTTACAATCAGCCTACCTTCCTGTGCCAGAAATGGCACTCCTGCAGTCAAGGAATCACTGTGTGTGGGAGGAAGGGAGGATAAAGAGAAATTGCCAGAAGCTACATATACTAACCATACAAAAGTACACTTAAAACAAATACACATACTTATAATAGCCAAGATATGGACACAAACTAAATGTCCATAGATGGATGGATATAAATGAAATGTGATACACACACAAACACAGTGGAATATTGCTCAACCATAAAAATAAAAAATCTTGGCTTTTGTGACAACATGGATGGACCTTGAGGGCACTATGCTAAGAAGGGAGAAACATCAAAAACAGACAAATACCACATGATCTCACTTATATGTGGAATTTAAAAAACAAAAACAAAAAATTGAGCTCATAGATACAAGGAACAGATTGATGGTTACCGGAGGTGAGGGCTGGGCAAAATGGGCTCGAGGGGGTCAAATGGTATAAACTTCCAGTTATAAAATAAGTAAGTCATGGAGATATGATGTATAGCATAGTGTCTACAGTAATACGATACTGCATATTTGAAAGTTGCTGACAGTAGACCTTGAAAGTTCTCATAACAGAAAAAATTTATAACTATGTATGGTGATGGACGTTAACTGAACTTACTGTGGTGATCATTTCAGAATATATACAAATATCCACTTGTGTCCTACACCTGAAGTTTCTATGCTCTATGTCAATTACATGTAAATAAAAAAACAACACATAATTTGAGATTTTCTAAAAATATCTGTAAACCTTTATTCATTTGATGAGGATCTGTAGGCCCTAGACTTAGTGGAGACAAGGAAAATGAGGCGCAATTTTAATATAGCTTATCATGGTTTTATTTAAAAATCCAATTTACTTTCAAGACAAAGTTCATGTTTATTTTTAATATGCTAGGCACATGGCGGATATGGCTTTTATTTCATTTCCACCTTTAAAAGCAAATAGTTGACAAACATGTTTGGTTTCTGTTGTGTTTTTGGCATTCAAAAACTTTGGCTAAGTAAATCCAGCGAGAATTGGTTCACTAAGAAAAAAAAATTACAATGAAACCACCTATAAAATGTAGTCAGATTTCCTCACTTATTTTCAGTTGGATGTAAGCAAAATGTAAACAAATTTAAGTCTTAGTAAACACACACACACACACACACACACACACACTATAAATTATGCTAGTCAGTTGATACCATCTAGACTCCTATTCACACAAAATATCATCCTCTGATACTTGAAGTAAAAAAATAATTAAACTATTTTGGAGTAGAAGTTAGAAGTTATTTTTTTTTCTGAAAAATCTTGAAGTGATTCAAAGAGTCCAATATGCAAATAAGCTCAACGTTTGACCTTGGTATTCTACATATATGGTATTTAATGCAAGTGTGTTCCCAATTAAAGAGTTTTAAAATCGTTTCTCCTCCATGCATTTCACCGTACTACATTTTCTACCATATGGTTAGTACTACAATAAAAAGGCAAAATTAAAGGTAAAAGAAATTGTTACCTGAGAGTGTAAAAATTTTAGAGAAAACTTGATCAAGCATATTAGATATTTAGCTACACGATATAACATGTAATCAAAGCAAAATAGCTTATGGGCTTACAGCAAGCCATCTCCTCTGTGCTGTTCTACTACTGTCAGGTTTTTTTTTAGAAAGATAAATTTGATACCAATACGATGTGACACAACTGCATCAAACCTTAATTTCACTCACAGTAAGAAGTCACAGGATTAAATAACACTGTGCAGTCTTTTAGAAAAGTTTATTGCTTCCAGATGGATTCAAGTTTCCTTTCAGCCCTGATTACATCTAATATGCACAGGGTGCCAACATTATAAAGGACAGAGTCAAAAATATCATTTATATAGATAGCAAGGGGCGGGGTGCAGGACTTTGGCTCCCGAAGAGGTTATGCTAGTCAGGGCCTGACTGTTTTAAGAAATAACAAACATTTAATAAAAAACACCATACTATGTAAATGTCTTGAATAATGGCTGTCCCACAGAAACACACAAATCTACCACAAAGTATCCATAAAATGACTCCTAGCTCAAGCTGCATGCTCTCTGCCCCCATGTTGGGTTGTGCCATGTGTCACACTGCATGAGGCTTGCTACCAAGATGTCCACCTGTGCCTCTGTGGCAGAAAAGGCATCCATGTTTCTTTCATTTAATAGCACCGTTGAATATAAGCCATTGTGATCAGATAAAAACCTTCAAAAATACCGACTACCTAAAGGCATGTTTGCTAAGTTTAAGGCTGCAAGTAAATTTGCCACTTGTATTTAAAATAGCATTTTCTGATGCTACTTGAGTATCACTACCGTAATAAATAAAATCCTCTCCATAAAACCCAAAGAAAGCGCTCCCCATAATGTGAAATAAAAAATAAAATCACATCTGTTCTACCCGGTCTGGGAGAGAAAAGCAATAAAAATTCATAACTGAAGAATGATTTCAATCTGTAGATCAGGGGCCAACTTTTTAAAATACAGTAAAACTCCAATAACATTTCCCTTTTCTCATTTTCTTAAATTCAATTTTTCCAATGTTCTGAAAAAGTCATACAAATTACAAATCTGATTAAATATAAATGCTAAACAATTTATTACATATCCTTCAAAAACAGATTAGCAATTTAAATAAAATTATGGTCTCAAAGCACCAAAGAAGAGAAAAATGATTCCTTTCTAAAAGTATATAAAACCCTTCCTGGGGCGCCTGGGTGGCACAGCGGTTAAGCATCTGCCTTCAGCTCAGGGCGTGATCCCGGCGTTATGGGATGGAGCCCCACATCAGGCTCCTCTGCTAGGAGCCTGCTTCTTCCTCTCCCACTTCCCCTGATTGTGTTCCCTCTCTCGCTGGCTGTCTCTATCTCTGTCAAATAAATAAATTAAAAAATCTTAAAAAAAAAACCAAAAAAAAAAAACCATTCCTGCTGGAGTACCACTGGGAAAAGTGGTACTCCAATAATTCTACTCATATCTGTCTCCTGTGGATAGCCAACCAAAGCTAAGACAAATAACACGACAGCACTTTATTACATTTTATTCAGAGAGAAATAAGTTCTTTATGTAAGGCATATAATGGATATTAAAATTTCAGGTGGTTTTAATAAGAACTATTCACTTTTATTTTCAATTTTGTAAGTGATACTTAAAATGGATAGAAATATTAAATTTTTTCATTTTAATTAGATTAAAATAGTGTCAATATCCTTGATCAGTTACTTGAAATGCTCGAAGACACAGGGTGATCAGAAAAGGATCGAGTTATACTAAAAAGGGATTTCAAGTTACATGCCAAATCAATAACAGATCAATGAAACAGGTTCCAACTGATGAGGCTACCCCCAGAACTAGGGTAGATAATGGGTTTTGTGTCCACAGATGACTCATCCATTAAGAATTTCTGATATACTCAATATTAATATGTGTTTGAACTATCACTAATCAAACAGCATTTTGTTCTTGACAATGGTTATTCTGAAACCGGTCACACACTCTTCTAAATAGCACATGCTTGAGTAAAAAAGGATTTCAGCTTCATTCCTTCTTTCAATAATTGTTAACTGGACACTCCCCACATGCCAGACTGGTTCTACAAAGAGAGGCCTCTTAGAGATCTTCCCTGACTACTCAGTAAATAATCACTGAATAAGGATCAGAAAAAAATATAAGGGAGTAAGCCATGTAGATACAGGTTCAGAATCGCTCATTTGCAATTGCAAAATCCCTGAAGCTCTGAAAATCGAACACTTTTTTCTTAAATCATATGGGAGCAAAACCTGAGTTGACCTCATTTTGTAGCAAAACTGAATCCAAACTGACAATGAGATGTTAAGTCTTTATTTATCCCACTTAGCATGGATATTCTTCATGTTTCATTTAGAAATATTAATATTTGATTATGGGATGCTACCGGAGGCCCACTGTGGGTGTTACATGCACATATAATATTTGACCCATATTAGCTTTCTAAAATTAGTAAATATCTGAATTTCAAGACATAGCTGGTTCCATATGTTTCTGGGCAAAAGGAACAGTAAGTAACCCAATACTCCGTGTCAGAAATGATGTTCCATACTAACATGGCTGCAGTGATGCAGCTCAATTTTGGATGCATATCAGGAAAGGCCACTGGATGGGGGGTGCCTGGGTGGCTCAGTCGTTAAGCATCTGCCTTCGGCCCAGGGCGTGATCCCAGAGTCCTGGGATGGAGCCCCATATCGGGCTCCTCCGCTGGGAGCTTGCTTCTTCCTCTCCCAATCCCCCTGTGTTCCCTCTCTCGCTGGCTGTCTCTCTCTCTGTCAAATAAATAAATAAAATCTTAAAAAAAAAAAAAAAAAAGGAAAGGCCACTGTATTTGTTGACAGACTAGATGCAGAGAGAGAAAGAGTAGAATCTAGCACGTTTCCAAGTGCTTTGGGCTTGGACAACTAGAAAGGTGACATCTTCATACACTAAGATGGGAAGACCTATAGGAGGCGTATAGCTCTCGGCTGTAGGGTGGCATCGGAGTTTACTGTAGAATCTGCCAAGTCTGAGAGATCTATGACAATGCTACGCTGATATTAAGTAGGCAGTAAGGTTTGTAAATCTGGAATTCTGGGATGTCTGGACTAAAGATATAAACTTGAAGGTCATCAGCATTTGGACAGTATTAGAAGCCACCAACTAGAGGAGGTTGAACCAGAGAGAGAACAAAAGACAAGAAGTCAGAGGACAGACAAGGGAAAATGAGGACAGCTAAGAAAGGAAACTGGGAAGGAGCAGGCCGGTGGGACAGGAGAGAACCAAGAGTGACATCCTAGAAGGTAAGTGGAGAAAGTTGTACTGAAGACCACATTGTGATATTTTAAAACTCTGTCCATAGGTCAAGACAGATGAGTACTGACTTTGACAAGTGAGCTGCAGAGTGACCGGAGTCAAAAGCCTGATCATAGAAGATTCAAGAAAGAATGAGAAACAAAGTGGAGACTGTAAATGTATAATTAGTCTAGACTAATAAATGAGGTGGTGTGGGAAAGGCCAAAGAAATGGGACCAAGTGCTCTACATGGATTACCTTAATTAATCCTCATAATAGTTCTGAAAGATGGAAATTATCTCATTTTATAGATGAAGATGTGCAAATTAGTATGCCAATGATTTAATGAAAATGCTAGATTTTGATTCTAAACATATATGATTATCAAAGCTCATCCTCGTACTACTGCACAGCTCCCTACGAATTTACCATACAGAATAAATACTGAGAAAATGGCATAGTCTTCCCAGAAAGGACACTGGCGTGGAAGTTAGGAGACCCTAATTTTAGCTCTAGCTTGGTCACCTATCTTGGGGCTAATCCCTTAACTCTTGAGCTTGAGAGCTCATTCCTAAAATACGGAGATGGGAACAGGTTCATTTACTCATTCAACGAATATTTATTTGGTCCTTATTTGTTGGATAACACTCTTCTAGGTGTTAAACAGCAGTAAAAAATAAAATTTTAGAAGGCAGAAACTTACCATGTAGTAAGGAAGGTGACAATCTAATGTTTCTTTCAGCTCTAAATGCTTTAATAGTTATTTAATAAGTATTAATAGACAAATTTCATTCTAGCCTAGTGCCAAGAGGTTTACATTTACTATATTAGTGAAACCTCACAGCACTGTAAGCCAGGTACTGTTATTAGGTCCCATTTTACAGAAGGGAGGGGGAGGGAGATAAGCTCAGAGCTTAAATAGCTTGCACCACAGTCACTCACACACACACACACACACACACACACACACACACACACACACACACACACGAAGTGACAAAGCTTGAACTGTAACAGTACAACTCCAGAAACCCATCCTTCAGTTACTCTCAATAGCATGGTTAGGTAATACTATAGTATTTCACTTTACTGGTGCTTATCTCTCCTTTCCTGTGATTTTACTTTTCTTGATGGGTCTCTAAATGTTCAAAATGGAAAACAGTGAGGAGTAAGAGAGAAAAAACAATGAAACTGCAGAAGTATATGTGAACAATAATATAAAGTTTAAAAAAAAAATCAAGAAAACCAAAGTAGTACAGTAACATGAACAAAAAAGAGGTCTGGAGGGCACACTAGGAAAGAGAGAAACAGGCCCTCAGATGGTGGCCCACCAGATACCATATGCCTAACCATACAAGACACCAGGCAAGCCTCATCGACCATGGCTCCAGGGCTTGCTCTAACAGGTCTGGCTTCTCCTATTCTCTCCCCACATCACTGAAACACGTTGTCCATCTATCAACCCGACTGAGAATCAACACTTCTAATAAACCTAACAAAGTAAATACACCCCCTAAAATTTTTCAGAAGGGAGCCCTAGATACTTCCTCATACTTTTTGTTCCAACCACATTAAAAAGTTAAGTTCTTGCGCGTTAAGAGCTGAAATCCTTACAGGAAACAGAAGGAGAAAGGAGGCAGAGAGGAGTCCCCCAGGTCTTACTACCACTAAGGCCTCCCTCTGATTTTTAGCAAAGGGCCAGTGTTGAGCCCCTCCCTTCACATTAGGGACTTTGGGTGCATCGGGAAGCCTCAGTAGCTGGGAGCCATTTCATTTTCCCTAGATTCCAACATAGAATGGTGATATTAGAGTAACTGGATTTCTCACTTTGCAGAACCATTCTAAGAGCTAGCACTTTTTCTAGTATTCTGAAGATCATATTGCTTTGTAAATTATAGAGACAAATGTATTACCCATCAATAATCTATTTAGTTTCAAATTCTGAGTAGCTACTATATGCCAGGTGTTTTCTGAATGAAATAGTGATTGAAGGATGATTAGATATGGTTCTTTCCCTATATAGCGGGGGAATGAAAGCACACTGGGTAGCTAACCATTGTGTGGAACTTCACCAGATTATTCCCAAATTATTGTTTCACAAAAGGACACTGAGCCCACTGGAGATTTTAAGAAACCACCACCCAATCCATTTCCCTGTTCACCATTCTAGTGTCCCACCTGGAGTACCTTTTCGACACAGAGTCAGATTCATTCATGTGCTCTGTAGGCCTCTTCAAAAATAGTCTTTTTAAAGGTATTTTAAAAGGTAAAATTAGAGCTAAATTTCCCTCTGAGAAACATGCTTTTCTTTATATTTCCTTCTATATATTCTTCATTCGCTGAATTTCTACACTGAGTGCCACTTACACATATAATCAGAAGAAAAAAAAAAACATTTCAAACCTGTAGCTTTTACATTGCCTAAAATTAGTTCTCCATTCCACGTTTCTGTTCTTCATTAATTTCTGTTAGGCAGCTAAGAACGATGGACTAGAGAAGAAAATATTGTATTCAGAGGCTCAGCTATTTCCCAAATTCTCTGTTAATACTAAGTAATAAAACTTTCCTTTCTTTGCCAAATTACTTTACCTTACTATACATACATACATTCCATTAAGGTGCCATCGCTGTGCGAGGCAGCAGCCAGTTCCTACTATAAATAGCGTGGGGGCGCCTGGGTGGCACAGCAGTTAAGCGTCTGCCTTCGGCTCAGGGCGTGATCCCGGCGTTGTGGGATCGAGCCCCACATCAGGCTCCTTCGCTGTGAGCCTGCTTCTTCCTCTCCCACTCCCCCTGCTTGTGTTCCCTCTCTCGCTGGTTGTCTCTGTCTCTGTCAAATAAATAAATAAATAATCTTTAAAAAAAAAAAAATAGCGTGGCACCAAAACACAGGAGCTGGAACTCATGATGAAGTGCCTGCCAAGCTAGGCCCTCAGTCAGACACTTCGTCTCACTGGACTAGAAATTATTTTCCAGTTATGGTGAGAATTAAAAAGATACATCCCTATTTCTTGATTTTAGAGAATACCAAACAGATCCTCAGAGAGGCGAAAGGGGCTTATCGATTACAGATCTAAATGGCAGAACCTTAATTGTAACCGAAGACCAGACTTTAAAGCTCACATTCTCTCCTTCTGTTCTGTAAGCTAGAAGGACTTGTAAAGAACCTCACTGTAATTACAACAGTATTATTTATTGCATGCTTTCTAATTAGGCTTCAAGAAGACACGGTTCATTCTATCGAATGGGTCCACATTTCTGTGTATCTTTTGCTGTCTATCTGAATCCTCGAGTGTTAAAAGCAGCACTTCAGGTGCTATGAAGGAAAAGGTACGACAGGGGCCTGGGTGGCTCAGTCGGTTGGACATCCAACTCTTGATTTTGGCTCAGGTCTTGATCTCAGGGTCGGGAGTTTCAGCCCCACACTGGGCTCCACTCTGGGTGCGGAGCCTACTTTAAAAAAAAAAAAATGGTACCGAAGAGAAGCAGTAGAGATAACCTCTTCTGAAGGGGCTGGAATCCAGGGTCTGCCTATTACTACCTGGGTGACCTTAGAGAAATTAAAGTCTTCCTCTTCTGTTTTCCCATCTAGAAAATTCAAGTGATAATAGCCTCTACCCTCCCAGGATTGTTTTGAAGATTCAGTGATTGAGTAAGATGCTGGTAACAGTTCCTGGCACATACAATGTCCTATACAAGTGTTGGCTATTATTACCTGAAATAATTCAACAAACCATTGGCAGTCACTACACCAATACTTCAATTAGAGAAACCAGAAAAAGCAGCACGTGTGATAGATGATACCAGGCAGGAATGATTTGAGTAGGACTCTACCTTACACTTGGAATACAAAAATGCCATAGCCTTATTTCGAGTTTACAAAGGTAGCTCCTATTGGCCGGGGGCACCCTGAATGCCTTCCCTAAAGCAGACTAGGAAACCTCCCCTAGTCACAGCGTCCACTAAGGCACTTACGGAATAGGTTAGAAGGAGAAAAGTAGGAATAAGAGTATAGAAAATAACTGGCAGATACATTAGAAATAATAGTAAGAAATGAAAATCCCTGGAAGTTGACTTGCATGTGACCACTACTCCCACCGATCCTAGTTAGGCACAAGTAATTTCCCCAAATACTTTGGGAAATGTATCAGGTTCAGTATGTATGTATCCATCCTGAAAGGGCTTATTCGCGCCACTCACAAAGTTCCTTCTTAATGCCTCCCTAGGATGGGATGACAGAGTCTTTGAGAAACATTAAGTATATGGACAGAGTATAGAGCCGAAATTTGATCACAATCACCTGGTTTCGTCATCGTGTGGTTCTTCTTTGGATCCTGGATTTTGTTACGGAAACACACAGACGGTGCTGAGGAAGAAAACCTTCACGCACTGCAGGACTGGAAAGAAACGCTAGCAATGAGAGCACACCAGCCCTGAAATGGGCTGTTTCCCTTAATCACTGTTTCAGCTTCTCAACAGATGTGAAAACGATGCCATAGCAACAGTTTACAGGTGAAGGAGCCACTAAATATTTGAGAGGAGGTGAGGGCATATCTAAAGGATCGTCGATAACAACAAAACACACGCCCATCACCCGCGGCACACGAGGTCCGCAGCATAATGATCTCAGAACATTCTCAAAGTATGTCTTGTCTTAAAGATTTCATTTGTGTTCAAAATCTTTTGGTGGGAAAAGTAAACAACACTGCATTTAGACGATCTTGGTGCTAACCTGCTATTTAGACCACAGCTACTGACAAACTCTTATTTTATAAAGCTTCAGACCAAAAACCAACACAATCAACCTCTGAAGTGTTTTAAGGACCTCGACAACTTTTTATCTGCCTATCTGAGAAATATTTAATGCGGTCGTTCTGGAACTGACCTTCAGATAATGCTAGACCTTCCAGATCGTGGACCTAAGCAGCTCTGATTTGTTTTATCTATTGGGGGAGGGGAGAGCGGGTGCTTTAAGAGGCCCTTGGAACAAAGAGACCAAAATTAGAGAAACTGTTGCTTCAGTATGGTTGTGGGTTCAAATAACCATGGATCTTACAGTGCCCAATTTGTTTCAGAGACTTACTTGGATGCTTAAAGATTGGGGGTCAATTTATTTATTTAAAATGGTCTACTCTCAGGGGGCATTAAAAAAAAATAAGGCAGTAACCTTACAGAGACATGGTCAAAACCAGTATTATCAGGATTTGGAATACCGGAAATCTTTCTTGAAGAGATGTAAGAATTTTCAAAAAAAAAAAGAAAGAAGAAGAAGAAGAAGAAAGAAAGAAAGAAATTGAGGCCTTTTTCTGCTCTTTAAAAGGACAGATGAGCTAAAGTTTACACAAGTTCATTTTCCTTCTCATGTATTTTAGAATTACATTATTTTTCCAATGCATGGATGCTGTTACCACCTACACAAGATTATTATAATCTATCCCAGGTAATTACTGCTGAGATCAGCAATTTAATGCCCTTTGTTTGCCAAATTTTTGTTTTCCCAAGAACCAATTCCACTCTATAAAGATGTGTTTCCAGGATACATATAATTATGCTGGGTATAACATCTGTCGCTTTGCGTGTTCAGAGCCTTACCAAACCAAAGTAAGGGACACACTTGTATGCCAGCCTTAGGGAGAATGATTCAAGTATTAAAAGCTTAAATATGCAGAAGAGGTTTTTTTTTAGGCAGTATTTATCAAAAGTAAAAGCTAATTCTAATTTAAATATTTCCAAGCTTAATTAACTCCTTTCGGTCCTTAGATTTTAATATGGCTGTAGCATTTTTAATATTCAGTAATCCTGAGTTATCTTTAACTATGATTTCATATAGAAGTCTTAGTGAATTTTCTATTTCAGTTATCTTTCAGAAGCAGACCATCTAACAATATCAACCAAAGCAACCTGTAACCAAGAACAGAAGAAAAAATAATAACTGGTGACCTCTTTTCTGTATTTCACCCTTTAATAGCACAGGGGATTTAGATAACAGATAGGACAGTGTCGCACTTTCAAATGTAGGTCAGTATTTTGATTGCATCACCGAAGTGAATTGTTGAGACTTGAAGAAAGCAGAGCAATATTGACCCAAATCACTTCTCTGCATGGCCTTGCAGGGCTGCCCAACAATCTGATAATCCTGAGAACTTTTCCATGTGCAAGATAATTGTTTATTGGCAAGATTTTCCTGGAAGATACAAAGATGGAGAATGCTGATTTTAGGACCAAACCTGAAATGAACCCTGAACATGAGCAGAACAAACCAGCCACAGTCATCTCTCACCAAACATTTGCAATCACAGACAAAAAACTGAAGTTAGGAGTTCATCACACTTTTCAGAAAAAGTTCCGGAGGTCAGTAAACTCATGCCCGTGTTAGTGGTACTCAAATGTATTTCACTATCTTTTGAGAGCTGCTATAATACAACTAAAGGATTACTGTTCGGGCTGCATTTAGACTGATCAGATTGCCCAAGTTCATAGAGATTTCGAGTGGAGGAAACCTACTTAAAAATAAAAGAAATAACACATCCTTCCAAACCATTTTCATATGGTCAATGCCCCTAACAATTATTATTTCTTAGTATTACATATAATGTGGACGTAAGTAACCATACACTACCCATGGCATTGAAAATCAAAAACAAAAGAAAAAAAATGCATTGAACTGTTAATAGAAATTTGGAGGAGAGGGGATAAAATACTTTCAGGACTGCAAAAAATTTAGCTAAATGAGTAAATCTATCTGTTATGGACTGAATTGTGCCCCACCCCCACCCCAAAATTCATATGATGAAGCCCTAATCGCCCAGGGTGACTATATTTGAAGACCGGGCCTTTAATGAGTAATTAAGATTAAATTAGGTCATAAGGGTGGTATCCTGACCTGATAGAACTGGTTTCCTTACGAGAAGAGGAAGAAACAGAGCTCTCTCTTTCTCCCTGTGTGCACAGAAGGCAGACCACATGAGGGCACAGGCAAAAAGAGGAAATGAAAACTTAAGGAAGGATGGTATATTGGTCTGCTAAGGGCCGCCATAACAAAATACCACACGCTGGGTGACCTTTTGTCTCATCTCATCACCATATCAAGCCAAATACGGCAGAGAAACTGATCATGCAGTCTTTTTTCCCTTCTATATTCCAATATTTCCAGGAGCGAATACTGAAGAATATTTAATGCCAAAAGGAGAAAAAGCTTTAATTGCCCAATTTATCATTAGTTAGCATGCTAGACTTATACTGAGAAGACACTAAATTATTTTAGGTGAGCATTAACATAGCCAGTGATACAATCTGGCCCAGAGAGGACCACTGAAGTTAACTGAGAAATTCGTGTAAGATTTGAAAGTACCATTAACAATTATTTCTCATGTTGCCTTTCTGCAGCATCAAACAGAAAATCTTCCAAAAGTCCTTGATATCTTTGCTCCCACTAGAACTAGCGCCAGTGCTTCCTTGAGCTTCCAAACCCAGGAGGACTGAGCACAGCGACGCCTAGAAAGTTAGGGTCAAGACTGACCCAGAATTAAGCGGAGAAACCGGTCAGTTTGAAAAGGTTCATCAAAGGTTCATCAAAGCCAACTAGAGAAATGGCCCTTCAGCTACCTCCACACCTCACTCCCTCGGCCCCTGTTACTGCTTCCCCTAAGACAGCCTCCTCCCTGGGAGTTCAAATTCTGATTTAAGGGGCTGAAGGGAGGGTTTTAAGAAGGTCCCATATGGAGGAATACTTTGCCTCAAGCCAAATACTCCCCCTTCTTGCCACTCACCCTAATGTTTGCCCTCTCCCAGGCTCACACATGATTTAAGAGTCTTAGAAAAGGGCTCTGGAGTGTGAAGACAAAAAAAAAAAAAAAAAAAAAAAAGACGGAGAGAGAGAGGAGGGAGAGGGGAACAGAGCTTATTCTGTGAATTTTCCTAAAGTAATAACTGCTGGACATTTACACTCTGCTTTTCCCCTAGATCACTTAAACCTTAACCATTTTAAGCTAAACCACCTCCAGACATTAAAATACCATCCCAGAAAAGCATTTATCTGAAATAATATATAATACTAAATTGAGTATTTTAAGGGCAGGGTTAAAGAAAATTGTGTAAATAATGAGTTTATATTTGAATAATTTATTGCAAAAATCAACACATCATTTTTCAAAAGTGTCTCCACAGCTACTGTTGTTCTTAGCCAGCTTCTGTATGTGCCCTTCCCAAATCCAAAATAAGTTCCTGACCTTACGTCATATTCTCTATATCATCCGTAAACTTTGAAAGGCGCGAATAAAATTCAGCGGTTAAGAGAATACTTAATCTGGAAATATGTATTATCCTAAGACACCATTAGATTTATTCTCATATATGCGGATCAGGAAAACAAATGAAAGAAATCCAATTATTTAAGACAGTAATCCCTTAACTCTAGGATTTTGTTTTAATTATAAAGAGTGTGTCTTATTAAAAAACAAAACAAAGCCTTGTCCTTTAAGGGAGAAACCCCTTGTTTCTCTAGCGAACATGCATGCAAGATTTCCTAAAGAATGCAATCAACAAATTAATTTTGCTATTCTTCAATTTCCCATGATATAATTGACTTCTTGAAAAGAGCATCAAGTAAACAATTATGGGCCCACCTGTTCATGATGTCATACCAGGCACCACACAATGTTAACGGAACTATGTTTAATTCGGTTTCTCCTTCTTCACCCCACCATGATCACAGACAAAATTCCCTGCACTAAAAACTAACAAAAAGCGTAGGCAGTAACAAGTATCTAAAAGAAAATTGCTAAGTGGTCTCTCTACTTCAAATACGACTCCAGATAGACTCAGTACCTGAAAATTCTTCCTGAACATCGCCTACCCCTATGGTTCCTCCAGTGTCTTGCATAGGGAAGGGGGGACAGAGGCCTGGAAGCTACGACTGAAAGTAAATGGCCTGCTCTACGAGAGGCAAGAAAAGTCACTGGAGACTTCCTTTACTTGGTCCTACACCCATCATACCCAGAGGGAAACTCAACCACAATTTGAGAGAGTTATACTACCCATTGGGTCCAGGCCACTAGCCCACTTAAATGGTTGAGTGTTGGGCCCAGAAGGTGGAGGGAAATCCCTCTTTCCTGAGGGACAACAAGGCCCCTGCCTCTCCTTTTCAAGGCGCTCAACACAGCCTCACTAGGTCTTACCACTGAAACTAAAGCTTTCAGTAATCCTGTCGCCCCTCACTGAACCACGTTTTGGCGTGGAAGGCACACGGACGTCACAGAGGCCAAGGCTGAGCCGCAGCAGCCCCAGCACCTCAGGTAACTGGCAAGGCCTCCGCTCACTCTCAGCCAAGGGATGGCAGGCAGGGGACAGAAGGCTGTCCTGATGACATAAGTCACCCAAGGGACAGAGAGAGCCTAGGAGCAAGGGTGACTGAATGAGCACAGAGATGTAAATGAGGACATGCTTAGAGTCTGAAGGAGACCGACAGCTGATGCTTGGAAAAGAGAGGAGTAGGTAATAAAAGCTGGGGTAGCTATTCTCTGAACAACACAGACATACACTGTGATTAGGACTGTATCTCTTATATACTTACTTTGTTGGATTTAGATTTCGTTTAAAATGTGTAGGTAAGAATTTTATTGACAATGGCCTCTAATAAATGGGGTTGGAAAAAAAAATCTTTTTATACATCTTCCTCTGGAAAACATGGACCAATACTGCTATTCAGAGCCCGTTCATTTTGAGGTTCTAAATACCATAAATATACAGTTATATTGCTTTCTCTGAATCAATAGCTACGTCTTAAAAAATAAACGGAAGAAACAAAGAGGAATGCAGAAAAGAAAATGCCAGACAATAGTAATGTGTGGTCATTGCTTTTTGTTCAGGGTCATACCAAAGTGAGTAAAAGAAGGGATCCTACCTAGAATACAATCAATGGCTTATGTTTTCTAGAAGTTTTTCCAGTATCCTAAAGCAAAAATATTATGACTCCATAGAAACCTCACTGCCTCTTCCTTTGCCTGTCCTTCCAAACCCATCGAAGACACTAAGAAAGATTAGCAATCAACACAGGCTATGAACTAACCGATAATACACCACAACTACTACGCACTTTCATAAAAGAGAGAGTAATTTCAGGACCATCAGAAAGCAATTTTGGACCCCAAATTTTAGATCCTAAAGGATCCATAAGAGGGCTCTTTTCTAATTTAAAGTATCAATGACAAAAAAGTTAAAAGAGAGATTTTTAAAATAATGAGCACAGGCAGCCTCAGTTTCTTTCTGAATTATGGCATAGATGTTATTAATTAATGTCAACAGCATAAAAAACCCAGACAGTGAGCCTACTCTAATGAAATACTGTAGATTCACATTAAAAAGTGACTGACAGGTCAAATTCTAAAAAAGAAACAGTAGATACCACCACAAAACTAGCAGATGTTTCTTGAGGTCATTTGTACAAAAACATAAGCATATGTTAAAGAAATCTGACACTATCATGGAATCAGTTGGTGTCTAAAATAATAGCAGCTCCTTATGGCAATATGGTAATATCCGTATCAAGTGCACAACACATTATGTTGCAACAGTATGTACAGACAAAAGAGCATCGGCGGCAGCAGTAATGACCAGTGCTCTCACTACGGTGAAAACATGAAATTAGAAGGTTATATCCAGGGCATAGTATTGTTTAACAGTAAACTGAAGATGAGAGACCGCATGTTGAATTTTCAGAGTTTGCATTTAACTGATTTTATGGAGACTCTTACAAAGGCAGAATATTAACCAAATAAGAACATTAAAGTTTTTATAGGAGACTCCGACATGGGTTTTCTGATTTCTTCACGCTACCTAAGAATAATGGTGAAGATAGCGGTTGTTTTCAAAGCTAATGGTAATACTTGATTAGTTTAGGATATGAACAGGAATTCTTCCATTCAAATCCATGGTTCAGCCTGGTGTCCTATACTCAGTATGTGAGTAACTGGTAACTGCTAGGCCATTACTAAAATGGAAAGCTGCAAATAATTTAGTAAGTGTGTTATCAGCTTCAACCTCGGAAGTCTGAGATCTTCTAGGATAGTTCTTTGGAACTAGTCATATCAGCCCAAAGTGTATGGTGTACACAATGGATGCTAATGGTTACTGACTAAAGGTCTTTGAAAAGTCAAAGCCGAAAGGCATTCCACAACTTTCTCCATTCATTGTTGGGATTCACATTATACTGTAGGAGAGTTACATTTGAAAAAGCCCTTAGAATTTCAATGCATTTTGCATTGAATTGCATCCAATGTATTTTGCATCCAGTGCTTCTGCATGGAAAAATGAGTCTGGCACGCACCTAACAAAGTGTTCAAGTATCAAGACGGTTTGGGTAAAATTAGGTTCACCCTTAAGATATTTCCAAGGCTCGAAGCCAGTGACAGTGTAGGTTTGACCCCAGTGTAAAACATTCAAACAACCTGGAAAATGATTGATTTGTCTTTAATTCAGAAGCTAGAATACCAAGACATTTTCCCCCAAATATGAAAAATGCTAATTCTAAGAAATGGAAATAGGATTTTTACAGAAAAATTTCTATTTTTAAAGTAAGAACTTATTACAAATCAAATCCTATGATAAAAATGTATATTTTTTCGTTTACCCTAAGTATTTAAATTATCTAAAATAAGTGGGTTATGAATGGGACTTTAAAAATGCATTACATTCAAGATTTTAAATATAATAAGTTTCTATCTATATAACGACAACAAAACATACACTATCTTCCCTTTACACTTTTGATACATGAAAACATGCCTAAAATGAGGAAACAATACATGTCAACAATTGCTCAATTTTATTGGTCTAATTCTTTCTGCACAGA